>NC_135347.1:5685576-5988606 GCF_023851605.1 Tamandua tetradactyla | reverse complement strand
TCTTTAGGGATTATTTGGGCTATACCCATTCTAACTTTTTCATGTTGGAAAAGGCTGTTGATAATATGGGATGGGGATGGAACTTGTTGATATTCTGGAGAGGCTGGGCCCTTTGGGCTTCAGGACTTATCTGGCCTAGGAACCCATCCGGTGGTTGTAAATTTCTGGAAAGTAATCATAGTGCATGGAACTTTTGTAGAAACTCAGAAAAAGCCCTAAGTGTTCTTTAGGGTTGGCAGGAATGGTTTTGGTTGGGGTTTGACAAACCATGATAAATAGCAGTATCTAGCTGAAGCTCACGTAAGAGTAGCCTCCAGAGTAGCCTCTCAACTGTTTGAATTCTCTTAGCCACTGACACCTTATTTGTTATAATTATTTTCTCCTTTTGGTCAGGAAAGCATTGTCTTGTTCATCCATGTTGACAGATATTCAGATTCTTAAACTGTAGACTATAGGGGGCCTAGATAGACAAAAGCTACTGAAGGGGGAGCGGTTACCTAATAGGTACAGACTTGTTAACAAGGTCAGACTTAAATGTATGGTAATGGATAGAGGTGTTGGTGGTATTTTAGTGGGATTATAAGTAACACTGCCATACTGCGGGTGAATATGATTGATAGTGGTTGTTTAAAGACATGTATTTCACCAATTAGCACTACAAATATAAATAAGTTCTGGCATGAACTACCTCAAAGGAATAACACATGTACAAAAAGATAATGGTAGAGTGATACATGGTAAAAACGGCCTATTGCATGCTATGGACTGTATTTCACAGGAATACCTCACTATCATCACAATAAAAATATGGGTAAATGGTTTGCGGGATAAAAATTAAGGTTTTTTTCTTTGGTGCGGGTGTGTCTATTTTACTTTACTCTTTGGCGCAATGATAATTGTCTGCAACCGAGGGCAATGATGATTGCACAACTGAGACATTGTTTATTTTTTGATGGACTATATGTTATGTGACTATATCTCAACAAATTCTGCAGATCCAAAATAAATAAATAAACAAATAAATGGAAAGACTCAAGTTGTAGAGAAAATGTGGAGAGAGAGATATACCTATTCAATCGTCTTTTGAAGGCTAAATATAGGGTTGCAGTATGTACATAAACAAAAAAGAAATACATTTTAGGCAATCCTGTTACTGGGAACATACTCAGAAGAACTGAAAGCAGGGACTTAATAGACATTTGCACACTAATGTTTATGATGACATTATTCATGATACCCAATGGATGGAGGCGCCTTAGGGGTATATCGACTGAGAAGCAGAGGGCAAACTGTGGTGTATACATATGAAGGAATATGGGGTGGCTACAGGTAGGAATGAAGTCATCAGGCATGCAGCGAAGTGAATGAAACTTGAGGACATTTTGTTGAGCAAAATAAGCCAGGAACAAAAGGACAAATACTGTATAGTTTCTTTCAGAAAATACTTAAAAGAATATTAGGACCTAGATTGTAAGCTCTTACAACAATCACTTTCATTATTGAGCATTAAGTGTTATTTCCAAATTCTGAGATGCTGTGCTCTGTGTGTTTAACCTGGTATTTCCCTGGAGCTTTGGGTGCCTGTGTGACACCTAAAGCTCAGAGTTAGCATTCTGCAGCTTTGAAAATCAGCATTACTCCATATAGCAATTGTTAAAGAAGATGAAAAAGAGATCTGACTTCAATTAGAGATAAGAATGAAGCTGATCTGCTTGGGACTAAGGTAAATCAGAATACAGAGTAAAGGATGATATTATCTGTGTTTTAGAACTTCAACTTCTCTGTGAGACCAAAGAGATATTATTTTGTTCCAACTTAAATTTTCTATAGCACACAATCTAATGTACCCTATCTGGCCATTCATTTAAACAGCCTAAAAACATGGAACTTAGAATAAAGAATGAGAGCTGTAATTCTGTATAGCTTAATGTAATACCCAGATATCCAGAGTATTTGGGGTTGATAATTAAGAAGTATTGTCAAAACCCCTTGAGGAACTGGAGGAAAAATATGGAACAATTAAAATTCCCCACCTGGGAAATTCCTGTTACTCTCTCAAGCATTAGGGACTTCCAAGTTAATAGACCAAGCCCTTGATCTTGAGGCTTGCTCTTAAGAAACTTATTTTTGTAATGGGAAAAGTAAGCCTCTCTATAATTATGCATAAGAGTCACTTTCAGACAACTTCTTCTGTTGCTCAGATGTGGCCGCTCTCAATCTCTCTCTCTCTCTCTCTAAGCCTAATTCTTCAATTAAAATCTTTACCCCATCCCCTACGTGGGACCTGACTCTCAGAGATGAGTTTGCCCTGGCATCATGGGACTGACAATGCCTTCCTGACCAAAAGGGGAAAAGAAGTGTAACAAAATAAGTTATTCGTGGCTACAAGATTCCAAATAGAGTTGAGAAGCTATTCTGTAGGTTACTCTTATGCAAGCTTCAGCTAGATTTTGCAAATTGCCATGGTATGCCAAGCCCCAACCAACAGTATTCTTGAAAACCATAAAGAATGCCCAGGGTCCTATCTGAGACTCTATAAAAGTTTTACTCATTAAGTTTATTTTTCAGAAACTCCAAACCTCCAGATTGTTCCTATGCCAGATTAGCCCTGAAACCCAGCGGCACCAGTCTCTCTAAGACCACCAAGGAGTTGCATCTCTTTACCCCATAAAGTTCACACCCTTTTTCAAAATGAAAACGTTGCAATGGTCATTGTCCAAGTACCCCTGAAGATGGGGAGAAGGATCAAATTAGGGGGAGGGGTCGTATCAAGGAAGATGGGATTTAACAAATGATTGTAACTACTGAATCATTATATTGATATTTCTTGTGAGTCTCTAGTGTATTAGAGCAGATAGAAAGAAATACCTGAAATTGTGGAACTATAACACATACCATACTTTAAAATTGGCTCTATAACTCATTGTTAAACTGTACTTTGAAATTAAAAAAAAAATTAGCACCAATTTTACACAATCTCTTCCAGAAATTGAGGAGGAGGGAATAATTCCCAACTCACTTTGTGAACTAATGCTACTCTGATATCAAAACCAGACAATGATTATTCAGAAAAATAAAACTATAGATCAATGTCTTTATTGAACTTAGATGCAAAATTCTTCAACAAAATATTAGCATTCAAATCCAGCAATGTTTCAAAAAAAAAAAAAAAAGAACCACACATCATTATTCCAGGCTGGTTCAACATTTGCAAATTCAGTCAGTGTAATCCACCATAGCAACGGACTAAGGAAGAAAAATCATATGATCACATGAATTAAGGCAGAAAATTTATTTGAAAAAATACCCACCCATTCATGATAAAGACATCAGCAAACTAGGAATAGAAGGAGAAATCTTTCAACTTGATAAAGTACATCTACGAACACGCACAGCTAATATCACACTTAAAGTTAAGAGATTCATTCTCACCACTCTTATTCAGTATGACCCTAGAAGTTCTAGACACTGCAGTGAGATAAGAAAAATAAATTAAACACATCCACAAAGAACGAAACATGTAGAAAATCCTAAGGAATGCACAAAAACACTCCTAGAACTAATAAGTTCTTTCAGAAAGTTCATATCACTATACACTAACAAGGAACATGCTGAAATCAAAATTAAAATCATAATACCATTAACAACCTTTCTGAAGAAAATGAAATTCATATAAACAAAACATATACAGCATCTACATGCTTAAAATTACACAATGCTGATGAGAGAAACTCAAAGAAGACCTAAATAAATGGATGGCCACACTGCACTCATGGATTGGAAGCCCCAACCTAGCAAAGATGTCAGTTCTCCCCAGATTCATCTATAAATTAAATGCAATTTCCATACAAATTCCAGCAAAACTATTTGTAGGCATAGGCAAGCTTATTCTAAAATCTACATGAGAAGGCACAGATCCTAGAATAGTTACAATAAATCTCGAAAATAAAAACAAGATGAGAGGAGTGATTCTACTCAATATTGAAGACTATTATTTAGATACAGTAATTAAGACAGTATGATGTTGGTGGAGAGATAGATACCAGGGTCCATGAAACAGTAGAGAGAACACAAAAATAGACCCATACAAAATATGTTCAATTGATTTTTCAATATGAGAAAGATAACTCTTTCAACGAAAGGGAAAATAACAAAGTGAATCTCAGCCTATATCTCACACTTAATAAAACAATTCAAACTGGGTCACAGATAGAAATGTATGCCATATAACTATAAAAATTTTAGGAAAAAAAAACAAAGGAGAAAATCTTTGGGATCTCAGAATAGGCAAGAGTTCTTGGACATGACATGAAAATCATAATCCATACAAGAACAAACTGATAAACTGAACTTCATCAAAATTAATAAAGCTTATGCTTGGTGAAGGACCCTGTTTAGAGGATAAAAGTACAAGCTACAAAACAGGAAAGAAAATATTTTCCAACCATATACTTGACAAAAGACTATTATCTAGTTGTGTCTAGAATATATAAAGAACATTCAAAATTCAACAGCAAAAACAGCAAACAATCTGAGTAGAAAATGAGCAAAAAATATGAGCAGATACTTCACAGAATAGGATAAACAGATGCAAGCACATGAAAAACATGTTCAACATCATTAGCTTTGGGCAAATGCCAATTAAAGCCTCCTCAAATCTGGTTATGGAACAAGGTTGTTTATGAAATACCTAAAGAATCCTAGTTTCTCCATACAGAATGATTGATGAAGTGGGAGTTCTATCTTAAAGTCATGAAAAATTATGGCTTGAAATAGTGTTCCTTCTATTATTACTACTCAGGCTTACTGATGAGTTTTAATCTCTTATGATGGATATTCATTAACATGAAGATAGTTAACATGCGTCATTTGTTCATTGGAATCATTCTATAATGCAAAGTGAAAATCTCATTTCCATGCAAAGAAAATCGCAGTAAAAGTACAATCTAGAAATCGAAGGGTAGGATTGGATGCTGAGGTCATAGGGCCTTCTTTATGTTTGCCCCATTGCGTACGGACCTTTACACTATAGATGACATAACATGCATATTCTTTAATTCATAATTCATTTATGTCTTTATTCATTTATTCAATAAACATTTATTGAAGGCATAATATGTGTGTAAAATTATGCTAGACACTGAGATAGGGCATAAAGATACATAAGACTCTTTCTTGAAGTAGGTTTCAAGGTAACACACATCCAGAAACATAAATACTATAAAATGGAAAGTCTTCAATGCCCTAAGATATGATCCATGTATGGTAGCCCATGACAAACTCTGGGATCTGTCATATAACTACTTATTGAAGAGTACTTTGAAAACTATTGCTTTTTTTTTCTTTCTTCGCTTTATATAAATGTTATACTACACAATTTAAAAAGGTTAAAAAAAAAAAAGATATCGTCCATGCAAGCAAAGGGCTGTCAGTGTTCAGAACAAGTGAGTCCTTTAGACCGAGGAAAACTGGAGAGGGTGGTAGCATGTGAGAGTTCTAAGGAGGCTACATTTAAACTGCCTGAGATAACGGACACAGCAGGAACAGTGCCCTTCTCGAAATGGAAGGAAATCTGAGGCCATCTAGGCTGGTGAAGAAGTCCTCTATTCCATCTCTGACACTGGCCATTCCAGCTTGCTTGGATATTCCAAAGGCCAGATCAGTGTACTACCAGGCTAAGAAGTTTCCTCAGCCATTCAGTAAGTTTCTAATTGCGATCTATTTAATTATTTATAAAAGGAATTTTACAGAAAATAAGAAACCACAAATATCTGAAGTGCCTAAACAAATACCTATTTATATTTTCATTATACATATGTATTTGTCTATTGTTAATTCTTTCAGGAGCTTAAGGGAGGTGCTGGGATTTGTCCACTGATGTATGTATTAATTTGGGACATCCTTTTTGATGGTCAACCATACGCTTTCATATTAGACACTGAGTAGTGTCTTAACATCAGACAGAGGGTCCCCTTACAACTATGAGGATTGTGTTTCCTGCTCCTCCAGCATTTCTTCTATCTGCCTGGTTTCCATCACATCTCACCGTCCACACTGCAAGCAGAGGCACAGAGGGGTTCCTAGGTTGCTCTAGGGTGAAAGGGCACACCAGCCCCTGCTCTCCTGCCTGCCCTGTGCTGTTGAGAAAGAGCCGATGGCAGGAGACAGGAGACGGGGACACTCCAACGTCCTCAGCACAGGAACCACGTGTGTATTACAATGTGAAGACAGCCCAAAGCCCTTTCAACGGACAGAATCTTTCTCTGTGGACATTTCCTAGTCATTGATGGTCCTCGGGAAAATGCAATCAGGTTACTGGGGAGAAATAATACACGAAGAGCCCATTGTCCAATTTCTTGCCAAAGGACCAACATTCTTCCTCTTCACTCAGCGAGAAATGTAGGCCCCACAAGCTAAGGGCACTAAAGTTTCATACGCTTTATGGACACTGGATACCCCGCTGTGTGTGAGTATTGGGAGGGGAGAAGCGAGGGAGTAAATAAAGGACAAATAATGTCACATAAAAATGATTGGAAAACTGATATTAATTCTCAAAACTCTAAGAACTACTTCCATAACTGGAACAGGAATTTCATCCCAGTACAATTAAATCGAATGAGCCCGTTCAGTTTAAGAGTAATGTTTGGTTCAACTGTCAACGTTGATAAAGTCTAAAACACAATAGAGTGATCAACTTCTCTAGATAAGTTTTAAAACTTTCAGTTTTGACCTTGAAAATTTTTAAACATGAAAACAGGGGGCTGTTAGCCGTCTCCCCTCCAATTTGACTGGCTGATGGGTGATGTGATAAAAACAACAGATACGTAAGGCCTTGAAATGTGAACACAAGGGCCCTTCACACCCATTCTTTCTCCTTTGGCTCTCCAATTCCACAGGGGTATTGTGAATGCATCTAGTACACCTGTTTTCCCTAGAACATTTTTTATAAAAAAAAAACAAAAACAACATTTAGGTCAACAAAGAGTGTGTTTAATTTAGCCTGATGAGGTGTATTTCAAACAACCATGCAGATAGGAGGCTTAAAAGTCATTTGCTTACACACACACACCCCTACCCATCTGATGATCACAAAGCAAAATCTTATAATCACAAGATTGTAGGACTGAACTTCTTGGGAGACATGCCGTCAAAGAACCCCTCATATCGCAGGGAAGTTTAGTTACGACATTGCCCCATGGCTTACCCCATGAGCATAAGCTCAACTCTCTCGAGTGGATTTCATGTCAACTTGATATAAACGAAAGCTCTAAATTCTTTCTGCTCAGAATTAAAAATGGCTGTACATTTTCTCCAGTAATCAGCCCCAAGGTGAGGAGCCCCCAAAAGAGAACAATAATTTAAAAGTGATGTGGTAATGCCAAATACCAAATACCATGCCCAAATGTCCAGTATGTGTTTTCTTCTTCCTTATAAAGATCTAGTTCACTCACCTGAATAAACTGGCCACTAGACATATCACTCCTTGAATATGAGATTAGAATTTTCTTCCTTGGACAATATGTAACACAGAAACATATGAAGTCAGTGTTTCTTTGAATAGCTGAACTTACAATGATTTCACAGCATACAGAGCTATTTGTGTATTATTGAGTGCAGCAAGGTCTTAAAATGTTGGTTCCAAATTGTGAATTGCCCCTCATTGGTCAAACCACTCCACACCAAGAATCCTGACAATTGCTCTCAGGGACAAATTATCCCGATACTTATGTTTTCTCTTAAAATCTACAATTGCCTTGCTGTCCAAGTAGGAATTGAAACGTAGTTGAAAACAATAGTAAAGGTAACATAGGAGATTCAAGCATCCAAGGGAAACCAATTGTTCTGTGAATATCTCTATCTGGTATAAGTGTTAACAGATTGGAATTGTGGGTTTGTACTTTTTGGCAGGCATGTTTAGTTTGTACTAATGGAAATATTTGGCTTTGCAAAATGTGTTTTGGTCAGGTAGATTCATAAGCCAGGCCATCTATCACTGGGATAACGTCAGGGCTAGGACAGTTTGGCAGGTCTAGGAGAACACGAATCCCCCCGGGGTGTGCAGCAAAGAGCAGACTCTAATTGAGCAGGCATCTGAGATGGTACCACATGGGCCAAGTGCTGATAGCAGCTGCAGATCCTGATCTAGATATCCTCACATTGCAGTGTGACTCAGACCTCCTGACCTATGCGAGAACATTGTACAGGATGACAATCACCCTGATAAGTGGAAAGAGGTCCACTCCAGATCTAAGCTGGTGAAGAACATTTGGGTTGGCCCTGGACAGTGGGGTATTCTAACCTCTCTTATCAGATAATCTGAGCTGTACTGAGCAGTCCTTGGTAACCTCAGAACTCAGACATGCCCCAAGCCTAGAATACATGTCCTCCACCAAGGTCAGGTCATACCAACTTGATTTTCCCTGAATGAGTGGCCTAGAAGGGACCATCCCTTTCTGCTGTATAGGACAGTGCTGTGCAGTGGGTTTGGGCCTGTGCTGATTGTGATGGGGAGTGACCCCTGTGAGGTCACTAAACTTTGAGACCTAAACTTCGCTCTGTGGGTCGTACCCACCCCACCAGTGTAAACACCAAAGTTCTCAAGTTGTTCTTTGAGTATGCCCATCATAACTCACATAAGTTAAGACTCTGTCTACATACTCAAGATGCAAAAATCATCCTTAGCGAGAGGATAGTAGATTGGACATTTTGGGAAATCTGAAGACAAAGACAATTTGCCATCATGTGATGTTGCAATGTTGCTACTACTGTGCAACAGCAAATGGGGGATAAAATGCACTCTGTATTTGAACTCTCTCTTAAGCACCTGATCCCAAGCCCTCTGTCCCCACACTGACTTCCATTCCAACCCTACACAGTGTGGGAAGTTGGCGATGAGCTGAAACATCTGTGCTGTAATGGACCATATTAATAGGTATGGTCAAATGCAACAATACCTAAAACATCTTCCCATTTTCTCAGATCTTTCCTTTTGATTAAAATATGATCGGTCTTGGGTGGTGCAGTGGTGGCTTAGCAGGCAAAATTCTTGCCTGCCATGCCAGAGACCCAGGTTCGCATCTCGGAGCCTGCTCCTACAAAAAATATATATATATACATATATGTATATTATTGGCCTTTCATTTATATCCTAGTACTACTAGGGACAAGCTCCCGATATAATTTTCCAGATCTTTTGACTTGGGGTAAAATCCCTTCACCAGGTGCATTGCCTATTTCAAAGGCATTTATTTTTTAATGTGCCTAGTTTTTGGCCAATATTATGGCAGATTTATGTTTCTCACAGCTTATAGATCTCTACTGGTGCACGGTGATCTATGCACATCCCAGCTCCCCGTCACCAAAGCACAAAAGAATAAGGATTCTCCGTTATTTCTCCCATGAGATTTAGATCCCTTTTGTGTGGATGTGGGTTGACTGGGGAGGGTCATTCCTATTAATAGATGAAAGATGAATTTAAGAGAAAGACTATATGTAAAGATAAGCTCTTGGAGCATACCCATAGAGCTGGTACTTTATGGTTGAGGGGGGACTGCTGGAGCCCCAGCTGCTTCTTATTTGGCTTTTTCCATTAAAAACTCTCCCCTCTCCTCCCCAACCCCCTCCTTTGTTGTATGGTTCTTTCAGCTGAACCAGTCTTGTTCTAACTTAGCTGTTTCACATGTAAAATTTTTTAAATCAAATACACATTAGCTTACAGTTCTTTAATTTCAAAATTTCAGTTAAAATTTTAAAAGGCTTGTTTTATTTAAATCAAGGGGAACTCCCTATAGGGAAAAAGAGATCAGGATGTTTAGCCTTAGCTTGATACCATGTCTGCAACCTTTATTGTTCAATGATTTTCTTTCTGCTTGTCTTGAATTTTCAGGGTCTAGGCAATTTTAGATGTAAAAAACAGAGGAATGAGCTGGTTTTGAAGAATTGTTAGAAAGAAAGAAAGAACAGTTACCTTCACAAACTCAAAACCCAAATATCTTAAACTGATTCTTCTACATAGTTCCCCAGTGCTTTCCTACAGGTATAAATACTTAACTAAAATTTGTTACAGACATATTTAAATGAACTCTGTAGAGTCTTCAGTTCTCATGCATGGGAGACCCAACTCTCTAGCTTTTCATGCTGAGATAATGAAAGGGTGGAAAGAACTTAGGAAAAGAAGGTTCACCAGTGACTTCTCTTGGACAGCCTCTTGATTTCCCTTGCTGTACTCAGGCTGAGTCCCTCTCATTTTGGATACGACCTTAAAAGTAGGGTTTTCTGAGAATTACAGATCTGTGACACATTTTTGACAAGGAAATGCAAAAAGGATGTCCATTTGTGGAGAAGATTTGAAATGTCTGTCCTAGGGCAATCCTCAAATCTCCAGGGTTCTGAAGCCATCCTTTTCTTTACTATACAAATAAAGTGGATCAGCAGCCCAATCCCTGAGCTCCTTCCCATACTTTCACAGATTTGCCATGGGTTTATTATTTTCCAGCTCATCCTTTTTCTCTGAATTACTTTTTCTCTGTGGCTGCCTCGCTCCTTCCACACTCCCAAGCCCCTCTACATAGCACAGAAGGCTATCTCCTTGCACAACGCTAGGGGGCACCACTCACTTTGCAGCACCTGCGAATGGCATTTTCTGGAGCACAGGGATGAAGGAAACAGTGCCCCTGGAGCTGGGTAACATGGCAGCTGCAAATCAACTTTTTCCTTCACTTGCCAATGTACCCTTAACTCAAGGCTGATTAGGGGTGATGGAAGTCTCCTGACCGACAATATTGTGGCAAACAAGGATTAAATAGCTCATAGGGTAGAGAACTCTTAAGCAGGGTTGAGGTGGTGTGGGAAGGAGGCTCAGTTTTCACAGCCAAACAGACCCAAACCATTAGGATGTTTTCTGAGAGGAATTCTGCTCTCTTCCTAAGCCTTTCCCTCAAAATGCAGTCAACGGCTAAAACGACAGGTCTTTTTATTGCTTTTCCATATGGTTTGAGGAGAAAGGAGAGAAGGATGAATCGAGACCATCTGGACGATTCAGGTACTATGACAAAACCACAAGCTGAAAAACCCCAAATCCCCGGACTCATCCCCTATTTGCCATGTTACATTACAGATTCCATTTCACAGGCTGAGAGAAAGGGAAAAACACAGCTTTCAACCAGTTACACAAAACCAAGTTTCTCTTTTTTTTTTCACATGGGTAGGCACCAGGAATCAAACCCAGGTCCTCTGGCATGGCAGGCAAGCATTCTTGCCTGCTGAGCCACCGTGGCCCGCCCAAACCAACTTTCTCTTATCAATGTAATGTCAGCCAGTTGTTTACTCTGTTGATTTGAAATCTCCTTCCTGGGTCTTTCTTACCTTGCCAATTAGCTCGCTCCCTATGTCCTGTCACCAACATTAAGATCCCCTGATAAGGGATTTATAACGGCAATATTGTTTTATTTCATTTGTTGGGATGTGAAGCTTTCCCCTACTGTGTAATTCTGCTCTTGAATATGATTAGTAAGTACGTATTTAATTAAATGAGTGAAAAATAAATAAAATTTCCTTTTATAATTGACTTATGAGCACTTGATGCAGTTCAAATACAAATCTCCAATTATTCCTTAATCCTTCAGTTACTTCATTTGAACATAAAATTAAGTAATGTTGCACTTACAAATTTTCATTATATTGTACTAAAGCTAAATAAATTGAACAAAGATCTTCACCTTTGAAGAAACGAGAACACAGGGTGCGCAGATACAACCATGTCCAAAATAGTTAAATAGCCAGGAAAATCTACTACTGTCATTGGAAATGAGTTGGCTATTCTAGACTACCATTTGAAAGGCCACAAATGAAACTAGAGACTTTAGCCAGAGAATTAGATCACTTAAATTTAGGGAAATATTTAGAGGAAAATTGCAGTCTTTAAAATAAAGATTTTCTTATATTTGTTTAATAAATACAGAGAAATCGAAACCCTTCTTCACTACAATTATAGATTAACTTCTTTTCCCTGATGTTGTAATGAAAAATCACTTGGATCACATCCTGCCATTTCAGAGCTGCTTGGGATGTATGACTGATATTCAACATGGAATCTTCATTCAAAGAAAAGAAAAAGCAATCATACTATGAAACAGGGGATTTGAAAGTACCAAACTAATATGGGTCTAAGTTGAAGCGACCAGACTTAGATGAATCACTATTCAATCTAAGTAGTGATTGAATGTTTTAATTCATTGGAATAATGCTGTCTTCTTTATCACAATTGGACCCAGCATGTGTTTCTTTTAAGCTTCTTAGTTAGATAAAACTCTGTAGTAGGCATTTGAGTGAGGGTCTATGGAAGCCATGCACTAGTTCATCATGTGTCCTGTAACAGACAAAGTAGATTAGCTGTGGAGGTGAGGAGATAGAAGTGTGAGGAAGGTGAATCATCCAAATCCACACATTTCAAACAACAAGATCTTTCCCTACTCCCCTATGAGCTGGTTCACCTTGGCAAATGTTCCCTGGCAGAGCTCCCTTCCTTTGCTGTGAGGAGGAGACCTGAGGAAGGCTAAGTTCCATTGCTTCTCTGTTTCTTAGGCTATCGCATGATGTTTCCCAACAAAATGGCAGAAGTCCAGTCTTACAATGGTGTGGGAGGGAGCTCCCTCATAATGCCTTTCTAAAAGTGACTGCCACCAAATACCTGCTGTGCCTGAAAGTCCTACCCTAATATTCAGTCCATTTGCAAAAGGAGATCTTTGCAGGACTCAGGAGGAGCCTCTTAGTTGCACATATTTTACCCAAGAGCTATACGTAGTAGTGACCTTAACTTGGGTAGGTTTATCAGCTGCATTCCATATTCTGTTAGGATCTAGTGGGTGTGAGACACAGGACAAGTAAATTTAGGTGGCAAGTGTTGGTCAGGGACAGGAAAAATCTGAGATGCGGGTACTGAGTTTCTAGAAGGTAGGACCTGTCTGGAGAGGTAGAGGGCTGTTGAAGAGTGAAGTGAGATAGCTAGTACCCAACAGGAATTTTAGTTGTGCCACAAATTTGCCAAGTCAACTCTTGGCCTTGAGTAAGGAAGGGACCCACCTTTGATGAAAGCCATTTATGACTTGCACATTGCCAGACAGACGGAAACAGGAAAAGTCACAGAGACCCAGCCAGCTTGGGCTTCAGACCATCTCCTGCATTTTAAAGTTGAGTACGAATCTGCCATTAGCTGCTTATTGGCCCTAGCAACAAAGAGACAGGGTTTGCTGTTTCAATTGGCATGGGATTTTTATTTTTGGCCAAATAATCTGCTACAATTGGAAATTTCTCTGCAGCGTTGTCTCATTCTATTTTCTTAGAACTGAGGAAAACAATAAAACAGAACTGGACGTGGGGCCTGCTGCATCCCTGGGGTCACAAGCAAGTCCCCTGCACATCCTGTATCATTCAGGTTATCTGGACAACGAGGGGAGGGAACAAATGCCCCACATGGGTCAGCACATTCTATCTCATTGTTTTCAGGCATAAAAATGCCAGTGTAAAGAAAATTAAGCCAGGTGATTAATCACCACGTGGAAGGATCATCGTTTTCAAATTTTCTCACTAGAGAATATAGGAGAAAATATTAAATGCAATTGGTCAGGCTTCAGCTACCTCAAGCATTTTATGTACCACACAATAAAGGTTGGTGCTGTCTGTGGGATTAACAATTATGCAAAAGAAACAAGAAAGGGCCAAACTTGTTTCAAAACTCTGAAGATTCCTTGATAAGGAATTCAGGGCAGAAGGTCCAATAAATGAATCTTGTCTGTGGGGCTGATTAAAGAGCAGCAACTGTATTCTCAGTCCTTCCAGGACTCAAACACTCCCAAAGAATTCAGAATTAGAGACGCTCGTGAGCCTTTTGATCTAGACAAATGGACCTCAGACATCAGCCTGAAGGTGAAGAACTGTTTCGCTCACTGCCTTGTGTGGTAATTGACGGCATCTGACGGGGAAAGTGGCAGCCGCGCAGGCTAAGAGGTCAGTCCGCTGCCAAGCGCTGCAGCCTGGAGCACGATTTGAATGTTATACATGAACGCGGGGGAAGACAACTGTCATGTGTGCCCGTGGATGTTGACAACACCGGTCCCGGATCACATCCTTTATGTTGATGCATCTTCTCATGTCACACTTCAAATCACGCCTCGCTGGCTGCTGCCTATTTGGTCAGCCCCGGCATGTGTATCACATAAGGACGTGTGCAAGACGAAGGTTTAATTTGCTGCGCCTTGATCATTCACGCATGGTTTGCAATTAGGAAACTGCTGCAATTGTAAAAAGCAATCATGATTTTTAAAAGTGGGAGAGTATAAGAATATATGGAAGGTGGCTTGATACGTCATTGATTCTAACGGTACAAACAAAGGAAAACAAACCAAAAAACCGCTAGAGACAGACCAGATCTCCGTCAATAATATAATGAGTTGGCCACTAAATTAAATGAAGTGGATCTATATGCTTTTCGCCTGAGAGGTGGTGCGTAATATGCTGTTAATGGCGGGGAAAGATTTAAATTTGGAATAAGATGTATACTCTGATTTCATTTTTTTAAAAATAATTTTTAGATATATGCAAGGGAAATAATTTTGGAAGAGAATAGCCAAAGATACATTTAGGGAACAGGTTAGAGGAGAATAAGGTTTGGATTTTCGTTTTTTTATTGAATCACTGTCTTTGCTACTTACATTAAAAAACTGAGTATACGTTAGTTTAGCAAATTTTAAGAAGAGCTAATTTATTTACTTTTTTTAAAAAGGAAAATAGTGGTTAAATAGAAAAAAACACTGTGGAAAGAGCTGAGAGATGCGGTTCAAAGATTTGTACTTTTGGTGGTTCGGTGGTGGAATGCTCACCTTCCATGCAGGAGACTCAGGTTTGATTCCCCAACCATGCACCTGAAAAAAAAAAGCAAAGATTTGTACTTTTGTCTGCAGTCTACCTGCTTAGTCAGGGAGCAGCTGATTTTATTGTAACACTTAGAACGTGTTACATTGTGTTGGATTCTAGTGGGTAAGTTAACATCTTCCCCCACCCATGTGTGTGTGTGTGTGTGTGTGTGTATGTGTGTGTGTGTGTGTGTGTGTGTGTGTGATTTCTGATAATACATTGAGAAAAAGGAAGAGAAAATATCAAATCATTTCCCCTTTTTAATTTTTTCTTCTCATTTTTGGGAGGCTTTTATCGTTCTTTGTACTATTTCCTTTCCATCCTTCCTTCCCTTCTCTTTTTGGTACATGGTGTTTATTTGTACTCAAACATCATCTCTCAGTCATGAATCTTTGGATTGCAAGAGACAGCAACCAGCTCAAACTAGCTTATGCCAAAAACAGGAGCTGGATGGGAATTTTGTGATCCTGGAAGTGAAAAAAAAAATCCAGGGGCTAAAACTTTTTCATGGAGATTTTCTTTCTTTTTCAACTTCTCCACGCTGTGTTTCTCTATTTTGGCTTCATTCTCCATCGGGCTGCGTCCCCTCAGGTGGCAGAATTGGCCACCATAGCTGCCCTAGACATATCACCCTAAGAACTAACAGCACGAAGAGAACAAAAGAAAAGTGCCTCCTTCCCAACAGCTTGAACCAATGTCCCATCGCTGTGCAATTGCTGTGGCCAGCAGGATTGAGAGACTCTGGTCACCCAGCCTTAGTCTCAGGCTGGTACCTGTGGTGAGGGGTAAACAAATCTACCAACTAGAGAAGAGAGAGTTCCTAGAAGAAGAGAATTGCTGCCATAAGAAGGCAGAAGGTATGCTAAATAGGCAAATCCAAAAGATGTATACTGAGCATGAGATTAAAAATGTGACTCAACGATGGTCTCTTTCATTGTCCTGGTCTTCGTAAATTCTTGAAATATTCCCTTTCTTAGGTTTCTGATTCTCCTTTCAAAATATTTGGAAAAATTGCCGGTGTTTTTCTTGCCTTGTGTATCTGTTATGAGCAAACTGGCTTTCTCTCTCTCCCTCTGTTTTGCTCAATTGTACTGTAACTTGCTTTTCATTGATTTATCTCAAAAGGAAATTCTGGTAAAATGAAAAATTCTGATCTTAAAGGCCTTTATTTGATTATGGGAGAAGAAAATACATTGTTTCAGACAGGATTTTGAAAAGTCTTGAGCTTGGGAGTTATTGCATAAAAATAACTTATGTTCTTTTTCCTGAGCCAGCAGCCTTTTAAAAAGCAGGTGTTCCGGATACAAGAGATGACAAACAGCTTTATAAGTAACACAAGGAAGAGCAGAGGACAGTGAACTCCTCTGCCAGGTGTTAGAGCCAAAGGGAAATATTCCAAAATGGACTTCTCTGTAACCATCTCAAAGCAGGGGAAGGCAGAGGGTTAGGAGAACCCTGTACTACTGTGTGCAGTTCTGGTCACTTTGAAGCCTGACATTTTAACTAGTTTGCTGAGGACATACATTTATGCAGATCTTTTCAGGAGAAGACACATTTTTTTCATACTTATCTAAGTTTGAAGACACAAAAGTTTTCCTCTCTGTGTTCAGCTCATACTAACACCAGAAACACGTGTTGCATAGTCTTTCCAGGGCAGGGGGGTGATTCTTGTGAAGCTTGCAGAATGCAGACTGGACGTCTTAACCCACTGTATTTTCTGCTTTGTTGAATTGATGTTTTTTTGGGGGGCGGGAGGGTGGGTAATAGAGATAAATCTGGAGAATCTCCCATGCTCTGCTTCTGTTTATAATACACCCAGAGAACAATATATTCTGCAGCCCCTCCGCCACTGAGCATAAGCAGAAAATGGTACTTTGTTTCATTCTGCGTTGCTTTTAATGCTCCCAGTCTCCTTTCCCATCTACAGAGCACATCAGTAATCACCTTTTGACTTTTAGCAATGAGTTTTCTTTCAAACATCAATTTTCCCTGACACTGTGGAACTGTCATAGTCATCTGTTAGCTTCCATGTAAACCTTTAGTTGGTTAGCTTCTGTTTTTTTGTCCTTAGACAACACTGCCATCCAATTTGACAAAATGGTTTCAGATGGATGTTTTGGGACCAGGTATGATGAGGATGACTTTTCACATTCCCTAGAACAGATCTGCCCAATAGAAATATAATGTGAACAAAATACATGATTTTAACATGTCTGATAGCTACTTAAAAAGTAAAATAAGAGATTAAAGGAACTTTGAATATTTCATTTAACCCAGTATTTCCAAACCTAATACAATAATTCATGGGATATTTTCCATTCTTTTTTTACATATGGAGTCTTTGATATCTGGTATGTATGTTACACTTAGAGCATGTCTCAATTTGATCTAGCCACACTTCCAATGCTTCAAAGCTACGTATGGCCAGTGACTATTTTATTGATCAGAGCAGCCCTGAAATGATCTTCTGGACTATACCTTCAAGTATTTGCTGACAACTTGCTGGTACTTTTACATAATACTACATAGTTCTGAGTAGTTTAGGGTGCTGTGGTTTTTTGTTTTTTTTTTTAATCCTAATTTCCTCAAATTTGTATTAAGATTCCAAGTTCTTTTCCCCCAGCCACTCTAGCTACCACAAGCCATTTCCAAGGTCATGACAGATTTTAGAAAATGTGGAAAAGTAGAGGTGGGGAGATGTGCTACAAATGTCCAGTTCTTAAGTTAAATTTAATATTAGATAACAAAACTAAGTAAAAGTACGTACCCGATTATGATTCACATAGACCTTTTTTTTTTTATCACCTTCTCATTTTCTGCTACCTGATCACTCTTGGTTTATTTTGTCTTCCAGTGTCAATTCCCCAGGATTGAGAAACTATTCGTCTCCTCACCACCTCTGCTACAAGTTTCTAATAACAGCTGCCTGATCCTCACACCAAAGGAGTTTGCATTTTCTCTAAAGCATCACTTTCTAGAAATGAGCAACATGCAGTTACATTGTCTCACAGTCACTTTGTCTCAACATTGCCTTTTGAGTTTCTTGTATCTGTGGTTAATGGTTTTGTTTTTGGTGGTGATTGTCCTTGGCTTGCATGTTATGTGTGCCAGTCCAAGAGGTGGCTTGCATGTGACCCTCTTGAAATCACTTAGGTATTTAAGAACTACTGTGAGCCCTCTTATGGTTTCCGAGGGGTCGGTGGATGGACAGACAGCACTGTGCAGTGCCTCCTCTGCTCAGACTGCACAGGGAAAGCTTCAGATTCTCCGGATCCTACCTAGAGGTCTTCTCTGAGACCATGCGATGTGTGCTGTTGAGTCCCTCTTTGTTTTCTGCTATACGATCTTTGTTTTAACCTTCATTTATACTTGTTTACTGACTGTCCATAAGGGAAGTCTTCTCTTTTGCTCCCCCCTGTATATGCTAAACAACTAGCACAGTGCCCAGTGCACAGCTAAATAAACTCACAACAGAGTATTTTGTTGTATTGTTAATAACGCCATATCACATGAATGGGAAATACATCAAAAAGCATCTTAAATTCCACCCTAGAGTTACAAATGCTGATGATACTCTCCTCTCATTCAAGATGTTTCATTTCTGAAAATTCTTCCTGCTTACCTGTTTCTGAATTGCTAGTCAAGTTATCAATGGGAGTCTGGGTAAAATGTTAAATACTGCTTATAAACCAAAGTTAAGTATTACATAAAAGGACCTAAAATGACTCCAATAACTCTAAATTGCTGTAGAGCCAATACCAATAATTAAAAATGAACTATAGGGGGTGCAAGGGTAGTTCAGTGGTAGAATTCTCACCTGCCATGTGGGAGACCGGGATTCAATTCCCCGCCTGTGCCCTTCCCCAAACAAACAAACAAACAAAAATTGCAACAAATGGTGCTGCAATAACGGATACTCACATGGAAAAAGAATGAAATGTGACCCCCCGCCATACAGCATACAAAACAAAAATGAACCAAAATATTTTCTAAATAACACGTCACATAATCTCATAGTGATTAAAATAAAAAGAGGGTTTTGGACAACTGTATACATACCACATAGGAATCTAAGACTCTAAAATGTACTATTATTGTAGTTTAAAGAGCAAAAACTTCTAATTCTCTTTGTTACATGACACTAGTAGAGAAATTGAGGCATTCACACCCAGGTAGCCAGCATTCGATTCTAGAATCCCTATTTCCAGTGGATTTACCCCATTGCCATAGGCTTTATAGAGCTTGTTTATGAAGCAAAATACTAATAATCTTGATGTGCTCATTAAAAATTCTTTATGAATGTGGGATTATTTAATTCTCCTAGCAATCCTTTGAAATGGGAACTATTAATTTCCCATTTTGTAATTGAAGCAATTAAGGCTCTGGTCACTATTAAATAACTGAAGGTGAAGTAAAGTTGGGAGTCTAAGTCCAGGGTCCATGTGCTGGACTCCACACTACTGGACTACTCTGGAGTTTAAATTGAAAACGACTTTACCAATCAACAATTATATCTTCCTTGAGTCTTTCCACAACTCAGTTTTAAAAATTTCCATGGCTTACAAGGAACATTTTTTCATCAGCTTTTATTCATCCAGTTCAATATGTATTTAGCTTTTCTTTCCTTGCTTGCTTCTAAAAAGGACCATATGTCCTTAACCCAAGAATTTGGGTACTGGAAGCTATAAATTTTAAGAAGAAAGTAAAACTCATAAGACAGTAATAGCTAAGAAGACTGAAAAGCTTACTTCCTTTTCAGAACTAGCCCTTCTTCCAAAAGCTGTTTGGAAATAGGATTTATTCTGGTTTGGAGCAGTGGGGATTATGATTTCTGATGCATTCCATTCACTGACAGCTTTCTTCTGCTGCTGAGAGCAAACCAGTTCTGATGCTTTTGCACAGCTTATCCAAAGCAAATAAGTTTCTGTTCTTAAGCCACCGCGAGCTGCTTAAAGATGAAGCCAGAGACATGGGTCAGTTACAGCTTTGATTCCCCTAGGATCTACATCAATTTATTCCATTTCAGAACCACTGGCATCATCTGTAGACCTAAGCAGTAATCTCCAAACTCATGCCCTTGGTCTCACGGTGGAATAGACAAGGGATCCAGTGCCAATTTATCATAATTACTGGTACAACAGAAACTATGCATCCAAGTAAGGTGGACATATAGTATCATCCTTGCATTCAAAGCACAGGTTATATGTTATAGTAAAATCTTTATCAAAATGAAGGAAGGAAGCTTTTTCGTTGCCTATAGGATCAGACATGGCTCAAAATTCCGGGGGGTTACAGTTGATAAGTTATCAGTGCAGTGTGTTTTCACAGGTGTCGTGTTCTGCAACTGTGGCAGATCCCTGTGAGTGTGGCATGGTGTTGAGAAGTTGACTTGCATTCCTCTTCAAACCATTTAACCACATTCAGCTGACCCGCATTCCTTTTTAAAACAATTTAATCAAATTCAGTTCAAATACCAATGCCTCCAGTTAGAGATCTAATCTGTGTTTATGTACATGTGTGAAATCTCCAGGTCTAAAAGTGTCCTTGCCTATGCCTGCTCCATGTTTATAGACTATGAATTTCACCAGACTTTCAGTTTTAAGTTTTCCAGGCTGAAATGAACTTTCTCACCTTTTTTTTTCTTCTGCAAATGGAAAGAAGAGCACATTTCCCAGTTAGGGTTGGATTGCCCCAGGTGATGCTTAGTTTTATGCACACTGGTCCATAATCAGACAATTATTCTGGGAAGAAAACTTCACAGGTGCCCCCCCAGGGGTCTGTCTCTCTCTTGGTCCCCACCCTCTCCCACCCTCTCTCTCTCTGTCTTCCTCTCTAGGCTTTCCACGAAACATATCCAGGAAAAAAGAGACCCTTTGAAGGCAATGTGGGCGGAAATCCTGGAAAAAGAGATTAGTCAGCCCAGGCTCAGGAAGCTGCAGGAATATCACTTTTAAATACAAACTGAGGGTTTATGGATGAAGCTTAACCAGAATGGACAAAGGATCTCTCTCAGAGCCAAGGTAAAGAGTAAGCCCAAGTCAACACTGGGTAGAATAAATCCAAATTTGGGGCTCATGTAAGAGTAGTTACATTCAGTCATGACACCTATAAATTTCCTGCCCGAATAGAATTTTAACCCAAAGCTCCTCTCTGGCAGCTTTACAGATCCACCTTGCTCTCTGTTGGTAACTCGTTCTGGAAGATGAGCACAGGGGAAAGAACATGGTTCCTTGCAGACAAGCTCTTTGTACTTTTACCCAAGGTCACTTCATAACATAAGGCAAGAGATTCATACACCTGATCGCATTTTTTGCACATGCTCTAATTGCTTCCATTTAAAAATACCACCAACAACAAAATTTCTGGTGAATGGGTAAAAAGGAGTAATAAGATTAGTTAGAAATCCAGCATAATCTCAAAGAATCAGATTAGCAGTCATAAACTTTCTTCTACACCGAATCTTTTATTAAAGTTCCTGTGATACCAGCTTAACTGATGGATTTGAATTTTATCTCTCTCCCCAATTTTAACTTTTTTGAGGGGCTAAAATTCGCCCAAGATGAGAGGAAGGAAGAAATACTGAAGAGAAAAAAATAGCCACTGAACAATGAAGAAATGACTGTAGAAAATATATCAGGCAAGAAATGCCAAATTAATAGTAACACTCAGCTCAGATACACTTAGACACACGCGTACAACAAAGATGACGCTGATTTAAAGGAAAAGTAGGACATAAGAAAGGTAGTCTCAGGGAAAAGGGGAAGGAGTAGAGTAGGAGAATGTCCCAAAACAGTGAAAAGTTGTATAAAACCATGTTTTCCTATAATCTGTCCTTTTCTGCAAAATTCAAAGATATTCAGAAACCGGGTTCCTACTTATTTTTGCCAAAGTCACATTTCTTTGTTTCTGGGGTGTTTCAGAGAATAAAACTGCTCTAGGAACTATTATTCTGTTCATACCTAAGCTCTATGACTTTTATGTAAAATAGTTTTATAATTCTTGCCGGATATCACTTCGGTCCCCGTTCCCCCAACTCTTTACCTAGCAACTCTTTACAGCATATTTCTAACCATCCCATTGGTCCTTCAAATGAGGATGCAAAACCAGCCCTTCCTCTAAAACCCCCGCCTGAGCCTTCCATTTATGGCAATAAAACCCTGTCCCAACCAATCAAAAAATTGCTCTGAGCCCTTCTCGCTCACCCCTCCCCTAGACGCTTCACTCTACATAAGCTGGTATACTTCCTCTAATAAACGTTCCATGTGTTCACCGCCACTCGTTCCCGCGACTCTTCCTTGAGCCTCGCGCGCCCTCCAGACCTTCGAGCCCCCGGGATCTCGGCCGGATCGCGACCGGCCCAGTTCCCCCCGTCGCTGAGAGGCAGACCCCAAGCGGGAGCCCAGCATCCGCAGCTGAGCCCCCCGCAATTCTTTTATGAAGTGTAATGTGTTCATATTTCCTCATGGTATTTTCCAAATATTTTTGTGCATATTGTAGGATTGTACTCTCTGGTCCTCTTACCATCGAGTGGAGTCGTGTAACTAGTTCTAAAGAACTATGAGCAGGTGTGGCACGTAACTTCTGAGCTAGAGCATTTTTGTTTTGTTTTTAAATTTTTATTAATAAAACCAATCAATATACAATATAAACATTCCTTTTTTCATCACATAGTTGTATATCATCATCATGATCATTTCTTAGAACATTTTCATCAATTCAGAAAAAGAAATTTAAAAAAACAGAAAAGAATTCCTACATACCATACCCCTTACCCCTCCCTTTCATTGATCATTAGCATTTCAATCTAAATTTTTAAATTATTTTAAAAAAATATATAACAACAAACAAATGCAAACATTCTTAAATTATGATCATTCTGTTCTACATATATAATCAGTAATTCACAATATCATCACATAGTTGCATATTCATCATTATGATCATTTCTTGGAACATTTGTATCTATTCAGAAAAAGAAATAAAAAGAAAACAGAAAAAAATTCATACATACCATACCCCTTACCCCTACCTTTCATTGATCACTAGCATTTCAATCTTAATTTAACATTTGTCCCCCATTATTCATTTTTATTCCATATGTTTTACTTGTCTGTTGATAAGATAGATAAAAGAAGCATCAGACACAAGGTTTTCACAATCACACAGTCACATTGTGAAAGCTATATACATTGTACAGTCATCTTCAAGAAACATGGCTACTGGAACACAGCTCTACATTTTCAGACAGTTCCCTCCAGCCTCTCCATTACATCTTGACTAACAAGGTGATATCTATTTAATGCGTAAGAATACCTCCAGGATAACATCTCAACTCTGGTATCTCTCAGCCATTGACACTTTATTTTGTCTCATTTCATTCTTCCCCCTTCTAGTAGAGAAGGTTTACTCAATCCCTTGATGCTGAGTCTCAGCTCATTCTAGGGGTTTTCTCAATCCCTTGACGCTGTCTCAGCTCATTCTAGGATTTCTGTCCCACATTGCCAGGAAGGCCCACACCCCTGGAAGTCATATCCCACATAGACAGGGGGAGGGTGGTGAGTTTGCTTTGAGCAAGAACATTTAATTGCTAGTGTTAAGAGTTTTCTTTTGCTCATGACAAATAAGCAGTAATACTTTTTTAGCGGCTGCTCCATCAGGCTGGAATCTTAAGAAAGACATGAAGCAGAGATGCAGCTTGTCACATAGAGGGAGCAAGAAATACATTTTTAATAATCTACAGAAGTGTGGGGTTCTTGTGTTGTGATTGTTACCACAGCATAACCTAACCTATCTTGATTACATCATACTTAGGCAATAAGTGTGATCTGATTCTTTATATAAATAACATATATGTATATATGCTGGAAGCCAGGCAAATTAAGTAAAATAAACTCCAGAGTAAAAGAATTAGCCTGGTCCAGCCAAATTAGAGCTCCCAACTAGAAATCAGAAAGGACCTCAGAGTTCTTTTCCATAACCCAGACTTAGCAACGAGAATTTAAAAATCTGAGTCTCGAATACAGGGTTAGATGTTTTATTAAACACAATCTATACTTAAAATAATAGAAGAAAAGAGAATACTTTACTGCTTAATCACTGCTAGTGTTATAGTAGGTTTATTCAATTTTTGTAGCATAATAAAAACATATTGTGAAAATTAGGGCACAGGATAAAGGAGATTGATGCTAAATTGTAATACTGAATGAACAATTACATGGCAGCTATTTGGCAGATGATATACAATGAAATGTACTTCCATACTAATTATTCAGTAGCTAGCTCTGAGTATAAAAATATGCTCAGTGTTGATGATCCAAATATTTGTAATATAAACTCCCTGGCATCATGAAGGGAGCTGATAATTAAATAGTAGGATAAAAAACTGACATGAAGCAGAAATAACTTAAGTGCTCTAAGAGCATCCTGTGCTGTGGAGGCATGGGTGGATGGTTTCTAAAATGAGGGAAATGGTCCTGCAACTGTGCCTTTTAAGCCACTCCATCCTACTTCCTAGCCAATAGAGACAGCTGCTTAGTTAGAAAACCAAGTATCAGAGGCTGGTTGTCAGTAAGAAGAGACTAAAAGGCCAGGCAGAAACAGTCTACTAGGTTGGTAAAAAGTTCAACATTATGTTGAAGAAGATGTTTTTTGTTTTTTTTAAATGGGCAGGCACCGGGAAACGAACCAGGGTTCTCTGGCATGGCAGGTAAGCATTCTTGCCTGCTGAGCCACTGTGGGCTGCCCGAAAAAGATGGTATTCTTACCATCCAATCTCAAATCTAGCAGCTCTGATTCAACCCAACGACTTCACTACCTCCACACTTTGGTATAAAAATTTGTGATTTAGAATTTGGCGAGAGTTTGCACCAGAGAAGCAAATCAACAAACAGTCCAAGCGAAAGCAAGCTCACAGCCTATGTGGGGAAGTGTTTATAAGCATATGCTTAAATCACAGTGTAAAAATAATCACATGGAAACAATGGTAAATATGTAATCAAAAACATGTTAGAAACAGAAAAAAAAAACATTGCAAAGGAGGGAAACCATCTGAGACAACATCTCAAAGATTGCTCTTTTACACTGGCATGCTATTTCTTTGGCTATGCAAAACCAAACCTTCTTTACCAGGACACTCCCATTTCTGTACATGCAACATAATCAGCCACTTCATCTCATTGAATCACTTAAAATAACACCTGGCTCATTGTTACAGGCAAATGTTCAGGGGAATTTGAAGCAGCCATCCTTTTGTAATTTTTCAATAAATAATTCCTTCAATAAATTTAAGACATTTTCAAAAAGGATGTTGAAATATTTGAGAGGATTGGGAATGAAAGTATTTTCCCAGTAGAACATGTCAAGGATGACACCAATTCCATTTGTGTCTACAAGATGGAAGCAAAATGTGCTTTTCTGAGTTTATACTAGACCAAAAAAAAAAAAAAGGGCTTTATTTTAACCAGATGTGAACAAATTAACCCAATATTTTCAAGTATTTTTAGTGCCATATGATGTCATCTGATTTTACATTTTCTACTGAGGGATAATGTGTATTTTTAAAATTGTGAAGCCACTTTGCATGTATGTATTTTAAGGCTTATACATGATAAATTACAATAAACAAATTACAACACCCCAGGACAAGATTTTGGCTGTTTATGTCAAAAGCAGAAAGAGAAATTTAGTTCCCCGGTAGGAAATGGAATTAAAAGCACAGGAAATGTCTTCTGGCCTCCAAGGTAGTCTCTTCACTTCACTGATTTTGGTACTACTCCAGGTAGTTCCAGGGTACTCCTGTCATTTTGTCCTAATTGCACAGTTGACTATTTCCTGAGATGCCAGCAGAGCAGCCGGTGGATTCCATAAGCTCTGCATGCAGGGAATCCCAGTGTTTAAACAACCCGGTCCCTTTTTCATTGGCAATACATTTTCGGTGACAGGCACAAGCATGCCACATGCCAGTAAACGCTAATCTAGCTAGCTTCCCGGAGCACCGTCCTGCGCTGTCCTCT
This sequence comes from Tamandua tetradactyla, assembly GCF_023851605.1. Taxonomy (NCBI): domain Eukaryota; kingdom Metazoa; phylum Chordata; class Mammalia; order Pilosa; family Myrmecophagidae; genus Tamandua; species Tamandua tetradactyla. Next base: position 5,962,684 of record NC_135347.1, on the reverse strand, counting down.
GACCTGACAAGCCAACGAGGGTGGCTCTCAACTGGAGAGGACTGGCTTTCTCATATCTTCCCTGGAGCAGCCTCAGGCAAGCAGCCGTACCCTAGAGCAAGAGTGGGGTCCTCAGTGGCTTTGGTGAATGAGCTTCTCCGAGTCACCTCGCCTGCGAAAGCGATTTCTTAAAAACCATTCAGAGCTTTCCAAAGGGCAGAAGCGAGTCCGTTGTGTGCCAGGGTTACAATGCGTCCACTTCCTTGATTTCATTTCCCAGCTAAGGAAGGAAAGAGCTGGTAACCACCGAGGACGTCGCTGACGCCTTACCCAGGAGCCCGCCCCCCACCCCCAACAATGAAGAAAGGAACGTTCAGAGTTAATATTATTGTAGGGCCATTGGGGCATTAAAATGTTGAATTTAAGAAGCTATTATTAAAGACCCAAGTCTCCTCCATGCACCACCCACACTTGGGCATATAACATTCCGGCAAAGCCCTCCAGCTCTTTGCTCCCCGGGGAAGCCCTCTAGAGTGAGAGGACCCCCTCCCGGTAGGTGTAGGGGAACGGTGGTGGGGGGGTAGAAGGGGTGATGGGGGGTAGAAGGGGTGGTGGGGGGTGAGGGAGTGGTGGGGGGTAGAGGGAAGGGTGGGGGGAATGGTGGGGGGGTAGAGGGAATGGAGGGGAATGGGAGGGTTAGAGGGAATGGTGGGGGGAGAGGGAAAGTTAAGGGCTGGAGACCCCAAACCAAAGCATAATATCCTGCCAAGGGGATTCTCGGGCACAACAGGTTTTCAGGAGGGTGCCCTGTAGCATTTCCCCCTTCGCCTATTTTCTTTTCTTGGTGTCTGCGGGAACCCTGGAATTGGGGCCCAACGAGGTGGCAGCGGTTGATGCACGGACCAGGGTGTGGGGGATTTTCATTCCCAGAGGTAGAGACCAAGAAGCAGGGGCAAAAAGTGTGTGTGTGTGAGGGGTGGTATTGGGGAGGGAGGGACTGAGAAGCAGGGGCAAAAAGTAGGAGGGGGGGAGAGAAACTCAGTTGGGTGGGGGGCGAGGGGGAAGCAAGAGCCGAAAGGTGCAGCAAACGGAGCAGGTTTGCGGGCGCGAGCCGGCGAGGGAGGGGGCGCGGGGGGCGCGGCGGGGAGGGCGGGAAGAGTCGCCGTCACTCAGGCCGAGTGGGGCTCCCCGCACTCGCGGGGTGGGGGCGGGCGCGGGGGATGCGCTGCAGCTGGAGGGCGCGGCGGCGACAGCGGCCCAGGCGCTGGGTGACCGCGCCCCCCGCCCCCCGTCCGCCCTGCCTCAGGCCGCGCCCCTCCGCGCCGGCTCCCGGCCCGGGGCCGCCTCGGGGCTGCTCTCGCCCGCCGCTCGCCCGGTGGGGGGGCCCGGGGGAGCCGCGCCGGTGGCGGGGCCGCATTGTGACGTAGCGGGGCCGCGGCCGCATCTCCGCCGCCCGCTCCCGCGCCCGCTCCCGCCGCGCCGCGCCGTCCAGCCGTCAGTCCGTCGGTCCGTCCGCGCTCCGGAGCTGCCCGCGCGCTCGCCCGCCCGGGGAGGGGGGCCGACGCCCCCCACGCCCCCTCCCTCCACCCGGTGAGTCCGGGTCCCCGGCGGGCGCGGCGGGGAAAGCCGGGGGTGGGTGGGGGGGTCAAAAGCGCTCCGTGGGCGCTTCCCAAGTTGGCACCGGGCGACCGCGGCCGGCTTCCCCCCCCCCGGCCCACCCGCCGCCTTTGTGCCGCGGGTCCCGGGCTGCTCCGGGCCGGCAGGGTTCGGGGAGCGGTCTCTGTGGGAACCGCGGCGGCCGCCGAGAGGCTCGCTTCACCCGGGGATAGAGGGAGGACCAGCCCGGTTTCCAGAGGCTCGTCCCTGCTCCTTTTGCCCGCTTCGTGTCGTTTCCATTCGCGCTGCCACCTCGGATGGTCACGGAGGCGGGGGGGGAGGGGGGCGGGGGGGGGCGGCAGCGTCGCGGTTCGCAAGGGCTGAGGTAAGGAGAGGCCAAGTGATAATAATAATGATGATAGCAACTGTGTCGGCCACAATAGGAAACGCCACCGGGGGCCGCCGTGTGCCCCGCGGGAGGCTCCCCGCCTGCCCCGTCCAGCCGCCGCCCCCCCACCCCCGCTCCCCTCCGGCGCTGTGTCCTGCGCCCGGGGCTTGTCCGCTGGCGTATCGGCTGGGGATGCTTCTCTCTCGGCCTCATCTCCTGGTGGTGACTTCCATCTGCAGGTGGTAAGTGAGGCCAACTGTTATTTGGGGCTATTGTCAAATGCCACGTTTTATTTCTTTCATTTTTACGAAAGAACGGGGGCGGGGGGGGGAATTATGAGCCATTCCTGGCAGCAGTACAGTTTCCACAGGAAACACTAGCATTCATTGAGGAACACGCTACTGCTTGCAGCGCAGAAAGTCTTTGGGAAACAAAAAGGCAACAGCATTGTTGCTCGTTTTCAATGGACCGCTAGGAGGGGGGCAGACGCGTTTTGTTTGTTTTCCTGTGGGAACGTTGCTTTCCTTGGGAAAGTTAATTAAAGAAGCATTACTATGAGGGTCCTTTTTTCACTTGCTGGAGGCCGGTGGCCACTCTTCTCCCGGCTATTACTGACATGTGCCGGTCAAAGAGCCCCAAGGCAGAGAAAACCACTGCTGAACAGTCTCGCCACACACCACGTGCTGTGGAGCTCGGCCAGGGTGCAGTTTGCAAAATGAAATCAAGGCTGCCTGGGGAGGTTTATGAGGATTACATGTGTGCAGAGTATGTCAGTTCTCCAAGGTGTAACTCTAAACACGTAATTTTCAAGTGCACTCCTTGCTGAAATCTGCACGAAGGCAAAAACCTATTTCTCCTATTATGGAGTAGACATCCCAGTTGGGAATGGTTTGAAATCTGTACTTCATTTCTACATATTGAAATTTTATAAGGCAGAGAACACGGTGCAGGAAAGCAGCATCCGAATGTATACATCGCTGAGAGAGAATGTTGACTATTTCTGATGCTTCTCAGTGTTAAATTACATTCTGCCTGGTTAGGGTGTACCAAAACCCCTCAAGGTGTTCTTGAAACTGTTTGAACAAGGTGTAACGTTTTGGTACTAATCACAGAAGTCTCTCTGAAAGGCAGAAAATAAGAAAAATATATGAGTATTGGAAAGAAAAAGACCCTTGGATAGCTCAGAAATAAAATATAAAAGGGAAATGAAAATGAAGGAATATAATTTCAAATATAAATTTCATTTGCTCCATAGCAAGCATTTCATGAAGAAAGGTGACAAGATAGTAGATCTGATATGATGCTGTGTTTATTCATTCAACTTTTATCATATTTTGAAGTCCCAAAAGAAATGACTAAGGCAAGTGAATTTCTCTGTCTGCTGTGCCACAGCCTTGCTAATTCCAGGCAGTTTCAGTGCATTGAAAATGCAGAACAGAGGCCGAGAAACTTTTGTGTGCTGTTGTTTTAGAAGAAATTGTAGCAGTACTTTACCACTCTAAAGAGGAGGGAAACACTCACAAACGTTTAATACAAACAAATATTCTTTGGTGTTATCAGAGAAAGCCTGGAGCCATTTTTCTTGCCAGATATAAGGCATTGCTTGTCAAAGGAGGAAATGTCCCAAGGAGCAGGTGCATCATTATAAGAAACACAAGGGAATTTCTCTTTTAAATGCAGAATCTAATTGAACAGCAACAAGAGAATCAGTGACACTGAGAATAGAAGCCTTATTTTTGGCAGTCTGTCAAGTTATGGTGCAAAACACATAGGAGAAATATGTATCTTGGGAGACAAATAATATCCTGGAGAAAATAAAACAGTTACTTCTGTGAAAGTTTTACTTTTATGTACTTGTTTCCTTGAATCCCTTTGGTATACAGATTCTGGTATACAGATTCACTTGCAGGACATAATTTACTGAAAATGAATCAATAAATTGGCCATTAATTTCTTTTATTAAGCTTTTAACATTAGTGATCAAAATAATGTGTTGAAATTATGAATGTTAATGGGTATGATTGCGTGGCCCCAGGAAAGTACTAATTGAGTCCCTATTTGGGGACTCAATCATTGTGTAATTATTTTGTGCAAAAATGCCCAGTCTCTTCATTAGCACTCATGAAAAATTAAATAATAATACACAGCATCAAAGGAGATATTTTGTAATTGAGTGCCCCTGTCGCTAAATAATAATTGAAAGGGAATTCAAAGGAGAAAGTGTCTAAATGAGCTTATGTGCTTTATCATTTCTCCATTGCTGCATAACACATCACCTGGAAACATAGATGCTTACAGCGACTGCTATTGATTTAGTTTATGGTTCTGTTCTCAGCAGTGTGAGCTGGGACAACTAGGTGAGCTTTCTCTGCTCTTGGTTGGGTTGCATTCAAGCATGTTTAGTTTGCTGTAGGGTTGACTGGTGGCAGGATGATCTAGAATGGCCTCATTCACATGTCTGGCAGTTCTCAGCCTGCTGGCCAGGTTAACAGGCAACTGTGCCATGTGTTTCACATCCCCCATAGGCAAGCCTATGCCTCTTTGTATGGCTGTCAAGCTGGGTTCCAAGACCAGCGAAAAAACAAGGCCCAGTGTGCAAGTAGGTTTTAAGCCTCTGCTTGTGTCATGTTTGCTAGTCTCCTACTGACCGAATTAAATAGCAAGGCCACCCAAGATTCAAGGGGTGTAGAAAGAATTCATGTAATAATGGTAGGGAGCTGAAAAAAATTGAAGCCATTACTGCAGTTTACTAAACTTTGGAAGTTGCTTGGTTCTAGCAAATGTTTTCTGCTGAGGAATAGGGGAATGCATGTTAGGAAAGAGGTGGAGCCTACTGTGGACAGCACAGGGTTTAGTCAGTGAGTTGCCCTATAAATTATTTTCCTATAATCTTTGTTCGGTAAACGATGGAGAGGAGAGGCACAATGAAAATAGAATTTTAGCCATATCCATCTCACAGTGGTGTCAGGGTTCTTTGGAGACAGTCTGGTGGCAGAGTCTACAGAGCATTGTTGTAACCTAGTGAGAAGTGAGAAAGGCTCTTAGAGGCAGTGAAAGTGGAAAGGAAGGAATCAGTCTGGGAGAACCCAGATTTAGGACTAGATGACTGATTATAGGGGGTTAGTGAAGGCACAGCCAAGATCATTCAGAGATTTTAAAAAGCTTAAGTGACTAAAAGAGAGATTGGGCTGTTGCGAGAAATCAATAAGTGATTTATTTGGGGGGAGGAGAAATGTTCAGTTCTCAGGAAGTTGATTAAAAGAGATGAATTGAATGTAAAGGTACTTTGTAAGCTGCAGAGTATGCTCGGAATGTTAGCTGTTGTTTAGCATTGAAAAGCACTGTGGACTACTGTATATCAGTAAGTTTCTTTAGTTGTAAAGCACACACACAAAAAAAGCAAAAATAGTATTTATTGGCAGGTCAGGGGACATACAGTAAGGATCAAAGTGAAGTCAGAAGAACCGCTCTCAGAATGGAATCAGACAGCTCTGCGGGGCTGGGAGGTAGGAACTGATGTTCTTTCTGCCGAGCCCCTGCTGGATGTCTGCACTTGGAGTGCTCTGATGAAGACTCAGCATAGCAAGAAGAATCACTTTGGCCGCCTTTGAGTGGCTTCTAGGCAGGGAGCATTTGCTTCTCGGACCCACTAGGATGAGCACCCACCCGGTGGAGAATAAGTGCTTCCTCAAGACATTATCAGAAGAGGAAATGAAGGCTGGATGGAAAAATCAACAAATGCCCACCACAGATGGGTCCATGAGGGTTTATTTGGGGTTAGCTGCTGTGATGACAGTTGAGGCATATTTACATTAGAGATGTAAGTCCATTCATAACAGTTGGACCCATGCTGCTGGTAGGGTTTTCTCAGGGTGGAAGAAGGAAAGAAGAAAAGAAAGCACGGCCCCGGCACGATACCCTCATACAGGCTCCTCCGTAAATGTCAGTGGATGTTTTATTAGGAGAGAATCCTAAACATGTTCTGTTCTGTCTTTCACCTAAGAGCTAGTCTTGTTTTATAGATGGCCAGTTTGAGATTCAGATGGTGTCCTTACCATCAAGTGCAGCTGTTGGGCCAAACAGAAACATTTGGCCTCTCCAACTTGGTGCAGTTTGTCTGAGCAGCGTACACAGCTGCTCCTTGAAGAAGGGCCTTGGACAGACCAGCTCAAACCGAAGCATGCACTTTTATAGTTTCTACTGCACAATTCTAGGAACCTTGAAGATACTCAATAAATATTAATTGAATGAATGAACATGCCATTGTCTGGTGCAGTAAAAATTTCCAAAGCAGTCTGGTCTGGCTTTTCATTATACTGGGTATGGTTTGCTGTGAAGTCCCTAAATGCCTTTTCTAGATTTACGTGTTTTAACTTATTCTCTATTTATCACGGTGATGTTTTTGTTTTTAATCCACATTCACAAAAGTAAACCCTTTTTTAAAAACACAATTGTTTTTACGCTTTGAATTTGCTAGGACTCTTGAATGCAAGTGACAAAAACCCAGTTTTGTACTTGCTCAAGTAGAAGGGCATAGGCTGGCTCCGGTACTGGAAAAGTTCAGGAAGGATCCTACTCTGATTTCCTCTCTCCTTCATGGTGATAAAATGGTCATTAACAGTCAGGCTTAACCCCTGAAGGAAAAGAGAATAATTCAGGATTAACTCTAACGAGACCACTTGGATCACACGCACGTGTCTGAACAAGTCCCTGTGGCCACAGGTTTAGAACGTGCCTCTTGGCTCAGCATTGCTCACAGCCCAGCCCTGGAGCCTCTGGGAAGAGGTGGGTGGTGTAGGTGAGGAGTGTGTCGTGGAGAAAGGGTGGTGATCAACAGAGTCCTCTTAAACCATAGGACCCCAGAGCAGAGAAGGAGTGATTTTTAAAAAGAAAATACCCAAAAGAGAATGGATGCTGTGCAAGCAAACCAGCAAATATCTTCTCTTCCATCTGTTTTCCCTGGAGGACAGAACATGCTCTCATCACGCCCGCCAGCCTGAAACCTGGGAATGCTCCTGATCTGACCTTCTCCCTTTCCTTCCCTGCCAACCAGCCACTGAGGTCTCCTGCTCCGCCTATTCATCTTTCTTCTCTTCCTTCTTAAGTTTGGATCCTCCTTGCTTCACTCTTCATAAGGCATTTCTAAAAATACTGCCTCCTGACTCTCCCTTCCAATCCATCTACCTTACAGTCAGAATGTTCTTTCTAAAAAAAAAAAGCAAATGGATAAAATCCAATCATGTAATTCCCCTGCTGAGAATCATTCAGAAATTTCTCACAGCCCTGGCAGAAAAGTCCAAGCTCTTGACCATGAATTGCAAGGTTCCTGGTCATTATCAGCCTACATTGTTTCCATGCTGTAGCTGACCTGTAGACCTAAACTCCCCAAATGCTCTCTTTTCTCTTGTGTTTTTGTGCCTTTGCCTTTGCACACACTGGTCTCTCTGTAGAATATCTATCTCCTTTCTCGATCTGCTAAATATATACTTATCCTTCCAGAGTCAACTTAAGTGTTGCTTTCTCAAGAAGTCTTTTCCGAACATGCCCTCCTATCCATCCTCTGCTCACATTTTACTCATCTTCCCCTGATGACCGAGTGTTTTGCAAGCTGGACTGTGCTTTCTCATCTTTGAGTATTCCTGTGTCTTCTACAGTGCTGTCCCATCATATAGTCTCAATATTTTTTTAATGAATGAATGGAAAAATGTGTGCTAAATGACTCATGTTTGGGTTTTTAGGGTGATTATTTTTAGATTTATTCTATTCCCTTTAATTCTCACAATTCCATCTCAGAATGTCGGGCATAGAGACAGGTCCTCTTCAAAGTTGCTGCGAAGATACTTTTTCAGTGGGGCTTCAAACTGCTTGTGTGTTTGTTTTTTACTTGGTTACTAAGACCCACCATGAAAAAAAAAGTTGGAAAATATAAGTGGCCCAAAGTAAATTTCTGAGCTTAGGATATATAGTTCAGAGATAAGATGAAGATTTTTACTAGTTACTGCGGGGATCCCGCTTCGGGTGGAGGTCCTGCGGCTTGCCTTCCGCGGACCCGCCTAGGTTCTCTTCATCCGAGTGGAGGGGGAACCTTCCCTGGAGACCGCTTCAGGGAGAGGTATGGGGCGAGACCATTACCCGAAGGACGAAGGACGGTGCAGAGAGCCACTGACAACCACGCAAAGGGGGTTAACAGCAAGAGCGTAGTTTATTCGCAGGAACTCTCTACAGGGGTACGCTCGGTAGGCAAATCCCGAGGCGCCTCCTCGCAGGCGGAAGGGGCTCAACTTATATAGGTATAAGACAATAGGGGGAGTGGCGAAGGCGGGGACAGGAGGGAGCGAGGACCCCCATACGCGGAGGGGAGGTGGCGAGACGGCGGGAGGTTTACATATTCATAAGTTGTTATATAATTTTGCGCATGCGCAGTCTAGGAATACTAATAACCTATGAGAGTGCAAGACCCAAGTTACTAAGGCACGTGACTAAAGATTGGAGAAGAAGGGCAGGAAGTGGGGTGGGGACAGAGGGAGAGGAACAGAGGTTCGAACTACAGAAAGGCATGCAACAAGTTACTATTTTGCGGCCCTTTGTATTGGGTGCTTACCAGGTGATTTACAGCTATTTTCTTATTTAATTCTCACAGCAGCCCTGGGTAAGAGGGATTATTATTAGAATGCTGTTTTAATCATATGGGGAAACTGAGATTCAGAGAGTTTAAGTGACTTGCTGGCCTCTAAGCATCCTCTCTCTGGAGATGACTGACCTGCCAGACACCCAGCTGTGTGACCAAAGAATAGAATCGCGCTTTCATTTGGGCTCTTGCAATTCATATGTTATGATTTTTTTTTCCTAAAACCAAGTAACCATCCTCAGAGTAAAACATCTCTATTACCACCCTAGCAAATGATAGGAGAGAAGTCCTCGGTCATCAACTATATAAAAAAGACTACAGAAAAAGTTCTATTTATAGAGGTAAGGACTTCAGTATTATAGTTGAGATCAAGATGTATTTTTACCTTAGAAATTCTAGTCATATTCCTGTTCTCCTGCTACTGCCAGATAAGGACCTCTTACAAAAGGTTGCAATGTTATGTATAAAATACAGGTCTCTTGAACAGGCATTGAAAAGGCTTGGTTTTGAGGGTCACTCAAAGTTATTGCATAGATGCACAAAAATAACACTTTGGAAGACACAGAAGCTTAGTGTTTCTTAACCTGTTTTCAGAGTGAGAGCTTTTTTGAGGTTCTGATGAAATTTATGGATTTTTGCATCAAAGAAAAAACCTGTGCATGCACTTGCACACATACTACTTTGTATTTAATTTTAGAGGGTTCAAGGGTCTGTGGAAGCCTATTTAGGAATGTCCTGGAGCTTCATGGACCCCAGATTTAAAACCCTGTTTAAAAGCTTCAATGTAGAGGAAAGATAATAGCCATTGTTCTGTGTTTACCACATCACATGGAAACATTTATTGAGTGCTTACTATACACTGGTCCTTTAGAAAAATCTATCATCTCTAACCAACCGTCTAAGACATGCATGCCCTATTTTAAGTAAGCAAGAGTAAGACTAACAGAAGAAACTTAGAGTATCCCAGTTGACAAGTGCTGAGAATGGAATTAAACCCAGAATCTACATCTGTATAAATACTACTTTACTCTGCCTCCATGTTTATCCATTTTACCAAGCTAGTCATGAGACCTATGCCAGTGAAATTTGGAGTTTGTTAGTCCTTACTTCCCTCAGCCTTCAACTTACCTTGTTTCTGCTGCCAGAGCTTTCTGGAATGTCTCTAGTACAGGAGCAGCCAATGGCTGGGTAGGGTCTCAGCTCATGCTCCTCCTTCAGCCATCACAACTTCTTTATACTCAGGACATTTAACATCATTACAGCCATAGCACTACTAGTTTCATCACCCCTGGGTAACCTCCCACTTCATTCCTGAGTGCAGTTTGCACACTTACTCGATGTGAAACCTTAACTCAGCAGATACCCAGCAACAAAACTGCAGATTCTCCATTTGAACCCTGCTCTGGATATTTTTTTAGAGGAGCTGCTTTAGGCCAGTCTCTGTCCTTAAAGCTGTGGGCACAGCAGCAAACCTGACCGACATAGATCTGGAGCTCACGGTGCTTACATGTAGCTTAAATCCAGCCCAGAGAGGGCTAATAAAGTGGGCTAAGTTTTATGAAAAAAGGAAGCATAAAGGATTTATTCTCCTCAAGTTTCTTTGCAACCTCAAAACTCTGTCTAGTCACAAAAAGTTGTCTACTTCTCCAACCGTTTCCTCCCCCAGTATGCTTAGGGGGCTTTGAGTTTCCAAAGGCTGAGTTCACAGAGTTGGGGAGGACACAGAGGCACAACAGTTAATCTCAGTCCCTCTTTGCAGATGAGAAGGCAGTGACCGAGTGATTTAACCTTAGATGACAGGGTGAACATAGAGGTGGCTGGTTGATCTGGTCCCCACTAGAGCATTGCTTATTGAAAACCATAAGCTGCTGCTTATTTATTCGTGATATAATTGTTGTCATGGTTTGGCCTTTATGTTTTGGACTTTCTTTGCTACAAATTAATTTGGCAGGCAGACGTGCCTCAGGAAGCAAACACATTTCCAGTCTCTGCTCCTCTTTTGTAATCTCTGATGGGTTTCTCTTCCCTCATTCAACACTTAACTTCTTCCCACTCTCCCACCTGCCCCAGAGGCAAGTTCTCCAGATTTTCTCCAAAGTGTTGCCTTCTGACTGCTTAGACCAGCACTGGCCAATAGACATATAATGGGTTCCACAAATGAGAGCCACATATGCAATTTAAAATTTTCTAGTAGCCATATTAAGAAAAGTAAAAAGGAGGAGGTGTGGTTAATTTTAATAATATGATTTATTTAATCCAAATATAAGGAATGTTAGCATTTCCACGTTATCCATATAAAACTTAGTGAGATATATATTCTTTTCTTTATAGTAAGTCTTCAAAATGCTGCATTGTATTACACTTAAAGCACATTTCAATTTGGACTGCCCACACTTCCCGTGCTCAGTAGCCCCGTGTGACTAGTGGCTTGGTCTAGTGGCAAACAACAGGCTTGGGCTCCACAGAAGCCCTGGGGTTGCCCAAAGGCAGAATCAGTGACGACCTTCTTTGTTCCCCTTGGATCTTAATTAGTATCTCTGGTAGTGTTTCCATACGAGGTGCTGTGCATGGCTGGCTGTGTGCTGGAACCTGGGTTCTTGGGAGGAAAATCTTTGTTAGATTTGCATTAACAGGCATTCAGTGCATGGTGAATGAATTAATGAATGAGGGAAGTTTTATGTAACCCCAGGAGCAGAAGGCATTGTTATGTGGGTGCCCACCTCACCAGCCCCTGCCTGCTGGCCCACTTCCCCCACTCAGGAGCTCTGTTTCCACCTTTCAGTCCCCAGCTACAGGACAGAATTTGAGTCAGACTGAGTAGGCGAGAGGTCTCTAACATCAGAAAGGCTGTCCCAGCTCAGAATTGTTCTAAGCCTGTTCACGTCTTGCTCAGCTCTTGTTTTAACAAACTCTTTGAATATTGAATACTAGAAGACCTTATAAGCAGTCTAGTTTTTAATGGCATAATTAAATTTAAAAGATGCAAAAACCAAGATAGACCAAACATCACAACAAACATTTGTCTACTGACTCAGCCTCCTAATGAATGAGATTACAAAAAGACTGGCTGACATACAGAATATTAAATATACAAGGAAAGAAGAGCCTGCACTGGGGAGCTGTTAGAGTCATCATGACAAGCGTTCTATGTGTTTCCACTGGTTTTAGAGTCATTACTACACCCCTGAGAGACAGGAGATTTATGTCCTGAGTAAATTTACCTTTGCACATACAGAATTTAAATGTTGTAAGTGCCTCTTGCCAACTAATGTGCACGTGTTTACTTGTCTTCTTTACCCTAATAATAAACTTCACTTTAGAAAATTCATACAACCAAATTCACAAGATTGGCACTCCCATAAAACCATACCCACCACATATTCAAATAATTCACAGTTTGAAAATGGAAGTATTGGTGTTTGATCTAACTCATAAAAGCTTTTTAAGCGGGATTTTTTTTTTTGTCTCAGAAAAGAGTGTGATTACCCCAGGCTCACTTAAAGAAAGCATTGAAAATGAAAAGTAACTTGGGTCTTACCCCAGGTTTACCTTTGATCACCAATTTCAATTTGGAGAGTTCCTTGGCCTTCCTGGCATTTTTGTTTCTCAGTGTGCCTATAGGAAAAAGCAAACCCTGCTGCCATACACTGTGTATTAGGAGGATAAATGAAATCTAGAAAATGTTTTGAAAGATTTCCCTCTCTCCACCCCCCCTCAAAAAAAAAAACTATTTGGAACAGTTTGGGGTGAGGTAGCTTGCCAATATTTTTGTGAAGTAAATTCTTAAAAGTTAGAAAAATCATAGCATGCATCATATAGTATATAATTAAACATTAGCCATGTTTAAGTCATTTGATGATCTCGTCTTTAATAACAAGAGTGGTTCAAGATAGACAAAGCTTTGCATTTGTTGGCTGCAGATTTGAGAATGCTGCTTTCATTTGGGCCTCTTAAAAAAGAACTTGTGCATCTCTGTAACTATAATATACTTCAAACATGATGGCTTTGGTGTGCTGTGTTGGTGTAATTGAAAACCTATAAAAAAGCTGAGAGCTACTTTTGAATTGGCTCGATGAACTTGGACTGGATTTGTCAAAGTGGTGAAAGGTTTAAAGGAATTTTCATAAATGAGGTCTCCAAGCTGTGTTTTAAGCATAGAATTCCAATGAACTCCAGGGCTTGTGAACTCAGAGAAGCGCCTCTGAGAAGAGGAGTCATATTGAGATGGAAATAAATGATTCATTTCTAGTCGCTGAGTTCTGCAGACGCAAGCATACTTAGCCAGTGATAATCATAATTTAGCAGTACTGTTGCATGCTAAAAATACAATTTAAAAGTCTAATCTTTAATTAAGTTGAGTACTCACAGTTTAACATGGTTACAAATCTTGGGCCCTAGAAGTAGTACAATGTTTACTCGTGTTGCTAGGAAATAGCAACGCTGTTCTCAAGTTACAGATTGGTTTGGTGAGAAGAGGGATGTGAGCATCTCCCAGTAAGGGACTTGCCCTTTTCTTCTCTCTTTCATAGTGTATGTAAATGCATTTCAAGCAGCAGAATTCCTGCACACTCAGGGCTTTTGTTGGCAATGGAAAGCGCAGGTGTGTGCACCTAAATAAATATTCGGAGCGTATTTGAAAGTGATTTTTACCTAGAGCTCCTGGATGAAGCAAGCATCATAGAGTGAGTATTTGGGTTTTTAATGCAATGGATTTTTCCATTTGTTAGAAAGATCAAGAAAATAGATGGCTCTTTAAAATCTAATTATCATGAATCTAATTGATGGTTTTGCATTCTCACCACTAGTGGAAAAATGTCAAATAAGTATAGAAATTTGATTCAGGTTGATGGTTTTCCAAAATCATTAAGACTTGCATGTAGGAAACTGTTTTTTTTTCTTTCTTTCCCTCCCTTTGGCAAACCTCACTGCATGACACATTGTAGACTAGTTTTTAAAATTGCAATGCTAATGCTTGCACAGCATGAAAAGGAACAGCTATGCCAGCTCACTTGCCTTGCCCCTGAATTGCCGTGTGCTATTTCAGTCAGGGTCAGGCATGAAAGAGTGGGCTCCCCAAGCTCAAAAGCAGAGCTAAGAACAAACCCACAGGGTCAAATTCCTATTTGATCTGGAATAGCATGCGGGGCTGGTATTTCAAAGCAGGTGACCTTCCTAAGAGATGGAGAAATAGCAGAATACTTGATTGTCTTAACAAACAAAGCCAGGGTTAGGATGATTTGTGCTTTTAACAGGATTATATCCTATATCCAAGCCTGCATCTGGGGAGAATTACGGGAGACGGCTGCCACGGGGGCAGGATCATGATTGCACTCTGAGATGTGTGCCCCTGACCACGTTGGTGATTAGCACAATTTTAACCATCCTTTGGGATAATTGCTGTCTCATTCCTGTAGAAAGTCAGTTGTTGATTTTGGTAGTAATTGCTTTCTCAATCTGTGCAAGCACCTAGCAAAGGTAAGCACTGGTAAGTACAATGTGATCAGTATATGTTGGCTGAATGAATACGTCCTTCAGAATGTCTTGCAAGGAAGTATATTCATAGTATAAGACCTAAGGCTTACTCCATTGTAGTAAATAGAGGTTAGGAGCTTAGCTGCTCAAAAGATGCCATCATGTTACCTGTGTTATTTCCACTTAGAAAATCCCTCTAAAGAAGGTACTGTCAACCAAGTGGACACAGAGCCACATGATGGAAAAATATATGCTTAGCCAGTCGTTGGAATGAGTGATGCAATTATAAGAGGTGTAAGATCTGTTTGTAGAGGGGAACTTGGAGCTTTAACAATAATGAGATGGAAACGTTAGGTAACAAACACTGGTATACAGCTTACAGAGTTCTGGAGCGCAGCCACTTACGACACGGATGATTTGGGACAGCTCATTGAACTTCTTGATATTTTGACATTTCTTCCTTTCTTCATTAGCACATTTTTATTGATCACCTCATTCATACAAGATAGGTCTTGGGTGCAAGCAATAACATGGGAATAGTGGATATCAACCCACTCTCAGCTGTCCTCCGTTTGCTCTGTGTTCTGGAGATGTTGGCCTGTACAGACTGAGTCAGTAGGCTCCCTTGTTGCCTGGCTTCAGGTTGGGTTTGGCCAGTGGGAGGCATTAACGAATAGATCGGAAAGCAGAGAACGAGAAGGAGTTTGGGCTATGTAGTCTCCTTGTCCTACTAGGCCGTAGCTTATGTTGGCAGCCTTCTCCCCAGGACTTCCCTTTGGGTTCTGATAGCCAGACCCCCCCCCCCCCTCCCCAGCCACTGTGGGTTAATAACTGCTCTCCTTTAGCCTCAGTAGCTCAGAGTACTGTCCCATTTCTTGCAGTTTCTCCAGACCCTGCCTCAAATTAAACTCTCCTCAAATTGCATTTGCTTGTGCCACCTATTTCCTCTCGGGAACCTGACTGGCCCAAGTGATCACCTGCCTTAGAGTCATCTGAGAACGGAAAGATTTAGATAGAATTCTGTATGATTAACACATACTAAGTACTCACCAAGGTTGAATTATTGTTATCATTACTTTTTGTTACAAAGAATTGGGTTTGAAGGTTCATATGCTGCGTTGTGGTAAAATTTTTAAAAAATGAGAAGTAGTTACTGTAAGGGCTGGGACAAAACATTTTCACACTTATATACTCTTAGTAGTTTCAATACAGATGATTCCTAGGGCTGAATTCCTTATAGACTCTTGAGTACAGATCTATATTTTTATACTCAGTGCTGAGTAGAAGACCACCTTCCTAATGTCGGTGTAGTAGATTTTCTGCTCATAAATGTTTTCTGACTTCTGTGTTATAGTTCTCTTATGCGAATCATATGAAAATAGGTCACTCTGTGATATTTAGAGTCATCTTGCTTATGACTTATAGTACACTTAAATTGTTTGTCAGGAATGCAAATAAATTCCCTAAAGAAGTACTGGTCAGTTTGAAAAACAAAACATACTACAACTTCTTTCCAGTTGATAATAAATTTGTCATCACTGTTGAAATTTCAAACCATATGGATGTATCTTTCACTGCCTTGGAAAAATTGCCCAAGTGCTCTCTAACAACTAAAAAGAAAGTGAATTTTAGAACTGTCTCTTTTTTACAATTAAGTAGAGTCAAGGGAGGGATAGCAATTTGAAAGGTCTTCTGATGTCAGTCCAAATAAGGATTTATAGATTGTCCCTTCTGTGCAAGGAGCTGAGTAGGCAAAAATAAATATCTTGTTGCAGAAGAGCTGATGCTTCTAGATGGAATTATTGTCATTTGAACCTTTGGTTCTCTTTTTTTCTTCAGTATTTTCTTTAAGGTCAACCCTAGATAGGGTTCCTGCTTTCTTTGTTTATTAAGAATACGCCTTTCACGTATTGGGTACTTAGAAAATATAATGTTTAACAAGTATTATCCATCTTTCTGTTTGTTTGTTTTTTTTACCTGTTGTCTTTTAATGATCTTTTCTGGAGGAGACGTAATATCATAGTGTCACAATCGTCTCCTACTTGGTCCGAGTAAAGCTGCTATTGCTTTATTCTAGCCTTGCACATCTGTTTAAATTTCCTCTCCTTATTTCTGCCTTGAGTGAAAGACAGTGACATTTTCACCGAGAATTAGTGTATTCAATGTAATTAGTGTATTCAATGTATTGAGTGCCTCAAAGTGTCCTGAAATGTCCGGGGTCTGTTAGTCTCTGGGAATTTTCTGATTCCTGTTCCCAGCCTTCTTATCCCATCAGCTCATTTCTCTTGACCACTTCCCCCAGCTAATCTGAGGTTAGGTATCTCTTCTTCAGTGCTTCCACAACTGTGTGGTGATAGACTGCTTAGTTTTCTGTCTGCACTAAACTTAATGCCAGGGACCATGTGTCGTTCATGACTGCCAGGTTCCCAGGGCTCAGCGTCATGTCCGGCACAAAGTTATGGCAAAAATGATACTGTTGACTAAGCACTTATTGAAGACCAAGCATAGTGCTAACTTCTTCACATTTCCTTATCTCTTTTAATCTTTCCAGAAACTCTGTCAGATAGATATTGTCAAAATCACTATTTTACAGATGAGAAAACTGAGGCTTAAAGAAATCAAGTAATGGATTGAAGAGTGAAGCCTAGAAAGTGGCAGAACCAGGCTTTGAGCCCAAGCTATTTGACTTCAGATTCACAAATAAATGGGTGAATAAATGAATGAATGAATGAAATGGAAGGGAAATAAATATTAGGCTAAATGACACATTCCATGTCCTTAATAACTTACTCCCTTCCCTCTGCATTTGTGTTTGTTGTAATTTGATACTTGTTGATGAGTCTACTGCAAGGAGAGAACTTTTCTTTCTGCCCTTCCCTTTTGTTCTCCTATGCTATTTTCTGATAAAAGTGCTCTGAGCATAAATAATAATGAATGAATGAATAAGATAAAGTTCAGGTTGCATTCTGTTTCTGTAAGTGCAGAAAAACTAACCTATATTGACTTTAAAAGGGTGAATTTATTGATTAATGACGCTGAAAAACCCAGGGGAAGTTTTTGCTTCAGGTTGGGGTTTAGGTTATATCATTCTGGCTCAGTTTCTTTCCATTTCAGCTCCCCCTTCTCTGTGAGGGAACAGTGCTCAGACTGCCTTCCCCTTTTGGTAGCAGTATGGCTGTAGAAGCCCTAGACTTCATGTTTCTCCATTCAGAGTCTGAGGGAAACAGTGTCACTCTTTCCAAGATTTTCAGCATAAGTCTCAATGTGTTTTGTTGAGTGGTTGGGTCCAGTGCCCATTTGTGAACTGAGGTAGTCATGGGAAATGCCATATGACAATGGCTTTAAGTGTGAAGAAAAGAAAGTTCAACTATGCTTTGGGTAAGGTAAATATGTCAGAAAAGTGAAAAGTAGACGATTGGGCAAGAGATTTATTACAGGGAGTTCAGTTAGGACAGTATTTTAACAAACCAAGTGAGAGTTTAAAAGAAATCTACTAGGGCAGAAGCAATAGAAATGGAGTGGAGAGGATTAATGATAGTGATTTCTAGAGATGTTTGGATGGATGGGTGAATGGATGGATGGATGAGCAGATGAACACATGGACAGATAATAGGAGAGAGAGCCCAGCATGTATGCCTGAGAATTTGCTCAGGAACTTAATGACTTATTTAATTCACAAGTCTTATGACTTTGGTACAACAAAATTGTTAGGACTAGAGGAACAAATACTTTATGCAGACAAAGAAACAGCCTGTGTCACAACAGCCTAAGAAGAATGAAAGTTAAAACAGACATTTCATGAGAGAGTAATATGGGATGACTTTTAAAAAATAAATATTTAAAATTTTAAAGCTGCATATAAAGTTAAATTAGGTTCAGTATTAATTGTTCAAGTAAGTATGGAATTATGTAGTTTAGAATTCTTTCAATCAAAAATGTTAAACTTTGAGGACAGTAATCATAAGTTTCAGAGGTTGTTAGTTGAGAGTAATAGTTAAAAGTGTGGACCCTGGAATCAAAATGCCTGGCTTGAGTTCTTTCCCACCCTATCACAAATTCTTTAACCTCTCAAATGAAAGTAACATTTTGTTGGGGTGTTTTGAGGCTTAACTGAGATAAGAAAAGCCTGCACCACTGTAGTATAGTGGATTATAGAAGCACTCAGGATAGTACGGGTTTACCTCCATGTACAATTTCTTAGCAGCTCCTTTACATACAATTCCTAGTGGGAAACTGAGCAGTTAGTACATTTGTGCTTCAGATTATATTTTCGGCTGGCTTTCATAACGTTTTATAGATATATCATAATAGGAGGAAATTCATTTCAAGGAACTTTGTGTTTGTTGGAATGCAGTCTAAGTGCATTTGCTTTTCCCACACAATTCCTGACAAAAGTTAGTGAGATAAACAAATGCTAGTCTTGACCAATCATTTAATGCCAACTATATGAAAATATGGCCCCTAATTAATTCATCTTTGGTGGGACTTCTCAAGCACTGGTTTAAATGTTCAGTAAGCAGTCCCATTTACTGTTCCTTATTTTAGCTAGTTTGTCAAACATCTTAACAGGAAGAATGCTTAAAATCATGCTGCTTTCCAAACACTCAGAATAACAATTAATCCCTAAATATTTTAAGATAAAGGTATTGTGTCCTTAAGAATTGCCCTGAAATTTTTAAAAAGCATGCTTATTGACTTAATGACTGCCCAACTGTAAGTGAGTGATAAGCACCTGTAATATTAACTTAATGATGTCCTGCTTTTTAGCTTTTTTGCCTTTCCCTGACTGATACCGATTCCACACACTTGGTGTTTCCTCTCAATGCCCTGTCATCTGTACCTTTCCCTTGAATTATTTTTCCTTCATTGACTTACCCCAACCTAAAATATCCTTTGTTTATTGTCTACAATGTAGATAATGGAGGCTAGAATGTAGGCTAATGAGTACAAGACTTTCCTTTGCTCATTGCCATATTCCCCAAAGATAGTAGAGTGCTTAGTCCATAACGGAAATTCTGTAAATATTTATCAAACGAATAAAAGTACAAATACAAATCTGTGCTTAGTAGAGAGTGCCAAAATGTGCTGCCACATGAGTGTTTTGGTAAACTGTATTTACTGGATATAATGTAATATTTGTTCACTGAACACACAAAACTAGGACAACACACACACACACACAAACCAGTAAGAAAAAAACCCTTAAATCTCCAACTTTTAGACCATGACTTAATACTTTCAGGTATATCTCTCTTCATGCACTTGATATCATAATGAGGTATCATCCTGCATATGTTAGTTTATACCCTGTACTTTTTACTTAGGATTGTATCATAAGCATCTCGCTCTCTCTCTTTTTTTTGTGTAGTAGGGGGGTCACATTTCATTATTTTTCCTTGTGATTCTCCCATTATTGCAGCACCATTTGTGAATTTTTTTTTTTTGGCAGGTGGGGGTGGGGTAAGTGCATGGGCTGGGAATCGAACCCTGGTCTCCCACATGGCAGGCGGGCATTCTACCACTGAGCTACCCTTGCACCCCTTCTATATTTCTATGAAATATTTTACAGAGATTTCTATCTAAAACTTACGGTGTGAAGATGCATTTCTCCCTACCCTGCAGTACAACAGAAATTATGAAAAACAGATGGAAAAAAACGATCAGCCAGGAAAAAAAATACCTGGCAACAACCCCAGAGCACAAACCTTGAAGCTCACCTGCCACTTTTGGTATTTTTGAATAGTGAGGACCTACACTCCTCCACTTGGACCGTAAGCAAATACAGATTTCCCTCCAATTAAGTGAACTGTCATAAAAGATAGCTCCAGTGTTCCCTAAATTATGTGATAATGTAGAGCTGTGGATGAGCTGGGAGAGATGTGGGGAGTGACCCCAGAGATGTCCAGATGGTGCCACAGAAGACAGAAAAGACGCAGCTGAAGGAGAAACAATTCTATGTGCCATTTTAATTTTCTTCTTTCCTAACTTGCTGGCCGTTGGAGCCTGCTGGAAGTGAAGTGGGGGGAAAGAGGGGAACCAGCAACAATTGCAGTTCAGGCCTTTACTGTGAGGCACATTAGAGGAAGCAGTAGAAGGAGCATGAAACAGAAAAGAAAGGCTTTCTGCAAGAGAAATCTAGGTTTTTAGGGTGGTGCATTATTTATTTCAGACTCTGAGAACATAGTAAGACATAAAATAGTACTTGGTGAAACGAAAAAGTTATTACCTTCTTCCTAACCTATTTGGTAGACAGACATGGCCAGTAGGGAGAAAATAACCATTAAGATTAGAAATAAGAATGAAATAGCTGAGCTTGTACAAACTTTTTGTAGTTTATAGAAAGAGGTTAGCACAGAGATAGAAGCCATAAATCAAAGAGGAAGCAACATGGCGTAACGGGGCATGTGTTTCTGTAATTGTAAAATGAGCTTTGCAGCAAAAGGTGAAGCTGAGCTTTTCAAATTGCTGGACTGTCACTGCTTATTTATGAGCCAAGATAAAACTCATTTTTAGATAAATGACTAAATTGAAATACTATAATGCGTACCATTCAAATGCTGTTATGGTTTTAAAATGTGGCTATAAAAACGTCACATTTTACCGAACCTATTTGTTGCTTAGGTATTTTCTGAGTCCTATCTACTCAGTTTATTGACTCCTACCAGGTTTTACTACTGCCTGCCCTGCATAGCCAATACTCAGTAGCTATTGTAAAAGCAAGCTATAGTCCTTTCTACATCATCTGGTCCTGGAGAATCTCAAGAACTCTTCAAGCCAGAGCTGATACTGTTGCCGATGATATTGGGTAAAGTAAATAAAGGCACTTTGCTGGTGGGGACTGTACTTCATTTACAGAAAGGCACTGGGCTCATCTAAATTCCAGTTCATATCTAATTTGAAAAAGTACATCCTACATTGCAGTGTTCTGTCATTTCCCTTGAATGTTCAAACTATAAGGGTGACGGATTGTGGGAAGATGGCAGAATAGAAGGCTCCAGGAATCAGTCCTTCTAACAGAAGAACCCTTAAATAAGCAAGATCTTTCTGAATCAACTATTTCAAAACTCTTTAGAGTCCAGTAGAACATTGAACAACATCCAGGAATAAGGAGGAGGAAGAGACTGGTCATTTATGGTAAATATCTGTATATTGTTCCTTTTGTGCGGCATCTACTGACACCCATTCCCCACTCTCACAGCGGGTGTCAGTGGGGCCGGCCCATGGCAGAGGTTGCTCGTGCCAGAAAGGGACGTAAAAATTCACTTGTGGGTGGGGGGAGTAAGGGAGAGGGACTTAAACTCTATACACTTCCTCAGAGCTGCAGAGGACAGGTGAAGGGCTGCATTTGCTGGGCAGGGGCTGAGTCAGAAAAGCACAGCTTTGGAGAGCTGTGCAGGAAGTTCCTAGCCCCATTCCTGGCCTCTCCCTCGTGCCCTTCCCAGGGCAATTTGGAGCTGACCAGCACTCCCTTTGTGAGTTTCTGACCTTGCTCTCATTGGGAAAGACTGAGTTGAATTGGAAGAGGTAGCTTGAGGCAATGAAAGGAAGGAGACAACCCAGGGCAAAGGCTTACCTGTGTAAGTCCTACAATGGAAGCCCCAAGAGAGGAAGGCGATTGGTTTGCTGAGAGGTAGAGTGGACATTCACACTACTGTAAACAGGTGACCTTATAAGGCCATAGCAAGCACAAGCCCAGGACAAGATACAGGCCCAGAAAAGGGAGGACCCTGTATTTTAAATTCTGCTTGGGCAGACCTTCCAGGTAGGAGGGCTGAACTCAGGCTGAGAGCACCAGCCAATGGAAAGCCAATTTGCACAGATGGTAGAAGGTGTTTTTGCTTAGGTTTGCTTGATATTGGGAGCTATTGACACTGAAGAAAATTTCTGTCATTTCACCAGCTAATTACAAACTCAAGAAATAGATATCCCAGGGGATAAAACTACAGAGCTAGCATTTTAAGCTATTAAAGTGTACAGCATGCAGAAAAAGATAGCAATCTTTTTTTGGTCTTGCAAGACTGAAAAATAAACAAAAAATGATGTACCATCCAAAAGAAGAGGATAAAAATCCAGAAAACATCAACAAAGAAGATGAGATTGTGGACATACTACACAAAGACTTTTTAAAAGTTATCTTCAATATGCTGTAGGAGAAAAAGGAAAATACAGAGAAAGAACTATTAGGATATGAGGAAAGCAGTGGGCGAACAACATGGGAATCTCAGTAAAGACATAGAAAAGTTTAAAAAGAAACCAAACAGAACTACTGGAGTTCAAGGCCACAATAACTAAAATGAAAAATTGCTACGAGAGTTTTAATAGCAGATTGGAGCTGGCAGAAGAAAGAATCAGTGAACTTAAAGACAAAACAGTCGATATAAGGCAGCCTGAGGAGAAGAAAAAAAAGAATTATAAAAAATTGAAAATACCTTGAGATCTCTCAGATGCCTTCAAGAGTACCAACATATGCATTATGAGAGTCCCAGAGGGAGAAGAAAGAACGAAAAGTGTAGAAGAAATATTCAAAGAAATAATGATAGAAAACTTCCCAAACATAGCGAAACACATGACTATGCACATCCACAAATCTCAGAGAACACCAGCAGGACAAACTTGAAGAAAAATATGACCCGTCATATACTGATCAAGTTGTTAAGTGCAGGGACAAGGAGAGAAATTCTGAAAACTGCAAGAGAAAAGCAATGTGTAATGCACAAGGGTGTCCTAATTGGATTAAGTGCTTCTTTCTCATAAGAAAACATGCAGGGAAGAAAGTAATGGATATAAATGCTTAAAAGTTGTAAATGAAAACAATTGCTAGCTGAGAATTTTATAACTGGTGAGATTTTCTTTCAAAAATGAGGGAGAACCAACCCATTTTTTGGTATATCAAAAAGAAGTTGTAAAAGTTATAAATGTATATAACAGCAGAGCCCCAAAATATGTGGAGCAAGTACTGATAGATTTGAAGGAAGACTTTAAAACACCACTTTCAATAATGGATAGAACATTTGGACAGAAGATCAGTAAGGAAATAGAAGATTTGAATGATATCCTAAACAAACTGTATCTAACAAACTTATATAGAACACTGCATCCACCAACGACAGGATACACACTCTTCTCAGGTGCATGTGGATCACTCTCCAGGATGGGCCACATCTTAAGTGGCAAAACAAGTCTCAGTAAATTCAAATATTGAAATCATGCAGTGTATCACCTTCAAGCACAATGGAATGAAGCTAGAACGTTTTACAGAGAGAAATGGAAAATCCAAAAATATATTTGGAAATTAAACAATGACCTCTTAAACAACAAAGGGGTTAAAAAGCAAATTGCAATGGAAATTAGGAAATATTTTGAGGTGAATGAAAATGAAGATACAAATAGGAAAACTCATGGAATGCAGGAAAGGAGGCACTGAAAAGGAAAGTTATATCTCTAAATACTTACATTAAAGAAGAAGAAAGAAAAGTCAGAAACCCAACCTCAAAACTGGAAGAAATAGAAAAAGAGAAGCATACTAAAAACCAAAGCAAGCAGAAGGAAGGAAATAACAAAGATCAGAGTGGAAACAAATGAAATAGAGAATTAAAAAACAATAGAGAAAATCAATGAAACAAAAAATGGGTTCTTTGAAAACATCAGTAAAATTGACAAATCTCTAGCTAGACTAAGAAAATAAGACTAAAATCAGAAATGAAGAGGGAAAAGATTAAAACTACCAACCCCACTGAAATAAAAAGGACCATAAGAGAATACTATTAACAACCGTAAGCCAATAATTTGGAGAACCTAGATGAAATGGACAGATTCTTAGTAACACACAAACTAGAGTGACTCAAGAAGAAATAGAAGATCTCAACGAACCAATAACTGGTAAAGAGATAAAATCAGTCATCAAAACCCTTCCAGTAAAGAAAAGTCCAGGACCTGATGGTGTCACAGGGGCTTTACGAACATTCCAAGACACATCTTAAACATGGAAGAGGAGAGAACATTGCCTAGTTCTTTCTAGTAGGCCAACATGGCCCTCACGTCAACGCCCCAGATAAAGGTACCACAAGAAAAGGTAATGACAGACCATTAATCTCTTATGAATTTAAATGCAAAAATCCTCAGCAAAATACTAGCAAGCTGAATCCAACAACACATTAAAAGAATTATGTACCATGACCAAGTGGGGTTTAATCCCAGGTATGCAAGGGTGGTTCAACATAAGAAAATTAGTGCACTATACCACATCAACAAAATGAAGGGGGAAAACACATAATCATGCAAATTGATGCAGAAAAGCCATTTGACAAAAGCCAACACCCCTTCTTAATAAAAACCCTTAGAAAACTAAAAACCCTTAGAAAACTAAAACTTCTAGACATCACAGGACTTTATCATGAAAGTAAAATGACAACTTAATGGGAGAAAATATTTGGAAATCACATATGCAGTCAGGGGTCAGTATCTCAAGTATATAATGAAATCCTTCAACTCAACAACAAAAAGACAAGCAACCCAATGGAATATTCTTCAGTCACAAAAAGGAATTAAGTTCTGACACATGCAACAGCATGGATAAACCATGAAAACACCATGTTAAGTGAAATAAACCAGATATATGAGGACAAATATTGTATGATCTCACTTATATAAAATAATTAGAATAAGCAAACTCATAGAATCATGATCTATGTCACAATCTAAATTTAAGTTACCAGGGGGCAGTGTGGAGATTGGAAAAAGAATTAAGGTTTAAATGTATAAAGTTTCTATCTGGGATGGTACCAAAGTTTTTGTAATGGATGGTGGTGATGGTAGCACAATATTGAATGTCATTTACTACATTGATTTCTATTTTGAATGTGGTAAAAAGGGGAAGTGTTAGGTTGTATATATGATGCTAGAATAAAAATTTTAAAAACGTCTGTAGAGCTGCACGACATAATCAGTGCATCCTAAGCTAAACCACAGACTATATTTAATAGTACAATTACAAAAATGTGTTTTTATCAGTTGTAACAAATGTACCATACTCATGCAAGGCACAAATAATAGGATGGTGTATTGGAACCTTGTATTTTATGCGTGATTTTTCTATAAACGCACAACTTCCCTACAAAAAGAAAACACAAACAAAAGTGATCCTGGTGACTGCCAATTTTAACCAAGACAGAGCTTATTCTATAACCCATTAAATAACCAGCACAAAACCAAACAACAGCAGCTATCCTGTATCTTGTGTGCCTTGGAGGTTATGCGTCGAAAGCTCCTATTGATGTTAGTGTATTACAATTTATATGTTCACAGTAGGCTAGAATATTTGGAGATGCATGGCATAGGTCATCAGAGATGATGGGGAAATGGACTATACTATATGGTGGAAAAGGAGGGGATGGCAGCCACAGAAAAAGTGCATTGGTATTGAAGACTGCTGTGCGAAGAAAAGGTAAGTGAATCAAGAGAATGGGTTAAGTAATGACGAGGGGATGCCAGGCAGGCTTTTGTTCTCCTAAGAGGCTATAAGAAAAAAATCAAGTAAAATAGGAATAAAATGGCAAACTCTTACAAAGCAGTTACCTAGTGTCATGCACTATTCTAAATGCTTTACGTGTATTAACTCATTTAATCCTAACACTTCTCCGGTGAGGTAGAAGTGATTAATATCTGCTCTATACAGATGGAAACAAAAGAGAATGGACAGTTTTAAAGTGACTTGCTCAAGTCACACAACAAACAAGAGACCCAGCTATGATTTTGAACCCTGGGGTCCTCAGACCTCAGACCTTTAAGAAGAGCTGGTTGGCAAGATAATTTGTGATAGTTCGTTTATTGTATTAAAGAATGAATTGGAAGTCAGGCCTTTGTTTATATCAGCACCTGACTAACTCATACTGCAGAAAATAACAGCACTTAAGTGGTGAGTAAAAGAAGGTGCACAAATACATATCAGTGGGCATTAGGTAGTGAAATCGAGGGAGGGAAAACATAGAATAAATATTTTAATAGCAAATCCTACTCTGGAAGCAGTGGGGATTCTTATTAGAAGAAAAATGTATTTTAAAAGTTCTATTCTGCAATTACAGATGTGTAAATACAGTGCCACTTGACAGCGGTCCTAGGTCAGGTGCGGTGTGAAATATTTAATTGTTAGCACCATCCAAATGAATAAGCCTCTTATTTTTGGATAAATGTTCCGTATTTTGTGGAATAATTCTTCAATCTAGACCCTTTGGGCAAAAGTGATTTTGACCCTGTAGGTGTGGATTTCATGACTGCAGATTTCAGAAAATATTACATTGCCCATAGGTATTAAATCAGTTTAGATTTGGCCTGAACATATTTTACATGGATTTGACAAAATGTCTCCACTTTTAACCACTAACACTGTTCCAAGAATGGAAGGAAGGCTTTTAGGTAGCAAACATATTTTCAAGCATTTCCCCCCTTTTCCTTTTTCTTAATAGTCATGGCCCTGAAAACCAAGATCATGTATCGTCATATTTAAAAGAAAAACGAAACCTAGTGTTTTAGCATTTGTGTTTAGCAGAATGTAGAATTTAAGACATAAATCAGTTTTATAGAGAAATTTGAAATAAACAATTGCCAATTTTGCTTCTACAATGCCAGAATAGCTTCTTAGTTCATTTTGTTGCTAGAAATAAATCAAACTAGTCATTTGGTCAAAATTGACCTGTTTTTTCTTTTTTCTTTTTTTTTAGTATTCAAAGGTATTTGACTGGAAGGTTTCAGTTCAAGAAGCCTCATCTTAGAAACCTTTAAAGCAGACTGAGTTTTGGCAGATGATTTTTCTGGATTATAACTTTTGCCTGTCCTGTGCCCCAGGAAATGGACTCAGAATTTACTGTACAGGAAGTTTATCAAGGAGTATTCTTGGGAACAATGCAGAAGGAAGGAAAGGAAGCAGCATTTGGTAGAGGGAGAAGTTGGACTATGATGCATTTTCATCAGCCTCCGCCCACCTGTGGCAGGCTTGTAAACTGGGACAGCCTTTTAGCATGGTAGCATGTTGGGAGAAAAGAGTCTGGCTACTTCAACCCCACACTAACCAGTTATTGGTACGGGGCAGAAAACCTCCGTAAGGTGGCACTCTTTAGCCAGGGGTAATTCCAGAGAATGCTGAGAGCTGAGGGCTGTGATCAGCATTGTTCCTACCAACTGGGGCAATGAGCCTTCAGTCTTGCAAGGGCATCGTGACCTTTATGGTAACCGACTACAATGTTTTGGAATTTTATGAGAGAAATTAAAATAAAAAATACCTACAATTTTTTGTTGACAGCCTTTGTTATCGATACCGTCATTAAATAAGCCCCATTGTACAGACAAGGAAAATAAAGCTAAGGAAAGTTTGTTTATTTGAATAAGGCTTTTTTTGCATAAAAAGAGAAGAGGTAATATATTCAGCTACATACTGGGTAGCAGGAGTGTATATATATGTATATATATCTATATGCATATTCATATATATGTATATGCATATTTATACACACATGCGCACACACACATATATAATAGATCAATAGGGTAAAAAGCATATATATATAATATATTGTAAGTACAGAAACAAATCAACTT
Source organism: Tamandua tetradactyla (assembly GCF_023851605.1). Taxonomy (NCBI): domain Eukaryota; kingdom Metazoa; phylum Chordata; class Mammalia; order Pilosa; family Myrmecophagidae; genus Tamandua; species Tamandua tetradactyla. Next base: position 5,935,031 of record NC_135347.1, on the reverse strand, counting down.
TTAAATGATTCTACATTATAATCATTTTATTTATGATGAGATTCTAGAGCCAGTAGAAATCATTTGCGTGACGGTTAGGAAAAATACGACTTTTGAAATGAATTCAACCGCATTTAAATTCAAATAACCTCCTAAGGGCTTCTCATTCAATTAGAGTGCTTTTACTCTGAGTCTTTTTTTCTGAGGGCTGACTGAGCCCTACAGTTGAATCATTACAGGCGATAGAACATGTCCATTGCTCTGCGAAAGTCCGTTTCCTCTGGTTTGTTTTTAACAGCACATTTAAAGCAGACAAGGCTCTCTTGTTTTGTTGCTTATTTTAATAGGGTACTGCTTATGTTAGATCATTCAGGAGAACGTTGAGATATTTGTCAGATTTTCATCTAATACTTTATATCTAATATTTTATCGTCTATGGTAAAAAAAGAAAGGAAGGAGAATCCTTGTAATATTCTCACTTATATTCTTTGACATAGGAAAATAAATGACAAATAATGTCATATTGAAATATTTCATGTCTTTTCTCAGGGTTCCCAGGCAATCATTACTTTATTCCTATGCCTTTGGTTTCAGCTCAAACCTTATATTAATGGAGGATTTCGAGAACAGTTGGGTGGAACCAATATTTCTGCATGATTGATACAGCATCCCATATATATTGTATAATTCTGCACTAGAAATTATTTGGGACATTAGTATTAAAACAGATTACAGTGTTTAAGCTTTGTCATTACTTTTTTTTTTTAATTAGAGAAGTTATAGATTTGTAGGCCATTGCTTTTTGAAATGTAGCAAAAGGTATATAGTTATATGTACATACAGGGATAGTAATATGTCATGAATACATATATATGCATATGTGCTCATGATAACCACAAGTCAGCTTACAAAATACACATTCACAATTTATCCGTATTAAGATGTCTGTAGGTGAGATTATCACTACTGCAGTAGACCAACCAAGAATTTATTGCTTTTTGCATTGTTCTGGGTATTAAAATGGTCCCAGCCCTACACCAATACCATTTTATATCTACACATGCATATATTGTTAGGTTGACACTAACGATTATGAAGGTTTATGAATGAGAACCAAGTTAAGGGTGTCTTTGAGCTCTTTTTTAAACTACAACAAAATCAAATACTAGTATCTTGAGAATTCTTGTATAATATTCAACAATTTAGTAAAAACTTTCAGGTTACGTTGTAACTTTAGATCCCTATAGTATTTAGAGGAAGTTTTGTGTATTATTCAAGTCTGTTGAAGAAATTTTCAAGGGGAATGTTCATTTCCTATAACCTCTTTTTAGGCTAAACATAGAAGTTTGTAGCAGGATTCACACATACCTTTGTTTCTAGGGAAAGGCTCTCATAGCCATATGCATCCAGCATCCAGGAATGTACTTGGGTACTAGAATGGGGTCTTGGGTATTGTAAAGTGGGGTGGGGGTACGGGTGGAGATTGGCACATTGAAGGGTGTAGGCCTGGTCTGAGAGAGGTGGCGAGGCGGCTGTGTCAGACAATTTGGGGATGTAGAGCCGTTTTCCACATCTTCTAATTTTCAAGAGAAGACAAAATGGATGTTCATGTGAACTGTCCTGATTTTTTGAACATGATGTGCACCAAATCAAGTCCTTATGTGGTCTGCACATGGCCCAACGCCTCCGATTTTTCACATCCCAGCTAAGTCCATGAGAGACTAGAGTCCTGGTCTGTCTTCTTTTTTTTCATACATGGGATGCCAATATATTTGGAGCTAAGAACTAGCTGTCTTATCAGAAACCTCAGATTAAAGCAAAAAACAACTGTTGATAAGTTTAAGTTTCTTCAAGTGTGAAAAATACAGTGATCCTCCAGTTTTCTAGTTTAATCATATCTATGTGCTGTTTGGCACAAAAAAAAAAAAAGAAGGCAGTTGGAATCCTGTTTCATTGTGGATATTGTCTTTTATTATTGATTGTTCCAGAATTGGATACCGAATTTCCTCTTTCCCATTTATAACTCAGTATAAAATTTCCTGTCTTGAGTCAAGCCTTTGTGGTCAGTTTTATCTGCTCATTTGTCTGTCTGATATCCTTGATACGTTTTTAAAACATTTTTAACAGAAAATGTGCTATTTATGGAGCACAAGCTGGTTGGTTCTGAAGTGTCTCTTGTGACTTCTCAAGTTGTTTTCACATTCAACTGATACTGGCTTCTAGAGTGGGAGTCTGGAAACGAACAATGAATTTTAGACCACTGAACACAGGTTCCCTTCCTTTCCAAGTCTGTCTTTAGGGGCAAAGAGAAAAGATGACTGAGAATGGAAAATAGAAGTGAAACTGAGCAGGGAGTTAATTGTGTTAATTTCAGACTCAATGCAGCTTGAATGCAGCTTGAAGACAATATAATAACCTATAAAAAGTGGAATGCCAACTAGAAGCCAAACTATTACCTTTTTAGAAAAAAGAGCACAATATGTTATAGTAATCAGGAGCTCATAAATTGCCCTTACAAGCTGTTTAGAAAAAAGCTGAATGAAAGCTACCCAGAATTGGAAATTGTAAGGAGATTCTTTTTCCCCATTGCACCTAAGGTAATTTTTCCATGTGTTGAGATTCATTTTGGTTGTTCATTGAAAAACATGGGAATTCTGCTGTGTTCTTCAGACATGATGGAAACCAAAGTGCTGTTGAATTATTTTAAATACTGAGATGCTAAATGTAAATAGGATTCTGTGGTACTTTTCATTTGTCTATATGAATTGTATATGTGAATATAGAGAACATCATGTTTTCCTCCTCATCCATATTTAGTTACCTGGTAAGAATTATTAGGTGGTAGATGAGAGTGGGAAATAAGCACAAGAGAATGGCAGAAAATTCCAGTTTCTTCTGACACAAACCCCTTCCACCACAGAAAGCTTCTGTTCCTCTCTTTCACTAGTACAGTATTTAAACTCATTCACCTGGAGAGAAATGAATGTTTTTCCAAAGACTTGTGGCACACTTGAAAATAATCTAGAAGAGAGATCTGTCCTTATAATACTCAAGAATGTCAATTGTGCATACTATCCTAATATTTACTGTTATTACTTTAACAAACATTCATTCATTTCAATGCCCCCTTTTGTTAAAATCTGTGAATATTTCTATTACAATATGCAAAATGAGCACACAGTCATACAACAATTCCATGGACATTTAAAGTAAATTTTACTACCTCGTCACCTGTGTCTAGACAAATTTATTAGGCACTTGCTGATTGGAAGTAATGCCCGTTTATTAAGCTGATTTTCTGGCTGCTTACACGAGAGCTTTCATAAATTAGCTTTAGTACCTTAGAATTTAAGCATAAATAGAGATTAGGCATTCATAAATTGAATCAAGTGATCATGGACTAGGAAGGAAGAAAAACGTTTTTTAATGTCTTTTTGGCCCACCACCCTCCCTTTCTTTCAGCCCCAAGAGTCTGCTCTACTGTGAGGAAGGACGTGTTTAAACTTAGAATCTCTAGTGCCAGAAATTTCTTCTTTATGTCTTGGCTAGCCAGTGAGGATAATCAGTACCTTGTCTCTCTTAAAACTGACGGGGTACATTTTTAAAGTGTTGAGAGAGAAGTATATGGAGCTTACAGGCTGAACAGTTTCAATTCCTTGGCCTTGGTGAAGATTTTGCAGCTTGACTTGTTTTCAGTTGTCATGGTAATGCACTGTGGTCAGTTAAATGAGTTGACTGCTTTAGTCATTGATATTTTCTAGCGAATATGTAAAAATTGGAAGCGCATTCTCTGAAATATTAAAAAATGACATTTTTCATAACAGTGCTCATATTGTATAATATTATGTTATCTTTACTGAAGGGAACACTCTATTTCTCTGTTTGGTAAGGGTTTTTGTTTTCTTGGCTACTAAAACAAATACCATACGATGGGTTGGCTTAACAACAGGATTTATTGAATGTATTTATTCAGAGATTAGAAGGCTTATTTGCTCGTAGCTCCAGTATCTTCTGGCTAGCTGGCAATCTCTGGGGTTCCTTGGCTTTCTGTCAACATGATGATCACACGGCAGTGTCTTCCCCTTTCTTTTCCCTGGTTTTGTTGACTTCCAGCTTTTTGCTTCTCCTGTGGCTTATCTTCCTGTGTCCAATTTGCTTTGCTTATAAGGGCTTCCCCCATATTGGAGTAAGGATCATCCTAATTCAGTTTGGACACATCTTAACTAATAACAACTATAAAGGTCCGATTTACAAATGGGTTCACACCTACAAGATGAGGGGTTGGACCCTGATCATGCCTTTTATAGAGGATGTGATTCGATCTCCAGCAGTAAGTCCATCAGCTGTTGAGTGTGTTTAAAGGCAAACCACTTGAAAACTCAGGTTTTATCCTTTAGAAATGAATCCAGTCTCAGGTTTTAAATGAACTCTGCCTAAATTCAGGTAAGTACAGTGACCCTGCAGTTTATTTCACATTTTTACTGATTGGAAAATGGTATGACTTCATCTAGGTCTTTGCCATTGTTTAAAACTGTTTTCCCTCCAGAACTTCCTTACTCTTTAGAGAACACTACAAGCCTTTCTCTCTCAGGGTTCTGTAGGAAAGTCCGTTGTCTTTGGGCAGACTACAGCCGTGTAATATCCACCTCCAAAATCTTGCAATTACTGGATAGGAGGAGATTCTTGGTGGTGTGGTGTCTGTAGGCAACACTTACATAAACAATACCCTATCCTGAATTTAACCGCCTCCAGAATTCTCTGTCTTGTAAAGTCGCTTCTTGATCATGTCGTAGGACTAGAAGTTAAGGGGCATAAAATAACTTTAAGGCATTTTCTGTAATTAACTGAAATGAAATTTGCTTTTCATCTTCCAGCCACCTCACTCTGTAGAAGAAAGGAACTAATTCTCTCATGAAGGATGGCACATGGGATATTTTGGATTTTAGCTGTTTTTGCCCATCAGCTACATGTTCTCACATCAACCAAGCAATCCATTGCCAGACGATGGGAATTTTCAAATTGGTTGTATCAATTTACCCAAAGTTTCAGTGTTTTGGTTTTACCTTTGCTACTCCTCTAATTTTCTCCTCTGTGGTCCATCCATTGTTGTCTTGTTAGCCAAGTATTTGGGTCAAAAAGGATAGAGACTAGAAGCCTGAACTGGGCAGTTTGGTCAATGGAAAAGAGTAGAACCAGGAATTGCTAGATTCCTTCTCCATTTGGAGTCTCTGCTCCCAGTGCCCAAGTAGTGTTCACAGAGATGACAACTGCAGGTTTCTAGGAGCCTCCTGCAAGCAACTGACCTTTGTTTACCATGATTCAGATCACTGGATATGGATTTGAATGTTCAAAGAAATGCAAGACAATTTCAGGTGTGCCTGTGAAGTGACGTGCAAGTGTGCTCAGACGTTATCCCTTTTAATCCTCATGACAGCCCTGGGGGGATGTTTGATGACTGTTATCTCCAATTTCTAGATGAAGCAACTGCAGCTTATGAAGAGTTTAAGGGACTTGCCCGTGGTTATTCTTTAGGTAATTGGCAGCGAGAGAACTTAAACCTGGCTCCAAAGTCTGCGCTTTTAATATAGCCCTGACTTCCCGACTTGTGTGTCTACCTTACACACCAGTATGGACAATGCATTCCACAATGTTAACTCCCTTATTCTGTCACTTGCTTTCTTGGTGTCAGTGTGATAAGTACGAATTGCTCTTTTTCCCAGTGGCAGAATGCTACAGATATATTGCTCTTTTCTTACCATTTTTGAGAGATATTCACAATTGAAATATATGACTCTATCTCCATGGCTGTATTAAAGAAGAAACAAAATGGAATGTTTTTCTTTCTTTCCTTTTACACTTGTGATTACACTTGAATTGGAAGAGATGCCATGACAGATGGCATCCTAAAATAGGTTTAGCAAATATGCTCATGAGTTAAAATTATAAAAGTCTTTTATACCAACCAGATTTCCCATTGACATAATTAAAAACTGAACATTTTTTAAATGTTGAAACTAACTTAGGAGCCAAGCTCTCAAACAATGACTGCTTACTTCTTAGCTGTGGATAGCTAAATATTAGCTTATGGAGCTAAACACTTGCTTATTAAGTAGTTTTCTCATGTTCCCCCTTCACCTCACGTCATTCCTAACAGTCATTACTGTTACCGAGTCTTTCATTCAAGTAGGAACACATTTAAAAAATCAGTAATTTGAACCGTATGGTGACTGTGTTGAAAATATGTCTTTTAAATGTAAGCAACTTAAACTGAAGCAATAGAACATTAGTAATTATACCTTGATTTAATGAATCGTGAAACAGGTTTTGTAAAAAAATCGTCAGGCCTCTGAATAGCCAGCTACTTTTTTTTTGGCATGGGCAGGCCCCGGGGATTGAACTCAGGTCTCTGGCATGGCACACAAGTATTCTGCCACTGAGCTACCATCGCACCGCCCTTAAAAGGAGGTTTTTCCATTTTGTTTTTTTGGCACATGCGGGATCCAGGAATCGGACCCGGGTCTCCCGCATGGAGGGCCAGAATCCTATCCCTGAACTACCATTGCCCCTCCCAAATAGCTAGCTACATTTAAAAGATGATACTCTGTGTTTTTTTAAATTCTCTTTGGTAGATATGGAGGTTTTTTGCAGTGTTTCTCAATCTTCAGCACTATTAGCGTTTTGGGCTGGATAATTCTTTGTTGTGGGGGCTGACCTGTGGATTGTAGGAATTTAGCAGCATCCCTGGCCTCTACATATAGATGCCAGCAGCAACCTCCTCCAAATCGTTACAACAAAAAAGTCTCCGGACATTGCTCAACATTCCTTCAAGAACAAAGTCATCCCAAGTTGAGAATGAACACTGCTCTGTCGTTCTTAACCAGGTGAGAAACCACAGTCAAAAAGGGATAAAAAATATCAGCACTGTTGATAGAAAAGTTGAAGTGGAGAATCTCAGACCAAGATGATTTTTCCTTTTCTTTCTAACCATGTGTAAATGTTCGGTTCCACTGGAAGGGTTGTTCTGGCATATCAGGTTGTCATGCAAGAGTTGCACAGAGGAATTCCTTCCAAAAGAGTCAATACCTCCCACTCGATTGACTGCAGAAGTGAAACCCCAGAAGGAGCCAGAGAATATCAGATGGATCTAGAAGTGAAATGAGGAGAATGAATTCTTGATATGCTCTGGAGCAGGGAGAGAACACAGAAAGGGCTGAACCAGGCATCGTCGCATTCATTACTCTGTGCTTTGAACACACCAGGCAGATTCCTGCCCCAGTACCTTTGCACTTGCTGTTCTCTCCCACTGCTGGCCATATGGCTGAATCCCTTCCATCCTCAGGAGGCTGCTGAAGTGTCATCTCCCCAAGCCTCCCATGTTTACTTTATTCAAAAATAGCACTATCCTGTGACTATCAGCCTCACTCTGCTTTATTTATCTTTACAATCCTCATCTCCACCTGAATGTTTATCTTTGTTTATTGTTCTCTTCTTCTCTAAAATGTAAGCTATATGAGAGCAGGAGATTTGTCTTTATTCTCTACTATAACCCCAGAGCATAGATCAATGCTTGGCTCACAATTTAGCACCTATGAAAAGTGGTTGACTAAATGAATAAAGAATTTAGAAACACTTGCTGTTAAAAAGGAAAGATTAGGGATATTAGAGATCACATATGCAGCTGAAAATACATTGTTGAGAGAATTTTTATTAAAGAACCACAGCTTCAAGTGTGGTAATTCTACGTAATGGTTTTGTAATTAATTATTCCATAATTGAGACAAAGGATTTTCCCTCATTTAATGTAATTAGTTTTACTACAGTCTATTTCTCATGTCAAGCAAACAGTGGCCTCAAAGACTAGAAAGTTCTGAGTTGTAAGGAAATGAAGAGAGAAAATCTAAATGATGCATGACGTGAGGAAACAGTAGGAAAATACAATAATATATTTTTGCACGATAAATTATTGAAAGTGCATCAACAAGCAAAGACCTATTATTAGGTAGTTTCACAGGAAGCCATGAAGCACAAGCCTAATATTTCTTTGAATGCTTGTTTTATAGTATCAGAACTAACAACTGAGAGTTTGGGATTTAAGGCAAGTGAAAACTTGCCATTTAGACTTTAAAATTTTTATTCTGTAGTCTCAAACCATTTTATTTTACACTTTCTTTCCGGCTCTCCCTGAATTTAACCAATTACAACTTTTTAAAATATCATCCTGTTCAATCTTTAGAAGTCAAGTAGTTGTCTTTCATAGGAAATCTGCATTTCATCATAAAGATGGAACACAAAATCCTTGGCTTACTTTGGGGCCCAGAAATGGATGGGCTAAAATGCTGTGAGCTTAGCAAATAGTAAAGATGTACTGTCTACCAAATGTGTTTTGGGTACTGAAAAATTATGGACATGTGTACTGGCAGGGTGAAGCATGCAGCCTCTTCAAGCTGTGTGCTGAAAACCACTGAATTTTATATGACAGAAATGACTAACCTGATCATGGGCAGATGCCAGAATTCACTAGAATCATCAACAAAAGGATTGTGGCAATTTATCATTCAAAAAATATTATCAAGTGTATTATTGCTGGTTAATTAGAGTGCCCTCATGTGTTTCTTGGTTATAATGTCCATTTAACTCTTTCAAAGAATAGAATGTTTCTTACTTTCAAACATGGGATCAATATAATGAGTAAGAACACTTTTTTGTTTGTTGTTCCTTTCCCATACCTGCTTCTTGAGATATATGTGAAGCTCAGAGGAATCCACAGGAGCTCTAGGACTGTGTTTTGGCCACGTGTTGTATTACAGATTCGTTACAGAACTAGAGGGAGCCAGAGTGAATAGTCTGTACCATGCCTTTATTTTTGATGGCTTGGGGAGGAGTCAGTTCACCAATATCACATAATTCATTTGTGACCCGTCCTTTCCTGGCACCTAGCTCTCTGATCTCTGTTTAGTGTTCTTTCCATCTTCTATTTATGGTATGTTATGATCATATTTTGTCTCCTCTGGATTCTAACATTGCACAACACCTGAAGTCAGGGTTTTTGTGTTATGTCATGTTGGTGATGGGATGAGTGGAAGTGACTGGCAACAAAGGTAGAGAAAGAGTAGAAGGATGCCATTCCCTGAATATTTTAGGAATCTCTTCAATCAGTAGACAAGTTGAGTTTCCATTAAGTGAAAAACATTATGCTGGATGATATGGGGGGGGATGGAAGATGAATATGATCTGACCCTGCCTTCAAGCAATACATGCCCTCTAATGATTTTCTTTCTTGAGATGATTCAGTGCAGCCCAAAGCCACATCTTCCTGGAAGTTTTAGAGATTCAAGGAAGTGATCTTTCTGTGACTTTCAGCAACCCCAACAGAAAGGCTTGTATTGTGTGGTATCGATTGTGCTAGTAGCGTTTTTGTTGTTCTTTAGAATTCATCCTCCCAGAGACTAGTTTTGAACTAAAAATATATTTCATTTATCCTGTAGTTTGCTTAATGTGGGTTTATATTTTCTAAGGGTATTTACTTCACTAAATGAGGTTGAAAGTAGAGTTCCATTGTTAGAGGTGAGTGAATAAATCTCATCTTAAAAAGCTAATGATTTTTCTAAAACTGAGCTAAAATTTCCAGTTTATTCTCTATTCAAATAGTAGAAAGTTTGATTGAAGTTTGACCAATAGATTCAACTAGATTCTGTCTTTCACAAAGTATAGATTCATGGGTGAATAGAGTTTTAGTGCTGTAAACTAAAATTACTAGAGATAATCTCTTAGAGAGCTGAATCAATGGACATAGTACATATCATCCTTCTAGTCACTGAAAAATAGTACTCCTACATTCTTCTAAAGGACTTACTGGAATTTGGGTAAATTAAAGTAGAATTGATATGATCTGTTTCCAAGTCTTTTGACATGTCCAATACATAGTAATATAAAAGCAAGAAGTCAATTTAAAAATCTTTCACTAGCTGCATAAAAGGTAACAATTTTATTGATTGCTCAGCTATTTGAACTGTAAGGGTGTAAGAGACAGACTAATGATATGGATATAATGAAAGTAGTTATCAATGAATTGTGTCGGGGTTTGTTTTTTTTTTTTCAATCTCATTAACTCTATTACAAAATAATTAGAACAGGGTTTGAGACAAGCTTTCCAAGAATCATTCCCAAATGTGTGAGCTAATTTTTTTTGTCATTAGGTTAACAATAACCTAACGTTTTAATGCAGTTGTAGCAAAAAGCGTCCACTTCAGTAGAATCTTAAAGAAGCCAGGGCTATTTGCCTTTCTTCATTTACCCACAAATTATTTGAAAAGATAGACCATAAATTCTTTGTCATCCATAATATGCTGCAGCTTTTTGGAAAGTCTGTGGAGAAATGCTTTGCAAAACTTGCAAGGAAAAAGTGGTAATCATAGCGTCTTTACCGCAAGGAACATCTGTTTACCAGCTCTGCTTTCTTTGACTGGGATAGGAGTGCTTTAGGGAATGATTTCTTTTTTCCTCTTGATAGGCTCCTGTGCTTGAGGCCAGACTACAAGCACAGTAATTGTGTGTGTGTGTGTGTGTGTGTGTGTGTGTGTGTGAATGTGGGTAGAGCATGCAAAAATCATGAGCATATCCACCTAAGGAGATATTCTGTTTCTCCAGATAATTTGAAAGTCATTGGAATGTCCACATATATGTAAATATGCTGTTTGAAAAAAGAAATTGTCAAATATTGATTTTCTTTGTCATCCTTATAATGCAACTCACCATTGCTAGAAACCTTGAATATTTTTAAAGTAATGAATTTGCCATGGCATCTTGGAATAATGAGCACCTTATTCAAACACTTCTGGGTTAATGTCTTATAATTTGTGAAAAGAAAACGTGTCTTATGGTTTTTATTCATCCTGACTTTTCCTGGGATGACATTTTTTATTTTAAAAAACACAAGTGTTTACCCTCTTGTGGTTTTTGAGTATCAGGATATAGACGATTTGTTTTTAAACGCCATCAAAGAAGTGTTTATGTTCATTAGTTGTGGGCTGATTGTAAGATGTTTACAAATAATGCAATGCGTGGGTGGGCCATGGTGGCTTCAGCAGGCAGAGTTCTCGCCTGCCATATGTGAGACCAGGGTTCGATTCCCAGTGCCTGTCCATGCAAAAAGTAAAAAAATATTTTAAAAATGCAATAAATACAATGCATTAAGAGTGTATAGCACACAATATAATCCATATTACAAAGCAAATTGATTGCAAAATCCTTTAATTCAAAGAAATTGGTGTTGGAAAACTGCATGAATCACATATATAAATCCATTGATAATTAGAATCTAGCAGCTAGACCAATGAACAATTTCAAATAAGGAAATAAAAATGGATGATGGTACAAATAGTTAGGCTTCTTCTGAGTGTTATTTCTACATCAATGGATAAGATGAAGTTTTTTGAGCTTTTATGTAATAATAACTTTTGTTGAAGTTGAATTACCATATGATTTTGTCAGAAACCCCCCCCAAATCAACACTAGAGTCAGTCTCTATTCCAAATTATAGTTGCAATTATTACTTATGATATTAAATATGAACTTATTTAAGATAACACTCCTGTGTGTGTGTTTCACTTATTTCTATGAAAAAGTGGAATGGCCTTTTCTGTTAACAGTTATTCTCTGATAATGAATACCCCCCAAATAAAACTCTGAATTATCCATCACCAGTAATTATGAATAGAAAGTACCTCAGTTGGTTCCTCCATTTAAAACCCCAGTACATATTTGTCTTTCCTCGGAACATTTTAGCACAGTGCTTCTCAGCTTTGGTCATTAAAAATCACTTGAGGAGTCATTAAAAATGTTCAGGTCCCACCCCTAAAACAATTAAACCAGAATTTCTGGGAAGTAGAACTTGAGACTATTTTTCAGTTTCCATGTGATTCTAATGAGTACCACTGATAGTACATCAGAAAAGGTATTAAAATGTTCTGCAGTTAGCCTCACAAAGAATTTAAAGGGATTAAAGAGTTTTGCTGGAATAAATGCACACTAGGAAAGTCTTATAAATTACCTGCTTTTTAACTTAGACTCTGACTTACAGCTCATCCCCGACGAACCTTAATTACAAGGGCGTTGAGGCAACAACCCTGTTATTTTAGCTTTTTCACGCGTAGGCATGCAGTGAAGCCTGACGTTCACAGAATCAGAATGGTGGGCTAGCACAGCCTTTCCCAGCAAAGCCTGACTAAAAGTTGGAGACCAGACAGAAAGACAGAACGAAGAGAAGATATGAGAAGAGATCAGGATGTCACGATGAAGTGAAGAGAATAGATGGAGGTGAAGGGACTTCTTTAAAAGGAGGCCTAACAAAAGCTACTACACCGAAGACCATCTAATAGCTAAGATATTCAGTATTTATTCTTGTTGAGTGCTTTTGACTTTTCCTTCCTAAGTAGCATTGTTAACAACATTTAATATGTCTAGCATATCAGTTACTGCAACTCCGAGATCATTTTTACTTTATAATACCTCTAACATTTTTCTGTTGATTCAACATAGTTTTGTGAGTCTCTTAGGTATACAAGTGTTACCCTGTTTTGTACTTTTTTTCTACCCTGTCTAAATTCTGCTTTGTGATATCTTCTGTACTCATTTTAAGTCTTCTTTTCCATGGACAAAGTGTGCTTATTTGGTTGCAGAGGAAAGTTAAGAATCTGAACTAAGGACCTATTACTTCTTCTGTAGCAGTAGTGTGCTTAACATAACCAGGGAGCAACTTTTTTGGTTTTGTAGTTAATGTCATTAGGGCTCAGACAAGCTGGAACAAAGGACAGTAATCAGAGCATGCATCATCTTTCTCCTGTGCTTGGGCCCAGCTGTGCCTGGGATGTTTGTGCTGACCTCATCAAGAAAGGCTGGCGGCTCAGCAAACTTGACCAACTCTACACCGATCCAAGAGAGTTTGTATACAGCATGTCAGCTGTATACCAGAAGACCAGATGATGGCCTCGCTTGAAAGGAGAGGTTTTTCAATGATGATGAACCTCCTATCTCCTCAAAAGCAGGATGCTGTGATCTCACCCACAGATAGAACTCTAGGAGGCAGGCCATGACTGATTCATCTAATGGTTGTGTTGGAAGCAAGAAGGTCATGAACAATCAACAAAGTGGACTTTTCAAAATCTTGGATGCTCAGTATTTGTTAATGATATTCTCACAAATGTCTTAAATTGGTAAATGCATTTTTACTGAAAGTCACTTATTTTCTTGTTTCTGTTCCGCCTACAAGATTCCACCCATACTCTTTCAGAAAAATGAATTCATGGTGTATTAGTTCTTTGTAGCTATCAAAAAACATCTAGTCCTTACATAAAAATTTCAAAGGTCTTCACAAAATTTCCAGTGATTTTTAAACAACATGTTTATATTAAGCTTTCTTTTAAAATGTCTATAGATTTAGCAGCTTCTTTTATATTATTGGAATTTCTGTTGGGCTCTCAAAGTTAAAACCTGCTTCACTGGCTAAGTTATTTTCTCAAGTTACTGAATTTTCTGTTGTCGCCTAATGAACAAATCGTGAATGTGAGATCAAGTGATTTTTTTTATCTGCATGATTCTATGGTAGAAAACTTTCACCATGAAACTTTATTTTGTCTCATTTCTCTCTTCCCTCTTTTGGTCAAGAAGACTTTTTCAAGCTCCTGATGCTGAGTCCTGGCTCATCCTTGGGAATCTTGTCCCACATTGCTGGGAGGTTTATACCCCTGGGAGTCATGTCCCATGTAGTGGGAAGGGCGGTGAGTTCACCTGCTGAGTTGGCTTAGAGAAAGAGGCCACATCTGAACAACAGAAGAGGTTCTCTGGGGATGACTCTTAGGCATAATTATAAGTAGGCTTAGTGTCTCCTTTGCAGTAATAAGTTTCATAGGGGCAAGCCCCAAGATTGAGGGTTTGACCTATTAAATTGATTGCCCTCACTGCTTGCGAGAATATCAGGAATTGCCCAGATGGGGAAGTTTAATATGTCCTCCTTCCTCCTCAGTCCCCCAAGGCGACTTTGCAAATACTTTTTTATTCTCTGCCAAAATTACTCTGGGATGTATCACATTAATGTGATACTCGGGCATCACATTAACCTGTTCATATCAACAAGATCTCACTCCCTAGTCAAGATTCCATGTAATTATGGTGTTCAAATAAACTGACCATGCAAGTTAAATTAGGCAGTATACTACCAAAAATATAAAATTTGCACTAAATAAACATCCCTTCCATTGGTCTCATGCTGGAGTTGAAGTTTAAAAATAGTCAATATCATTCTTTACCTTGTATTCTGATTTACCTTAGTCCTAGCCCAGACAGCTTCATTCATGTCTCTGGTTGAAGCCTGATCACTTGAGAAAGATGGTTTTGCTAGCTCTTATTTGTTGGGGGGTTGGAGCTCTGGAGCAGCTCACTTCACCATCTTGATGACCAGAACTCGTTGCTTGGAATTTGGTTATGATTCAGAGAGGGGGGCCAAGCCTGGCCTGTGCTGTAGAGAGGAAAGGGTTTTCTCAACAAATTATAAATGCAAACATAGTTACAGAGGAAATATTTCATGTAAGACTTTACCAAGAGTAATGCCCATCCTGCCACTTCCATAGAGATATTGTCTCACATTGTAGCAGGCCCTTGACAAGTTTCAATTTTCATTCAAATTTACTATTTTCCTAGAATCTGAATTAGAAATTTGTTGTTGTTGTTGTTGTTGGGATGGGAACATAGGAACCCACTACCTAATAGGTTCTTGGAGGTTGGTTTTTTTAAAAATGTGGTTGAAATTTCAGATAGTTTTTTCTTGCCCACCCTATGAAAAGAATCAGGCTTTTTAATCCCAACAGTTAACAACCCAAGAAAATAAAATTATGGCTTGTGTGAATAAATGACACAACATCCAAAGACAACTTTGGGTTCCTTGGAAAGAAACGAACATTTATTCTTTGTTATCTACCATGTGTTAGGATCATTATAAATTCATTCAAATGATTTACATGCTATTCGAAATCATCTTGTTGACAGGTTAATTTATACACAATTGGTTATCCATAGTTGGCTTGCCAGGGCTCCGACTGAACAATTCTTCAGAACCATGGACTTGGGAATTTTAGCCAGAACACTTCTGGAATCATGACCAGTTTTTCAGTTGCTCATCACACACTTATGTATCAAATATTTTAATGCACATCTAGACAACGATGGCATTGCATAGAGTCTACCAGCTATTAGTTCTATTTCTTATTACTCTGATCAGTTTTATTGCCTAGGAAGTTTTTAAAAAGTATTTATTCTTTTAAAGTGGGTAATTAAATAGCATCAGTAGAATTTGGGGCTGGAAGAAGTCAGCAATCACTTCCAACAATGTGGATGAATCCTCCAAGGCTGAGCAAAAGAAGCCAGGCCCAAGAGTGCATATGCAGTGTGATTCCATTTATATAAAGTACAAAAAGGGTAAAACAATCTATTGTTTTGGAATTCAGGATAGGGTTACCTAGAGTTGGCTATGAAAGGCAAGTAGTGACTGAAATGGAATAGAAGGATTGGGCATCGAGCTGTACAATTGTGATGTGTACTTTTCAACAAAAGCTTAAAATAAATATAAAAGTTATGAGTCACTTGGGGTAGGGGAGACAGCTTCTGTACTTAAAACTGGGATAGCTGGGAGGACCCAAGGGGTGGGGGTCAGCCAGTTTGAAAACCACTGCTCTTACCCAACCTTCACATTTTAGAGCTGAGAGGCAACCAAGGCTGCCCTAGAAACTGTGATTTGTCCAAAATTACACGGCCACTTGATGACATTCATTGACTTATTTAATACATGTACTGTATTTGGGGTGCATGACATGTCCTAGACATAGGACAGGGTGCTGGGGTACAGGGGGAAAGGAACTAGATCCACCCAACCAGCCCCTGCCCGCAGAGTTAAGAATTCAGGTATCCCAGCTGCTGCATTTACGTGACCTGCCTAACCTATTAGACATTTGAGTTTGTACTTTCTTGATTCATATCAATCTTCCTATTTCTGAAATACAGATATTTCGTTTTATTAAGGCACAGACTAGCCCTTCCTTTCTACATCTCCATGTTAAATAATTCATCCTGTTCAGGGAACAATGTTTTGAGAATTAAGTGTAGTATAATATTCTCTTCCAGAGAGTCTGGGATGAGGGCAGAAAGAACTCTTGCCAAGCACCTCTGGGCTTGCTTGAGGAGTGCCCATCATTTCCGTGCCCATGGACTCATTTGCATCACTTGGCTCCAAGGCATGTCATTTGATCAGGCTCTCATCTGCATGTCAATGAGTGTAGGGAAACGATGAACTGGTCTGAGCTATTTATGCAACTTTTCAGCAAGGGCAGTTGAAAGGAAAGTTTCCCTGACTGAGCTGATTGTCTTGGAGCAGAAATATAGTGAAGTAATCATGTTAATATTATGTGACTCGGGTTATATGACACTTTCAATGATCAGCCTAGTAGGAGTTTAAACATGAGCAAAAATACAAACTAATCAAAACCAGTAAATGAAATATCCATTATAAAGCACATCAACTGGCCTTTTATATATTCTTTTTATTCGTATTAAAAGATAGGACACATTCAGATTGCCTTCACAGTATGTGAACCATGCTTTCTATTACATTTTTAAACCAACAATATTAATTTCTAGTTGTATTTCTTTTCCTTTAGGACTAATTAACGAAAACATGTTTGTTTTTCTAGGCATCCCTCCCACATCTGCAAGTGTTAGGATATAAATTCTGGTTTTATGTTCCAAAAGAATGTTTAGGTATTGAGATCATATAATCTTTAGTAGAATAAAAGTTTGTGTGTGAGAGGGTGCATGTATTTGTTCAGAACTTGAGCTTGATACCGTAGACATTTCTGTAGAAGTAAGCAAGGTCCATGCAAAAACTTTCCTGTTGCTTCTCCAGAGGTTATATAAGTAAATACCTACTTTCCACTGAGATTTAAAATTGTTTCAGAGGTCCATAAATTGAATAGGTAAGATACCTCAGAACTCACGTATTCTTTTTTGTTTGTGCTAAGATCCATGCATGAGATGACTTCCTTCAAAATTATGAAAAGAGAGCTACTTGAATGATGATTTTAAGTAGTTTTTTTCTAACTGAAATAAAGTGATATTGGATCCTTCATGGTTTTCCTGCTCCACAACATTGAAGCTACTCTGTACCAATACGGCATCCTGTGACCCCTATCTTATAAGGTGATTGAGTTGTAAACTCAGTGCATAAAGCAAAAATTATGTCTAGTCAAAATGACCTTTGAAAGCCTGTTAAACTTGCCCATTAAATATACCTTGCTATAAGCCCAAGGCTGCCTGGTTTTTCCTCCAACATTGGAAACGTTACTTTGTCTCTATTCAAGAGAGGGAGGGTCTCCTTGTATGAAAAGGATGTGTCTTTTAACCCTGGAAGGATGCCTGACATGGTAAAATAAGATCCACACAACAGGAAATACATGGGAACCAAATCACTGGATGGAACAGCTAATTTCCTGTCTCAAGCCCCATGTTCGTTATCAGGGCTAGACTCTTTGAAGGGACCAGCAAGCGATATTTCCCACACTGTGTCAGTTGTTTTCCTTTCTTCCTGCCTCTCTCTGTATAATTGAATCAAAAGCACACATGGTGACACCTACAGAGCTTTTCCAGGGATCATACACAAGCAAAGATGCCAAAGATGATATGTTGTCAACTCCAGGATTCAAGCCTTGAAACCAGTTGTAATAAGAGAATTAAGCTTTCTGTCCCTCAGCTCTCCTACTTGGAACCGTTGTATCATAGTTTAGAATAACTAAGCATGGTTTTAAAAGTGGTTGGCATTTCTTCATGTTTATATATATATATGTAGATGGTGTTTAAGACTACTAGCCTGAAGTATAGTTCGGCAATAATACCACGTTACAAGAGTTGGCTTCCTTTTTAAAATGTCATTACGCGGTTTTATATGCCTAAAATTAAAGATGTTCTTTTTGATCAGACTGAAATAATTGGACCCATTTTAACTAAGAAAAAAACATATATAAATATGTGTCTCCCTAACATATTTATAATGGTTTTTCCGTTTTGGCCACTTCTGGGAATTTGAGCATCTTCTTTCTCCTGCTGTTCAAAGGTTCAAAGGTCAGTCCCTCTCAGGGGTCGGCAACAGTGGGATACATTCTACAGCTAACCTTGGAATTAATCATCTTCTCCTCTCTTTTCTTCCTCACATATACACATACACTTGCCACATGTCATCCACCACCAAGGCTGTCGGATGTGTCCTCATATACTGAGTTTGACCACAGTTATCACCCGAAACAAGCCACTTGCAGCGTCAGGACTGAACTATGCAGTCCCCCCTGACTGGCCACTCTGTGTCCACTCCCCCATCTTCCAGTGTGGTCTCCTTCCACCTAGCTGGTTGCTTGTGTGATCCTGTTAAACATAAATCACTTCATGACACTCTCCTACTTGAGCCCATTCACTGGCATCCCCCCACATCAGAGTAAATTCCAGACTCCTTCCCACAGGCCACAAGGCCCTGTGTACGCACATCTCTAGGCCTCTTCACTGTCTCAGAATGCTCTCTCCCAACATCCTCCGCACTGGCCTTCCTGTGTCTCTCGGGTAAACTCATTCCCATCTCACCTCTTTTGCACGTGCAGTTCTCCCCACCTGGAATCCTCTTCCCCTGAATTTGTGCAAGTCTTGGTCCCTTTTGTCCTTCTGGTCTCTGCTCTAATATCACCTTCCCAAAGAGCTGTTTCTTGACCCTCCATATTTAAGAGAACCCTCGTCACCCTCAGCCACCTTTATTTTTATTTCATTGTACTTATCCAAGCCTGAAAAGATTGTATACACTTATATATTTACTTGCTCATGTCTGATTAATCCATTAGAATCGTGCTGTCCAGTGTGGTAGCTGGTAGCCAGAAGCGGCTATTTAAATTAAAATTAAGTAATATTTGAAATTTACTTCTATTACACTAGGCATATTACAAGAGTTCAATAGCCATACATGGCTAGTGACTATTGTTTTGGATAGCACAGATATAGAATATTGCCATCATCACAAAGTTCTGTTGGTGGCACTCCTGAGGGCAAAGAGCCGGTCTTGCTTGTTCACTGCTGAGTGCCTAGTGGCTGTGTCTGACACATGGTACTGAATAAATGTGAGCAGAATGAATGACAGAGTGATCAGCCACTGGACAAAGAAGAGCCTTTATGTTTTCAGGAAGAGACACCCTTGTTGTCACTTTAATATTTGTCTTCAAGCCTTCCATACCCCTAAATATGCTTAAATCCCAGGAGTGAAAATTCAACATATGTTTCTTAATGTGTGAGATGAGACTTGGGGGAAGAGCCATTGTCATGGAAATCCCTTCCAAATCCCTTCTATATGCCACCTTTCACCTCATCTCTTTTGTGCCTCATCTCTTCTATATGCCACCTTTCACCTCATCTCTTTTGTGCCTCATCTCTTCTATATGCCACCTTTCACCTCACCAAAGCCTCACTTTGGGGATTCCACCCCTTCCATACAGACTTTACCTGACTTTCAGGAGACAGGTACCTTTTCCTGGTTTCTGTTTAGCATGATAAACCATTTTCCTCTCTTTATCTCCAGGATATATGCACATGTTTTTTCCTAGTATTATCTTTTCCCAAAGTTAGAAATAAGGACTGCCCTTGCCTATTGGGTTATTTGTGCTGTTTTTATGAATTTATCTTGTGAAAAACTGTATTTTTAAAAAGTGACTTTTGACAGTGTATGAACTTGCAGCCCCCTAAATCAAACTGGATTGGTGAGTTCTGTTGCCACATAATGATCTTAGCTGAGTGTTGATTAAAAGCAGCACTTTCCTCTGGCTTGCTTCAGAGCTAAAACCCTTATAAATTGTTACTGTGAACTTTTGAACTCAGAGAAACTTCTGAATATATGTAATAAATAATGTAATCCAGGGCTTAGAATTTGTGTCTTCCCTGAAACAAATCACATCTATTAAAAAATGTTTGATTCTTGGCTTTTTAATATTTTCTTATAGATAATGTTTTAAAACATCTGAAATCTTTCAACATGCTTCATATAAGGTTTTTAAAAAAATACTTCTTCATATAAAATTGTTTAGAGAAGAAATCGTTCCAAAAAGTAGATGTGAAAATTATTTTTCAATTAAGAATGATTTCAACAATGGTAATTTGTCACTTTTGTTTTGTTTAAGACAGAGAAGTAAATCATTTAAGCCCAGATTAATCTCCTAAATCATGTTCTGAAGTGTAGATTCTAGACTAAAAAATTAGAAATGTATTAGAATTGAGCTATCAAAATAGTGTTAAAGCAGTTAAATTTTTGAATAGGTATCAGGTATAATGACCTTTTGCCCTGGATAACAATGTGAGATTATTTTCACACTTTGAATAAAACAAATATACTTTGCCTATCCACTCTTCCTTTCTCAAGAAAGCTTAATGAGATCTTATGAGAGAAATTTGAGTAATATTGCTTTGATTGGAAAACGTAAAGCATAATGATCTTTGCTGAGTGATAAGCAGTCCATGAATCTGTAGGATTAGAGATAAATATCTTAGTCTCTCTTGTTGCTAGCCACAAATAATAATGCCTTCAGCTTCTCAAGAGGAGGCTCTCGTGCTGTGGGGATTCCTGGGTATGGGAACCAGCTACCACCTGGAGAACCTGTATTTTAAGAATCTCTGTATACATTTGATGTTGATTATCTGCACTTGTGGAGGAGTTTTCACTGCAGAACTGGGAGAACAATGGTGACGGACACCTGTAACCATTTTCCCATCGTTCTTTTTGGGTTTTGTTAATATTTCGATGTCTCAGTTTTGGCTCACTGAGACCCAAATGTTTGGTAGCATGGCCAGTCTTTCTTCTCAAAAGAATATCCCACAACAAGTAAATACCTAAGAATGCTTGGCAGCGTTTCAATAGTCTATAGAGGCACGAGTTGAATGGAATGTCTGCAGCCACTTGGGAATTGTGGATTTTTCTTCTTGACAGGATGCACAGATTTCTCCAGAAACTACAATTCAGTTTATTTCTTGTGGAGACTGGTGAGGTGCGGGGTTGTAATAGCAACCTGAAAACCATGAGTTTCCACCAACTGCATCATCCAGCACCCCATCTACTGTCCCCTCAGCATAAGGTGGCGTCATTTTACAACCTTGGTCAATGTGGATAATAATCCATTCACGGCCACTTATTTGCTCTCTGAACTAATGAATGAAACAACCCTGTGAGTCTCAGTTTTCTATCTCTAAAATGGGGATAATTATACTAATTCTGCAGCAACTTTAGAAGTTATGCATATAAAGTACTTGGCATATGGTAGTTTCTCAGAAAGCATTCACTGTTTAGCTTCCTGAAACTCATTAGCTGGAGATTTCGGAAAAGAGGGGAACTGTGTTTTGTTGCACAACAGTCATTTTAACTTCAAGTTTATTTTGTAATGTCTCCATGAAATATCTCCAAGTACATTTCATTGAAGAGGTATGTTTCTTTGTAGTAGAGGGCCTCAATTCTTGAGAATAATTGAGAGAGGGAAGAAAGGATCATTTAAAAGTAAAAACGAAACTACACTTTGAATTAATAGTAAAAAAAAAAATTAATAGTCTAGTTGGAATTTTCTTAAATAATTGAACTGAAATTATGAAAATAAGTCCATTTATGTATTTGGTAAAATTTAAGTGAGATCTTTGAAATGAATTAGCTATCAATTTTTTACAACAAATCACACAATTACACATCATTCATTTCATGCTTGACTTTACAGCATATAACGATAGATGATAGTTTTTGTAAAAAAAAAAAAATGTTCTTAGGCTTCATCAATTACCCAAGTCCTCTCTTTATCTTTTCATAGTCAGTTCATTCTCTTGTAAAGCATCTATTGAAACACCATCCTGGTTAATCATCTTCTGAAAGTATTAACTGCTTCAACTTTTCCAGATCCCTGGTGTGTGTTTCAAGCAGTTTTTAAATACACTTTCTCTGACTTCATGAATCTACGTCTTTTGCAAGCTTCACAATTTCATGTCCAGTCCATTGGCCTTGCATTTGTGCTGTATCAAAGGATGGTTTGCAATCTCCTACAACCAAGGAAGGACTGACCTCCAAATACATTGATTAAATAGAATATAGAAAGATGCTACTTGTAAACAGAGAGGAGGACGTTTGAATGGGGATGGTTTGAAAAACCTCTGGTTCATTAGTGAATATTTTCATGGTGTGATGAGTTTTATATCCCTGTGCAACCTTGAAACTATGGGAAGTTGGATACCCAGCCCTCCCTGTGTGGAGTTATTGCCATCTCTGGTGAGGAGTGATTTCACTGACCTAAAAGTTCTCAGCAGAATCTTTTTCATTGCATGCTCATGCTGTCCCCTGGGTTTTCTAAGAACTGCTTTTCCACCAGTATCATTTGATCTTCTGCTTCCATATCATCAGTTCCTAATGACAGCCACACACAGAGAAAGGGGTAAAGGATCTTCCAGCTTCCTTTGCCCTATATCAGCACAATCATCTAACCATCATCGGCCAATGATGATTATGACAGAATGACCATTGGAATTTTCTACCCCTGGAGGGTGGATGCGGTTTAGGGACAACTAAAAATGCAAGATGGCAATGCGCGAGTTTCCTAAATCCTAACTGTGGAGTTCTGATTTCTCAATCATCACTGGCCTCAGTGCAGTGAGAAATTTTGCATATCTAATCACTGCGGATATAATAGTAAATCAACAATGAAAGGGAAACTGAAAACAATAACTGCTAACATCTTTAGAGCACTTTGTTTCAGTCATTAATCTAAGGGTTTTGCCTGTATTGTCTCATTTAATCTTCACTATTCCCTCAAAAGTAAATTGTGCTATCTCAGAGGAGGAAGATCATGAAGCAACTGTGGTACTTTCTGTCTGCTGAGGTATAAAGAATTACAAAAGTTATCAGAATGGGAACTATAGGGGGTATATTAGAAATTTAGGAATCTGAGTGTTTTTTCACCCCAGGAATGGAGCAGTTAGAAAGAACAATGGTGATGGGCCGTGTTTTTCCTCTCTTAAACTGAAAGATGTTCAGAAGGATTCGTATTACAGTATTGTCTTGAAAAGAGTTGTAGTAGATTAGAGTAGGGGAATTTTAAAACTTATCAATAGAAATGGAGTGTTTGAAGTTGGAGAATACGTAGGAATGTGTACTGATTACTAAATATAGAATCAGATTAACAGGAAGAGGGGACTGAGAATGTCTACATTTTTACGGATAACAAGAATGAAATGAGCCAAGAACTCAGCTGGAGTTTCATGAAATGAAGCAGAGGATCCAGCTGAGGTTGAACTGAGCAAGAACCACAGCTCACGTACCTTGACATACCCCTTTGATTATAATATGAGACAAACACATGTTAATGAAATAAATAGTGTAGCAGCATTTGGTCTAGCTAGCTTCATTTGGGGGATAGAGTTTGAAAAATTTGATAAGGGTTGGAGCCCAGACAAAAGGTGGTTAAGAGGGAAAGAATGTACATTTAAAACATTAAATTGAGCTTCCTGTTGTCCTTTTCACTGACTTTGGTGCATCCAATGCCAATCATTCAAGTAGTGCCATATCCACATTTTTTGCATGTTCCACCAGCTGGAATAGCTGTCTAGAAGGAACTTGGGTTGGTTAGCGGCAGAGTTCCTCCTCTGGGGTCCCCGCCTAAACATTGACCAGAGTAGAGTCCTGGTTATTGAGATTGGCTACCTGTGCCATACATCACCTGGGAGAGTTAAGCCCAAGAGACGGGAAGTAGATATAGCACTAGAAGTAACCACACATTTTTAATTTGAGAATCCAGCTTGATTTAGGTGCCAAGGATACAGAAAAGGAGAAAATGAATCCCTTATTTGCCATAGCACCTAGAAGGGTACTAGAAATTGGTGAGGACTTAATAAAAAAACACCTCTTGATTGATGTAAAATGGTTTGAAACTAAGAAACACACAACATATAATGCATCTGAAAATAGAAGCATCCTATATTCCGTGTTTTATTGTTCAGATATTTGACATGGATGTAAGGCTTTAGATGAGTAATCTAAAACGTGTTATTTGTACCACCATTTTCTTGGCTGTAATGAAATGAGGCACTCACTGTTAATGGATGCCTCACTAATGAAGTCATTTGGATTAAGTGTTTTGTGACAAATGCCCAGGCAGCAGCCAACTTGAGGTCAAGTTGCTTTAATGTCAAAAATGAATAAATGTATTTTATTCATTTTATTTTTATTATTATTTGCTTCTTTTTCAATAAATTTGGAAAGTTTAGTAGGAAGAACAGCCCAGGTGACCAGTGTCCTCTTCCCAACTCTGCCATTGGAAAGCTGTGTGGCCTTAGGCAAGATCAGGTCACTGGATCTCTCCAGATCTCATTTTTGCCCTTTGTAAACTGATGAGATTGTCCTACAAATCTGTAATTGTGTAAACAGTAATATTCAGTGGCTTTCTCCAGTGAAAAGAAATGCAGACGAGAATAATATTTAAAAAAAAGACACATAGGGTTCAATTCCTGGAGCCTTCACATGCCGAAAAAAAAGACACATATAAAGACATTTGAGTAAGCCCAGGGTTTGAACATAAAAAGAATGGCAAAAGAACTTGCCATTTGTACAGTTGGTCTTTTCTTCCCCTTGGTTTCCTGCTTGCTTTGCTGCCGTTTCCCAGCCTTTGGCCAGTCTGGTTGGATTTGTTCACTGTTCTGAAATGTCTTCTTTTTTTCCCAATTCACTCTCCAGACCTTTTGGAACTCTAAACTCTAAACTTCTTTGGAATTGTGGCTCTGGTTTTATGATACGTGCCCTTTCTCCAAAAGTGCAGTGTGTTCTATATTTATTTTTAAATAATAAACCATGATTTGTATTGTGGTAAGCCTTTATGCAGCACTACTACAATTTGGAATTTCTGCGGCTAAGCCCCAGTTAGCCTCTTAAAGAAATATCCCTGCTTGGTTTCACTGTTTCATTCATTTATACCTTTTTTTAATGTTTTTTTTTTTAATTTTTTAAATTCTTTAATACTTTTTCTTTCAACAAATTATTGAGTGTCTTCACATTGCCAAACTCTGTGTTGGGCACTCTGAATTATGGTGCAAGACAAAGGAGCTGATCATTATTCATGGTCAATACACTGAAGTTAATTTGCTCAGGATTTTATAGGACCACAGAATGAGAGGTAGGTTCATAATCTAGAACTGAAGTCAAGTGTAGGCTTGAAAACTAACTGTAGGAAGTAACCCCTAAACTGAGTCTTTAAAAATATATTTAAAGGATGAGCTTACTAAATCAGTCAGAGGCCAGTAGGAAAAATTGAAACCATTCTTACTACTTCACATAGAGAGACAATAATATAGAGAGTTGGTTACTCTGGTGATAGAAGAGCTGAGCCACCAAACTCAGTATTTAAGGCAGCCCTAAGATTAGCAAAAGCAGGGATGCCCTTACCACCCTATGGCTGAAAGGACCAAAAGAAAGAGATACATTATCATCCAGAAGTTAGGGCAATCGAGCACAAGCAAGAATGATGCTCTGACTGCCTTGTGGGAGCTGATTATGTTAAGTAGACATTGCCTATGGCAGGGAACGTATTGTGTGGATGTGTTTATGTATGTGTGTGTGTGAGTGAGCGAGAGAGAATGACTAAGTGCCTTTTCCCTGCCCTTCAGTCTTCTGCCTGAGCCTGCTATTGACCCCAGTTAGAAACTAGTTAGTTGGCAAAAGAGCTTAGGAAATATAGTTTCCTGATAGAATGGATCAGAAAATAAAAAGTCAAATGGTTGGCATCCATTCTTTGGCCAGTCAAAAGCCACAGGTTGGGGTTTGATGGTTTGAGGTGATGGTGGGAGGAAGAGGATCTAGTATGCAGATGAATCAGCAAAAGCAAAACACCAGAACATGAATAGCATGGAATGTCCACAGAAACTCAGTCAGCGTTGTAGGTGTTGGAAGGGCAGGCAGCCACCCAACATGGCAGCCCATTTATGACTTGTGAAGGAGCTGGCCATGTACCCAGAATGCAGTGGGGAGCCACCTGTAGTAAGAAAGTTGCAAGACCATATTTGTATTGTACTTAGTTGTATAGATTGAGGATGATTTTGAAGAAGCAAGTCTACTAATTTCCTCACCACTAATCTTGTCCTCAAAGTCAAGCAAGAAGCAATAAGAACATGTAGGAAGGATGGATGGATAGATCTTAATGGTTAGGATGACTGGATGTGCAGGTAAGGGACGCCAGGGGTAATACCCAAGTCTCTAACCTCAGCTGAGCAGGTAGGATTTGGGATGCGTCTGTCACATCTGCACATGAGGTCAGTGGTTAAGTGAGAAGTGAACCAAGATTTTGAACCATTGGGAGCAAAACATGAGAGCATTCAAATGAAAAAGAATGTCAGATGGATACAAGTGTAGTTGAGTTTAATAATAGGAGAAGACCTTGTTTTCAGTCATTTTCAGAGGCAAAAGGAATTGAAACCAAATTATGGTGAATTAAGAATCAAGGGTGGGCCATGGCGGCTCAGCAGGAAGAGCTCTCGCCTCCCATGTCAGAGACCCGGGTTCGATTCCTGGTGCCTGCCCATGCAAAAAAAAAAGGTCAAAAGGAAAGCAAGAAAGTAGCAACAGTGGATGTAGACATCTCTCTTGATAAGTTTGGATGAAAAGGGAGAAAAGATTCTGTCCAAAAAGTGGGTATGGGTTTTACTTGTAGGATAGGTGAGACTTGAGGCCAGGTGGGAAAATCCAGAGATGGGAAAGGTTGAGGAAGAATAGAGATGAAGTGATTGAGGGCTGGAATCAGGTGTGGGAAAGCCTGGGGGAATTTTCACAACTGTTTGCCAAGGAGCTGATCTTATGCTCTGAGGATAGTGTGTTTAGAATCCCACCTTTGACAAACAGCCCACATAGCACTTTCCAGTTACAGGCAGAAAGTACATCTAGTACTGTGTATAGTGATTTTGGGAAATAGATACTAATAAAAACAATTGTATAGTATTTTGCAACCTTCAAATTAGGTTCAAAATTTCATTTGAGCTATCTATGTGCATATTTAAACATAGATATATGTACACAACAAGCACACACGCCTATAAATACAACTGCATACAGACAAATATACACAAACATATATGTCTATATTTCATTTCCTCTGGTAGAATGCCTGTTAGGAACCTGAGGCACAGAACAGACATGATTCACCAAACCTTACATGATCCACATGTGATTTAAACCCTGGTCTCCTGGCTTCTGATTCCTAGGGCCATGTTTAAAGACTTATCATTCTCATATATTGGCCTACAGGATCAGGTGTATAGTTCCCTCCTTAATTCCTGGTTCCCCAGGCCTTTCAGCCTCAGACCTGAATTCCTCTCTCCTGGCACCTCTAGTGTTCCAGGTGGAAAGGGGTTTACATTTGGGTCACTTCCTGATCTTAAGGTGAAAGCGCCTCTTCTCCCAGCCTTCCATTTTCTTTCATTGTGGCTTCACCAGATTCTGCCCTGAAAGCTTTACTACCCTTGGTTTCTCCTTTTCCACACACAGAAAAGAACGATGCCTCCAGGCTACTCATACTTGCAGCCTTTTACTTCAGGGCTTCATTCGCAAACTCACCTTTTTCTGCTACAAATTTCTCCAAGTTTTTTCATCCAGTATATCCAGAAGTCACAAAAACTTCTTCCCATTCCGAATCAAATCTCAGGCAGCCCACTACTCTTTGGAGCCACCCAAACCCTACGGGGTCTCTTTACTCATTCACTTACCAACTGGGGCCAACTGAGCAAGTTTCTGAGCGTTGTTGAAGCTAGCACTCAGAGGGTTATTGGGAGGATTTCAGGAGACCATGTAAAGGATCCAGCTCAGTGTCAGGCTTAATAACTCTTAGCTGCCTTCTCCCACCAGAGTGGCCTGGAGCTTTTATGCCCGCTTCCCAGCATTTAGTACAGTAATAGAATTAGCAACATTAGCGTATCTAAAAGGCAATCACCATTTAGTTGGCTCTGGCCAGCCTGAAGTTCCTCTCCATTCACTTCTAATGTGGGGCTAAGGGGTTTTAGTCCTATCCTCGCTGGTAGCAAAATCATTGCCTCCGAGAGAGTTGGAAATAACTTTAGGCAGCCATTGATTATAAGATAAAAGATCTGGTGATTCCCTCCATTGTATTTTATATAAGAATGCAAATATCAATTTGCTACTAGCCAGTGAACAAATCAGACATTTTCAAACTGCCTCTTTCTGTGAGTTAGTGAATTATTTGCTCTGTTAGGCCGGTTCTGCTCTTAAGAAGGCATGCCCTCCTGTGTATGCTCTGTGCTTCATTAAAATAGATTAGTGCCCTTGTATAGATTCAACTCTTAGAATCGAATTTCAGGCATCACTTTTTAGAGGACATTTATTTATATTACAGACTTACTTTAAAGGAGTAAATGCCCTTCCTTTCTGCCTGTAAAGTTTGTTTATCTTAGCGCTACCGTGAGAGCCTAATGTCCAAATGAAGGCAGTATGTTTTATTTCTCCTCTGACCCTGGGTGGCATAGAGTAACAACAGTCTCCAATCAAGAGGAATCCCAGGAACGTCGAAACTTTGAATCCAAATCTTTAATATCAGAACTGCACATGTGCGTTTGAGGAAACCTAGATTGCTTTAACCCACAGGGAAAGCATTTACATCTGAACCACTTTACATGTGATTGCAAGTTAAAATAAATTCTAAATAACTTTAGCAGCTTGCTATTTGGAAAACAGCCTGGGCCATGTAAATTCTCCTTTAGTTCTTTTTCTTTCTTAAATCTTATGCCAAAGTCAATGGAAGCCATAGAGAACCTTTGAACCCCTGAGTTCTCAAGTGACCTCAGTCAAGCTGGATTGGCATGACCAAAGTTTGGTTTTCAAAGGAAGATTTTTTTTTTTCTTTCCCTCTTGAAAGTTACCTTCCTTGGCGGAGGATGTGGTATTGCTTCTCTGGCCCTCTTAGCTCTGGGCTGTGTTTGTGGTCTGAGAAATGGACTTTCTGCTGTAACAAGGGCATCAGTGCAACTCTCAGATATCATTGGGATTGAGACCCAGATTTCTTAGCACCTCTGCTTCATCAGTCACTTGGCTTTGCTTCTTCTTCCTTTTTCCTTTCACAAACCTCTTGCTCTTGAAAGCAAGAGGTCTGGAGTTCAATGCCACCTCTTTTTTGCTGCTCAGGGCAGGCAGCTTAAATTTCCCAAGCTTCAGTTTCCTTTTCTGTGAGCTGGGAGTTAAGATTAGCACTGCCCCCAGGGGCCCCTCCCTTCTCTGAACATTTTGTCCTTGTACTCAGGACCACACAGTATATTACCCTGCTGTATTATTATTCCTTGATTATTAGCAAACAATTATTTACTAAAATATACATATTATTTCATTATGTTACTGTGTTCTTACTGGACTGTATGCCTCTTGAAGGGAAAGACAATGGCTTACGCTCCTGTGTTTTATCTTTATAGTGCAGGGGCATACGGTAGGTTCTCAGTATACAATTGAGTGCTGTCCGATGAAGATATGTGTTTAGCTTCATCATCTTAGTCAACAAAGTATTATTCATCAGTCAAGCAAATATTTGCAAAAATTAACTTTATACCTCTGATATTTTTGTGCTAATTTTCAAGTTTAGAAATAACCCCGAAGAAAAAAATTGCCACATTGATTTTTATGTTTTTCCCCCAATGCAAAGGAAAATATTGTTTGCTTAATCCTTTGAAAAGCAAATGTTTGTATTAGCTCTTTTTTTTCAAAACTTTTCTTTTTTTTACAATTAGTCATCAGTTCTAAGGTCAATAGATTTGTCACAAATTGTTATTGTATGGGTATATTTGAGAAATGGCATCACACAGACAATTTCCTAATCCATTATCTCCAAATTATACCTCACATTGGAGGTGGTCTACATGCTGCCCTGAATTTGCAGGGCTTCTTTGCTATTCTATGAATTTGCTCCAGGCAGTCACTGTGTCTCTGCTTAAATACTGCCTGTCATGAGGGACTTACTACTGCAAAATTGGCCTTTTTCAGTTTTAAGTAAGGCTCCTTGAACTGATGTGCAGAATGCTTAGAGGTCTTTATGAGGTGTGAAAGGCAGAGAATTGATGTAAACATTCATATATTTGTTATCACTGATAGGAGGTGGAGAAGACATTGCCATTCAAAAACCCGCATGATGCATATATTGTAAACCCAAGAAAACTGTTCTCAAAAGAAGTGTGTTCTAGTCGCTACTGGGTGTATCAATTGCAAATCATTAAAGGAAAGTCAAGAATAGACAACAGAAAGTCTACATTCTGGACATTTGGAGAGGCATTAAAAACCAATGGTAGTTATTGGGTCAAGATGGCGGCTTAACAACGTGCGCGTTTTAGTTCGTCCTCCAGAACAACTACTAAATAACCAGAAACAGTACAGAACAGCTCCTGGGGCCATGTCAGTGACTAGACACACAGCGTACCCCAGCCTGGACCAGCTGGACTGGCTGCAAGCACCACCACCCCCCCCCCCCCGAATCAAATGATGAATATGCAACTATGTGATGATATTAAGAATTACTGATTGTATATGTAGAATGGAATGATACCTTAATGTTTTGTTTGTTAATTTTTTTTAATTAATAAAAAAAGTTAAAAAAAAAAAAAAACAATGGTTTTGGAAGTCAGGTGTAGCTGGTTTTGAAACCTGACTCCATTACTCAGCAGCTGTTAGCATGATTGAATATGATTGATAGCAAACTTACAAATGCATGCAGTGGACGTAAAGAGTTGGTCTCTAGAATGGATCATTGTGATATACTTGGCCAAAAGGATTCGTCTAGAAAGTGAATTAATAGCTGATGTGTTTCAGTGCCATTTTTCTGATCTTGCTCTCTGCTCTCCAGTCGACCTTAAGACAGAGTCTTTCTCCAGCTCCTTGTGCTCTAAGGGGAAAAAGACCACTCCCCCATCTTCCACTTCCCAATTGTCCGAATGATATTTTAATCAAGGTCATGGGTGTATATCCATGTTTGCAAAGTACCTCTCTCCTTTCCTCCCTCCCTCCCTTCCTTCTCAAGTATTTTCTGTCATCTTCTTTTGTATTCCCAACACTCTCAAGAGATCGTTGGAGCAGATAAGACTATCCCTGCTTTGCAAAAATGATAGAGAAATTAGAGAACTGCTGTACTTGGACACATCTCTGTCGTGCTTCATTCCTAATTTGTAATTTTGTTGTTATTTGGAAATTTTCATCATTATTCAGGCATCTCTGCTTCTTTATTTTTTTGCCATGACTGGAGAGGAGTAATTTTGACCACTGGTTACCTTTCCCTTCTATCAGAAATTTAATTTTATTCTCCCCGTGGTTGTTAAAGAACTGTATCACATGGTATCTAGGAAACTGCATGATAGTGCTATTAATAAATTTCTGAGAACCTTTAATTTGATGATGATGCCTAGTGCTTTCTCATCGTAGCTCAGTCCCCTGGAGATGGTAAAGCCATTCTCTTGGGAAGCAGTTCTGTCTCCAGCAGCTCCTCACTAGAGCAAACAGAATTCTGCTGCAGACCATCTATGAACAGTTAGGATGATACCAGGTGATGATTATGTCAACAGAATGGATTAAAACAAAAAAAGTCAGGTCTTCTCTGTAAAGACCTGGTGAAGGTTTTCTGAACACCTAATGACTTAAACTGAAGAGAAAGGGACATTTGGGATGAGCGATTTGCCGCACACCATGAAGCCACCTGCAGACGTCCTAGAGGTCACCTCTTGTACCATTCTAATCCTTGTGAGCTTTGTTGGAAACACATGTTTGTTTTATTCTACAAGGAAGTGTATCACTGGGCGCCTACAGACATCCTTTCTTCTCATTTTCAGTCTCATATTTGTCCACCTTATTAAAAACTTGGTGGTGAATGTCATGAAAATTGTTTATTCTTCTGGTTTCATGTTGGATTCGGCTGGCTGCAAAGTTCTGCACTTCACGGCGGCCCTGACAACGTCCCTGGCCATCTGGTTCCTGTCACACTTTGCATTGCTTTTCCACCGTAAACTTTACCAAGTCGTCCACCCCTTAAGTGAGACTCCAAACCTGGAACATCAGAAGCATTCCCTGAAGGTGGTTTCTGCTCTTTGGGTAGCTGGCGTGGCAGTGTACATCCCAGTCTTAATTTATACTAGAAAAGCAGAATACCTGAATGCAGGAAATGCTACAGACACCTTGTCCACCAATAGGTTTTACGAGGCTTGCCTAATTGACTGCGGAAACAAGCAGGTAGAATTTTACTACGGGAAAATATTTTTGGTTCTTGTTGATATTATTCCTTTGACCATCTTAGTCTTTGCCTGTTTCTGTATGTCTTTCCTCCTTTGGGAGAGAAAGACGATGACATATGGTGGCATCTGGATCGGAGATGATGGTTCAGAAATTGAAATCCTTAGAGGGGCCAAGTTCAGTATTTTATTAATGTTACTGATCACTCCACTTTGGATTTCCCACTTTATCTTAGTCTATTTCTTGAAAGACTTGGCAATGTATGTCTTTATCCCAGCTGTTCTCACAGCCCTCTCTTCAGGCTTCTCTGCTCTCAGTCCTTTCCTGCTAATGTTGGTTAATTACAAAGTAAAGCTGGTGTCCTCATGTGGTGCCAAAGAGAAAAAATCCACACCACAGCCTGCTAATGTTATGCCTTCTCCATACACTTAATGACAAAAGAACTCTTTTTTAATCTTTGGGAAGCCGATCCTCAAGTAACAACTCTCATCAACAATTTCTGAAAGGCAACTAGGAAATTGACTCCTCTCCAAAAATAGACGTCTAAGGGTAACCCTGCAAGAAGAAAATTTGCAGGCCCTAAGTTATTGTAACCTAAAGAAAAATAGTAATCATGATATTTGTTATGTAGAAGGATACCAAGATTTCTAATATGGAGATCCTAAAGTGACTCAACATTGATCTGAGTCTGGAAATGAATGCAACATAACTAGTATATATTAAATATTAATGTGTGCAAGGTATTGTGCTAAAAACAACATACTGATACTGAGAATAACAGTTCCTAGCTGGATTCCAAAAGGTACTGAACAGTAATCTTATGTTTCTGTCTCAGTTTTTCTTGAAATGCTCTGACACATTGGAAGTACATTCACTAGTTATGCAGCGTTTTGTTTTTGTACTTATAATAATAACTTCATTTAAGTTGGAAGAAGACTTTGTTCATTGTCTTCTTCCTAACTGTCTTTAGTAAATTAGAACTAGCATACAAGCACTGGATAAAATAATAGTGTTTGGTAAAACATACTCTGTATGTATGTATAGATATATAAATATTCATTTGCTACTGACAGTCCATTAGACTTGCAACACCTAAGTGTATGCAAGTATACTCTTTTCTTCTGAAAAAGGAAATTTATTTTCTAGAGAATTTTCTCTTTTAGTTTTTAGATTGGTGTATTTACAAATTCCATGAATGACAAAAATCCTCATAATAATTTGATGTCTTGATGTGAAGTCAATAAAAATAAACACGTTCTATCTCTAATTAAATAATGTCCAAGTTTAAATTTTTCTCAGTCAGCCAGTTTACACATTTGGACTGCTTTGTGTACAGTGAGTAATTATTTTCAATATCTTAAAATATACATGTTGTTTAATGGTGACATTTGAGCTAATTCTAATTAGGTTCTTGCATTTTTTCAGTTTCCTTTCTTATCGGTAGACTCAGGATTTATTATACTGCACTTGCAGTGAATGGATATTCTGAAATTGAAATCTCTGCTCTAAAAGTATAAGCATGGAGCTCATTAACAGGAGAGACTTAGAACATCTTTGTTGCCACGAGATGCTATAGAGAAAGGAAATTTTAAAGTAACCAAGGCCCAAATTCTGTAGGGATTTGTGGACCAATGCCTGTCCCTTATATAGTGCAAGGAATTACAAAGAAAAAACAGACTTAAGATTTCTGGGTGGTCTTCATGGGAAAGGCTTAGTGTGGTCCACTGAGGCAGCTTAATCAGAGGGGCACTAGGCATGGATCCTGTGAAATGAAGTTAACATCTGGGGAGAATGGGGATGTGGGGAAGAGGTTACCATCTTTTAATTAAGTGCAGATGTAGCTGGAGCTGGGAATAGCTGTTGATCTTAGGCAGAGGTTCTCAAAGTCTGGTCCCAAGACCAGCAGAATCAGCATCACCTGGAAACTTAATAGAAATACAAAATCTCAGCCCCCATCCCAGGCCTATTGGATCAGAAATTCTTCCTCCTGTAATTTGTGTATTGGGAGCCTTCTAGATGATTCTCATGCACACTGAAGTCTGAAAACCACTGATCTTGGGTGGTTCTGAAGTTTAACCTCACAAACAGAGTTATAAGAATAAAGCCAGGATAAAAGACTTCTGTCATCTTCAGTGTTCCCCATGAATACTGCTGTCATGTTTACTTGTCCCTAAAATGGGAATCAGGATTGTCACCTGTGCTCCTCACATTTTTAATAAACAAGTGTGAAATAAAATGCACTCTAGAAATGAACTAGTCTTTGCAAAATCAAGAGAAAAGCATGACTCCTTCAGGTGTGCCAAGAATTTGAAACTTGGATTTGAAGAGTTTTCCTGTACATAACTGAGAAGGGATCCAGTTCCCAAATTGTTCCATGATTCTTTTCCAGAAGCCAGTACAAGACATGGTTGGCTTAAGCCCATTCTCAGCTTTCCACTGCTGCAAATGTTTCCTTTTTCTTCCCAGATATTTTCTTTTTGTTTGAACCTCTTTAAGTCATAGCATTTGTCCTTGTGAAATTGATGTTTTAGTCAATGAGAGAGTAAAGCATATGCTCACTGAATGAAAAATGCTCCAGTTCTCTTTTTGTATTATTTCCACTTTAGCTCTCTCCCTTAACCTCCGTGATTGCATTCAAGTTCCCAGTGGAATCAGGGTGGCAGATGAAAAGAGGGTAAGAGAAGTTCAACGAAGGTTGTTATGGTAGCAACTGAAAGAGGACTAAACATTAAAACTTGATCAGAGAACAGCCCCAGATTCTGGTTCAGTCTCAAGGGCTTTTCCAAGTGCCGTCTCAGGGGAGAGGGTAATTCAGTGGTAGAATTCTCACCCACCATGCGGGAGACCCGGGTTCGTTTCCTGGATCCTGCATTTCCGCCCCAAAAAAGAAAATGTCCAAAGTGCCATCTCAGTTTGCCCAGACTGATCTTTGAGTTAAATAAGGTCATCCATTCCTCCTTCCCAATGCTGGATTCTCATCTTCCTCCCTGACAGAGGAACCCCATCAAAACTCTGAATAATCTTTTGTTGGGGTGGTTGTGATTTCACAAAGCAGCCCATTTCATTAAGCAATGCATCATTAGAAAGCGTTTATTGAAACTGGTGCCCCTGAAACTTCCTCTAATCTACCCTTGAAGTCAAATCCTTCTTTCGCCTGGTGGCTGTCTAGATTCTTAGAGAGAAGAAAGTTTTTATCTTCTCCGAGTTAGAGCTTTGTTTAGCTGTGCCTCGTGAGGCAGTTTCCCCAGCCCTGGGGTTCTGAGCTCCCTCACTCTGTTTAGGTCCAGTCCAGTTTGCTTGTGGCTTCATAAGAAGAAGCCCCCAGAACTGAACACAGTATTTTTTTCTTTTGTGTTTGTTTGCATGTATTTTTTCCTTTTGCACATTCTTTTAACTATTCTTTCACAGCTACTGTGAATGTGGATTCTTTCACAAAGAACTCTAAATATTAAACTCGCTTTAAATCACACACACACACACACACACAGATTGACCAGTATATAAAATACGTTTATGTACCCTAGGCTCAGAAACAGGTCTTTTCTAGCTCCAAAGTGCCAGTTCATTCTCAGTATTTGGATTTTAGAAATAGTGAAATAACCTTCAAGTCGTTGATAAGTATTTTGAATTGCAAATTAAGGCTCAGGACTATTAGAAAACCAAGCTTTAGAGATCTAAACTGTCCACATCTCTATAATAATACGTTTTTTTTCTAGTGCCATGTTATCTTACTAACCTTTTTAATAAGACTTAAGGAAAGCTGGTCATAAACGTTTTTATTTGACGGTGAAGCTGAAATATTAAACCCACTGAATATGGAATGTAATGTGCCAGCTCACAGCTTCCTGTGGGGTGGTGTTGGGCTGTGAATCACGTCCTCCACGAGACGTGCTTGAGTCCTAAACCCCAGTTCTGTGGTGGGAACACATTTGAAAATGAGGCCTTCAAGACCTACACTCCACGGAACTGACTCATTCGTCAGGACTATATAGGATCTATTAACATGAGGCCAAAGGGAATGAGGGTGAGCCTGGATCTGGTATGACTAGCATCCCTATAAACAGAGGAAATTCGAATGCAGCCAGAGGAGGAGAGAGAAGTCAGGGCCACAAGGCAGGGATTGGGTTATTGCTGGCAAGCCACCACCAGCGCGCTACAGACTTCAAAGAAAGCCTGATCCACTAACCTCCAAAACTGTGAGACAATAAATTCCTGTTCTTTGAGCCAACCAGTTTCACCAGCCCTAGCAAACTAAGCTAGGAAGATGTTTTAGGGACACCACGGTCTGTACACTTTTCTTTAATAACGAAGATCATGCCCAACATTTTTGTTCAGACTCTACTTGAAAGAAAAAAAAAAAGAGCAGTTTGTTTGGAATCATGTTTTGTAAAGACCCAGAGCAATACAATTCCAGGCTAAGGACGTCCACGGAATACTGGCCTAAATTGGTTCCAGAACACACTGATGTTTCAGAGCAGTCCGGTGGTAAATCAGAAGCGCTCCCGACTCATTAGCAGGAAATGACTTGTCTGCTCTGGCTAAGCCCTTGCTCGGTAGTCTCTAATAACATGGACCAAAATGTTCTTAATTCTGCTGTCTGTACAATAGGGAGAATATGATTGCAAATCATGACGCAGACCTCCTGCCTCCCCCACAGAGCTGAAATAAATAAAATCAGATAATTAGACATTGACGATGATTTGGGAAAAAAAATGTTTCATGCAGATGCACTGTTACTTTATTATTACAGTTTTGATGGCTGAAATAAGAGAGAAAAGTACTAGACTTAAATTCAAAAGCCCCTGGCTGTGTGACTGTGAGACAATCAGAGAACCTCTCTGAGTTTTGGTTTCCCTATCTCCTCAAAGGAGATTATGAAGGTCTCTGTCTCGTAGGATCTTTATGAGACAAAATAAGAGAGAGAGAGAGAGAAAATATAAAGCTACCCAAACCCAGGCTCTGGAACAAAGTTTTGCTTCACAAATTTTTCTTTGGGAGTTCCCCTCAAGGGTGGGTGGGGATGAAATGCAGTACCCCTCCCCAGAAACTGGAATAGGCACAATATATTGCATTGACATTTCCTGTTTAATCTTAAATGTTCACTTGCATTTTTTTTCCAAGCAAATTTGATATTTCAGGAAGATGTGCTGTGTTTACACTCTGGCTTTGGAAATACTGCCCTGACCGCCCCTCACTGGCACTCACCCTTTGATGCTCGTTTAGAAGCAAAATATGGCAGTAGGGACTGCATCAATCTTACCCTCTCTAATGGCATCCAACACAAGCCAGTGTTGTCTGGGCTGGAACCACTGCCTGAAACACTTACTTCTTGCCTCTAAAACTCGCTTCGCCATTCATTCCCCAGATAATTCTCCTCAGCCTTCAGCTTTCAGCTTAGATCTTGTCTTTTCCAGGCAGACTTCCCTCATTCCTCAGGCTCCTATGTTTTCTTTTTCTCGGTAAGTACCACATTGTGCTGTTTTCTTGTCTGATTCCTTTGCGCTGTATGCTCCACACTGCAGGGACATTCAGAAATATTCAACAAATGAAGAAGTGCCTGAAACATACACAGCTTCTGCTTTCCCTCCTTTTCCTCCTGATCTGTACTTCTTGGCTTTCCTTCATTTGCCTCTTTCCAGTAGAAATTTCTTGCCTCTATCATTTTTCCGCTCCAGGACTAGGCATTTAGTGACTGCCATGCTTCTGGCCACCGTTGAATCAAAGAGTGAAAGAAACGGAATCCAACATTTGGAATGAGTTGCTTCCTTGCCAGCCAAGCCACTGAGCCAACTGGGGACAATGTTTCATATATTCCATTTGTTTTTCTACTCAAGTCTTCCAGTATTCAGTTTGTGATGGTTTTTGAGCTTTCTCTATATTGGAGAAAATATGTACAGTATCTATGTGCAGGCTTTAAACTTAAAATTAATCCCAGGACAAATTTGGGAAGTGTGTGTGTGTGTGTGTGTGTGTGTGTGTGTGTGTGTGTGTGTGTGTGTGTGTGTAGGGAGCTACTTGGGAAAACTTGTGTTTTCTACTTGTGTTTTCCCAAGTAGATTAAAGAGTCAGGAAAATGAATTGTAATGAATATCAGTTAAGGTTACCTCATCACCGAATGCACCTACTCATTTATTTTGACAAGCCCAACTTATTTTTAATTACCAGATCTCATAGTATACTGGTAAATGTAGCAATAGTGACTTCGGCAGTAAAGGAGAAATCTGTGTAACGTGAGCCTTCAAAATGAGTCCATGCTGACTCCTTGTAAAATGGAGTGAGGCAATGCATTTTTAAAAGATTTTCAGTAGAGCAATTTATGTGATATGTGACTGTAGTCACAAATCAGTGAGCTTTTTATGAGCCAACCACACCAGAATGTGTATGTTTAAAAGGGTATAGTTTCTCAACGAAATGATGTTGGCTGCTCCAGGCATTTTCCAGTGATCTGCTGTTTCCCAAAACATCGTTGGAAGTGTTCATATGGAATTATTTTCAGAGGCAGATTTCAAATCACAACAACAAAAAAATTAAAACTATCACCTGAAAATCACATTTGGAGGTGGGGGACATTTTTTTGAATTGCTTGCCTACATTTTGTCTTCAGATTTGACCCCTTGCTACTTTGAGCTATTTCCCAAATGGAACCTTCCCTTGAAGAAAGCAGTTGGGTCATCTCTGAGGTTATTATGAGAAGGTGACATGGTGTTGATAGATCCATTAGGGGCACGGGCCCTTCACACACTCTTTAATAGGCACAGGAGGCACTTCTGTTCTTGGCAATTTATCAAAATTCCATGAGAGCAGGAGAAATCCTACAGGCATTGAATATAGCTGCCGCTTATTATTTCTCCTCAAGTGGACCATCAGTCTGGAGATTAGTGAAGATTTCTCCCAGTGTCCTGAGCACATCTAAAGTGAGGGGGGAGGGGTAGGTGTTACCAGAAGCTTTTGCTCTGGAGACAGGTCCCAGCAAACCAGTCCAATGTCCCCACTTTCTGACATTTTTTTCTTCTTCCCTGCTCATAAATTTTTCAAATTGGGAGAACTAAACCAGTGGAAAATGTTTCCTTTATCTTTAGCTAATATCCCTAATATCCCACCCCTTGCCCAACCTCTTTTCACCTACTCCCTTTCAAAAAAAAAAAATCACACGTACCTGCCAAATGAATAACAAATTAAAAATTACCAATATCAATGGAGAGACATTAAAAGCCCAAGTTAAGTTTGAAATGGAATCATTCCAGTCAGTGGAAAGTTGTGAAAGTGGACGACTTTTATGAGAGGTGTTAGGAGACAGGGTAATGTGATCCAAAAGAAAGACTTCGGGGGGACCTCAGAACATCTGGCGCAAGTGACTGTAGCTTGTAGGGTCAGAGCTGATAGGGTAGGGGTGCAGTAGATATTTACCAATGGCGGGTTCCTGAGATCCTAAAGAGGCCCATGGCTGATGATGAAGTATATGCATTAAAATCTCCTGTAAAGGATTTTGAGCTGGGCTGCCCTGTCTGGGGAACCGAAAAATAGTTTCTCTTGGGCCTGAACCCACTCTTGTTGGCCCTGAGTCGAACTGATCCCCTTGTCCCCAGGCTGCTGTGGGGGCAGAGGTCTTTTTTTCTGGACTTGAGCTTGTCACAACTTCTTCCCTTCCCCTTTCTTTATCTTCACAATTTAGTGAAGTGGCACCACGTAAATCCGCAGCACAAATCACAACAAAGCAAGAACCCTTCCTTCCTCTTGTCAAGTGAAAGAAACATAATCCCCATCTCATAACATTTTATTAAGTTTGTGAAGGTAAGATGACACGATAAACAAATTGTAACATGCTGGTGCTTTATTTGTAAGAGTGAATTTTGCTGTTGTTGTGGTATCGGAATTTAAGACAATCTTAGGATGCAAATTCAGCTTGATGATGTAAGCATTTGGCAGGAGGCACCAACAGAAATAAAGGGGGGGAAGGAAGTGGAACTTACTGTTTAATACTGAACACCTTCTGAAAGGCGAAACATTCAAGTGCCCAGATCTGGCATGGCATGTCAGTGAGTACTGCAGGCACTGGGAACCTGAGCAGGGCAGGCCTCACGGGCAGGTAGGAGCAGCTGCTGCTGAGCTCCAGCCAATTGCTGCCATGGCAAATGTAGACCCGTGTTGCCAGAGCTTTGGAGAATTTTAAAGTGGAGCCAGAAATCCAGAACTTTGTGTGAAATCACCCAAGATCTAAAAGTTGGCAACTGATTTGACTGTTTGAAGCACTGCGAAGGCCAAACAAATCACAGCTGTGGGCCAGACTGGTGCATGAGCCTCTGCTGTGTGCCCTCTGGGGCTGCGCATTCTGTTAGCACGTGTGCCATCCATCTGCAAGAGGGGTTTGTTGGCTTCTGTTGTGGACTGAGTGTGGGGTAGGGGGTGGAAGACAAACGAAATTGAGTCATAGCTGGAGAAGACATTCTGAAAGCTCACGGGGATGGCTACATGTGGAGACCTGTTAAGAAGTAGAGCGTCCCAGATACCTTGGGATCCTTAGTTTGAGGCTGGACAGTCCAAGTGACTGAGACACAAATGTGACCTCAGAACCCAGGTTTTCCTGCAATGGGCTGGAACTGTTGTAACTCTTGTGGTCAGCCATAGCGTATAAAGAATATCACTACCACCGCTCAAGGCCAAATGCAAAGACTTTCTGCCATAATGTCATGATTTCTGTTACCCACCAGCTGTGTTCCATTGGAAGGGTTAAACTTGAGTAGGTATTGCTTTCTAGATGGTCAGAGCCCTCAAACAGGGACTCACTCATTGGTTGTTTTTTAATTCTCTTGGTTAATAAGTGTTCGTCTGCATTTTGAATTTAGTTTTGTATTTCCATATATTTGAGGAGCCATTCGATCCCTGACTTTGATGCACATTTTTCTGCTTCATTTCCCCACTTTTTTTTTTCCTCAATGTTTTTGGTGGTATTGTGTTTGTCTCTACTGCAACCCGGCCCCCAGCATCATCTTCATCCCAGCATGTAGATGGCCCCCAGCATCATCTTCACCCCAGCATGTAGATGGCCCCCAGCATCTACAGGCTTGGCGTCTGTAACAATTCATCACCGAGTACAGATGTAGTGAAAAGAAATTGGATTGGAAGAAAATCTGTTAGCTGACAAGCTGGAATCCAAAGAGTCTGGATTGTCTCAAAATCCATCAGAGTGGAAGAGAAAGATATTTTGAATAATTTGCAAATATGAGTGTGTGTGTTTTCCCCTGAAAAGTTCTGTGAGAAAAAGGGATATATTTTTATACCCAAGCACTTTGCGTAAGAAACTATTTTTAGATTTCTATTAAAAAAGTAGAATTCCTGGCTTTATGTGCTTTTTACAGCTTTGGATTGGTTTTCCTTTTATTTTAAACCTTCCAGTGACTTTCAGAAGAACTTTATTTTTTATTCTAATTGAGTAGCCTCATTTGAATGCAGTAGTAACGTCCCAATCCTTTCTTGGATCTACTCTGTATCCACTCTGAATGTAAGAAATATAAAAACAGTGTATGCAGATAGAAAAGGGATGAGCGGGAATGCAGAAAATTAAATCAGTTGATGGGTTGGAGGTGTGGGACAGCAAGTGACTTTCCCTTTTATAGTAATTAGACTATTTGAGTAGTACAAAAAAAAAAAAAAAAGAAGCCACCCAAAATGAAAAGCAATGCCCTCAGAGTGAGATTTTCCTTTTAAAAATAAGTGTCTTATAAGTAAATAATAGGAGGAACAAATGTTAAAATAGATTTAGTGGATTGAAATGCTAGTGATCAATGAAAGGGAGGGGTAAGGGGTATGAATTTTTCTCTGTTTTCTTTTTATTTCCTTTTCTGAATTGATGCAAATGTTCTGAGAAATGATCATGATGATGAATATACAGCTATGTGATGATATTGTGAGTTCTTGATTATATAACAAGAATGAAATGACCATATGGTAAGCATGTTTGTGTTTGTATGTTGTTTTGTTTAATAAATAAGTAATAGGTATTTTAACACTCTGATCTTATGTTGGTGAACCCATTTTCACCAGCCTAGATTTATTTTTCACTTTTCAGTAATGTATTCTTTAGTGTTCAGCGGTATACACATTGATTTGAGAATTGGAAGAGAAGAAAATGAACTCTTTCAGAAAATCAAGTTTGGGTACATAAGATAGTTTTTATAAATGAGGAAGATAAATTCTGGGAAACGGAATCCTATTTTGATATCTGAGAGTCACCTTTGCAGAAATAACTGCACACCGAGGCACTGCCAGGAGATCTATATTTCTGCTCTTGACATCTGTAGGTGCCACTGCCGCTGCCTGTGGCGCTGATGATAAGTGATGGGAAAATGAACTGGGAGGTGAGGTATCTTACCCTGACAGATTTAAAGCATTGCCACAGGCAGCCCTGAGGCAAATGCTGACAGAGGACAGTCTGGCGGCTGCGCTCAGGTCACCCTGGCACAGTCAGAGCCTCTGAAGCTAAGCTGTTAGAAGCAGAGGGCAGTGTGATAACTCCCCAGTTTAAAACTATACTTAGCTCTCTTTTCTTTTGGGGGATGGGGGTGGGGGAAGGTGAATTCTGAAATGTCCATTATTGTTGCTTAGTTAGTATCTGCCTTGTACTTCGTCATTACCATGGAGATACAATATTCAATGCCTTTGGCTGGCATCTAAGGATGTGCCTAGGATAAACATCTGAATGTGGTTTTCCTAAGGTTTCCAGGCTGGTTCTCCATCCCCAAAGCCCCTCCTTTGAACCAGAATGTGGCCAGTGCTGAGTGTGGTCTAATCTTGATCATAGATGAAGATTCTGACCTGAGATAACACTTCTGGCAAAGAGGAGACACAAATCAAATAAAACAAACAGCTGTGGGTGCTTGCTGGGGAGTCATTTGGAGAGTCTTAAGGAAGCGGTGCTACTGGTCCTGGAAAGCCAGACTAGGGGCGTTCCAAGAGAGAAAATGTGCTCATGGGCAATACTAGCCCCCAGCGACCTTTGTCATTTTATTTGGTTAAATATAGATTTTTGGTGTTCCTGTTATTAGAAAGCTCACCATTTTGCCCACCTTTTCTGCTTCTGTCTTGTCCAGGAATTTATAAGTATTTGATCTTACTCAAAATGTTCAAAGAAGAATAATGGAAGCCCCTGAATACCTTGATCTGGATGAAATTGACTTCAGTGATGACATATCTGTAAGTATTTCAGCTTGCAAGCAATGCTTTCAGGCTATTCTGCCTTTGGTTACATTGGCTGCTTTCTCCCTTATAGCCAGTTTATTGCAAACTCTTCCAATTAAATCCAGAAACTGACAGCTCACCTCCTGTGTGGCAGACAAAGTGTGGTTCTGGGGTCTGCTGGACCAAGAAGTGAACCCCGCTTAATTGTATATGGGCTTGAGTGTTAACTTGCTGAGCCTCCTTTTCCTAATCTGTTTCAGTGT
Organism: Tamandua tetradactyla; assembly: GCF_023851605.1. Classification (NCBI taxonomy): domain Eukaryota; kingdom Metazoa; phylum Chordata; class Mammalia; order Pilosa; family Myrmecophagidae; genus Tamandua; species Tamandua tetradactyla. The sequence goes on along the minus strand of NC_135347.1, from coordinate 5,891,282 downwards.
TGTCAAAATTATTCAATGAAGTAGGTTTACAAAGCACTTGCATGTAGAAGGCACCCTATGAATGTTAATTCCATCAGCCATCATACCCTAGAGTTCACCAGAACACAGACTGACGGACGGCCAAATTGACATTCATTAATGGGTGGACAATCAGGGGAATCCTTCCAATTACTGTAGGCATCAAAGCACAGGTTTGGTGCTTATTGGGAATAAGGAGGAAGAGTTGTGCATTGATAAGGGCTGGACTAGCTGACATCTAAGGCCCTGCTTCGTTCCGTGATGCTGTGGGCTTCTGAGTCTCATTTCCCACCACACCCACAAATATCCTGTTGCATCCAGGTTAACTTGCAGCTATTCTGAATGGATTCTCTACATGTTCCTTACTTAGAGATGCCTGTGGCTTATCCTGAGGCAGAAGGTCAGTTCTGCCACACCAGCAAACACTGGTATGTTTGACCTCTCATGGCCCAGGCAAATTCTCAGAGTTTGCGGATTCTAAACTCACCATGTTACTTCTTTCCCAGGAACTCCAAGGCTGCAGTTTCTGACCTGATCTTTCATTGATCTCTCAGGGCCTGGAGCTTTGGACCACTAATGCAAAAATGGTCTAAAAAAGATGAGTTTAGTTCAGCATGACTCTGGAGTAACTACTTCAGCAGAAATTGTGTTCTTCTACTTAGCTCGCTAAGTGGAACATAATATGCATATTATATACAAGAATTGGATTACTAGGATAAGTCTGATGAATGACCTGTTTCTTCCAACTTTGGGTGCATCTTTCTTTGTAATAGAGAAAAGTGTATTTAGCCTTTCTCTATTTTAGCTCCTGGGCAATTTTTATTAGGCCTCGTGAAGATGAAGCCAATTTTGTGAGGCGAGTTTGTGCTTTCCCACAGCGTCTGTCTGTCGGCTCTCTTGTCTGTCTCTTGTCTTTATCATGATGCTTGATTTTAAAGTGTGCAGAGCTTGTGGTTCTTTTATGACCGCTCCCCTGGAGTGTATGTTGAGCTGAGTAGGGAAAAGCAAGGAGGGTGAATGATAGCGTGGGGAGGGGACAGTGGGCAGGATGGAAGGTGTTGTAGGAAGGAAAAATTGTGTTATGATTGTGAGCTTGGTGTGGGCTCTCTGAGCTTTAATAATAAAGTTCTGTTTTAAGAGTATAGGCTGTGAAGACAGACCTGGGCTTGTACTTTGTTGGGACATTTGCTGGCTGGATGAGTCTGAGCATATTAACTTCACCTTTTACGCTTGTTTGGAGGATCGAATGAAATAATATGTGTGAAATGCATAGCATAGTACATAGCAAGTTGCTTTTAAAAATGGAAACTTTTGTTATTGTTTAAATGAATATTAAAATAGCATTTATGTGGGGTGGGCCACGGTGGCTCAGCAGACAGAGTTCTTGCCTGCCGTGCTGGAGACCTGGGTTCGATTCCTGGTGCCTGACCATGCCAAAAAAAAAAAAAAAGAGAGAGAGAGCATTTATATGACTAATGGAGAAGAAAGGACTCTAGAGAAAAGGCCAGGCATGATGTCAAAACTTTTTTATTTTTATACAACATAGCGTTTGTATGTTCAGGAGAATCATATGGCAGCAGCCCATAATTTTGATGAATTAGGAATCTCTACTCAAAAGATAATAAAATATATGAAGCAATAATTGAAGCTGTTTAGCAGCTTGGGATGCAGGATTGTGCAATAGTTGTGCTTCTACAATTTGACCACTCTGAAACATAAATAAAGATATGCATCTGTAGTGGTGCAACTATACTCAAACTTTCTCCTTTTAAGTATGTCTCTGTTGTTTGAGTCTATAACGTACATTTAAACTTAAATCAGGAAAGGAAAAATGAAATTGCACAGAGTTGTTGAAATAATAATAGGTAACATTTATTGGGCACTTACTGTAGGATGGGCCTTGTGCTGAGTATTACTTACATGCGTTATTTCAATTAATCCTCACAACAATCCTATAAAGACAGCACTATTGTTATCTTCGTTTTTCCATGAGGAAACTGAAGCTCAGAGATGTTAAGCAACCTGTCTAGGGTCACCAGCGATTTTGGAGCAGTGTGTTTTCGGGATATCCGCTTAAAGGAACAACACATGACTGCCTTTCCTAGATGAATAAAATCTATCTCACTGGTTCTCATGGGGGCTGATTTTGCACCCATCCCCTCGGGACATTTGTCAATACCCAAGGACATTTTTGATTGTTACAAGTAGGACATGCTGACGGTGTCTGCTGTATCTCTCAGCCAGGGATACTGCGAAACATCTTACAATGCATCGGTCAGTCCTATACAACAAAGAATTATCTTGTCCAAAATATCCATAGTACCATGCTGAGAAATAGTGATGTATTTCAGCTTCAGTCCACTTGAGACTAAGGAAGCCCTACTTTGACTGGTAAGCTCTATGACATGGTAGATAGTCATAAATCCATCTGATTCGGTTTAAACGTGGCAGACTCCTATTGTTCTTGAACAATAATATCATGGGAAAAGAAGCTGTAGTAGCTCCTTAAATATTGAAATGATTGTTCTCAGGCTGTTAAGGTAAACTAGGAGAAATGAATTTTGCAGCTGCTTTTAGGGCTAAATGGAGACTATTAAAATGCTAAAATTGAAAAATGAAGGTATTGTCAACCTGCTAATTCACTGGCATGAAAAGAAATGGAGTCTCCCATAAGCATGCCTTTATTTTTAGGATTCCATTATTTCCACCTCGGACAGCCTCTAAGCTTCTTTCCTGGTTAAGTGGCAGGGAAAAAGGAAGAAATGTGCATTACATTAGAAAAGATGTTCTCAAAGAAGATGTCTTAGTTTGAAACTCCTCTCCTCATCCTTCACTCACAGCCCTAATATGCTGTCTCGGCTTCCTGTTTCATGGTTTTGCCTTCTGGTCATGAGCCTAGTTCTTGTTTTAATTAAAACACAAGCCGTATATTGATACAAAAAACAACTAGAACTTTCTTTCCTTTACCTAATGAGACAACACACAGAAGGCAATCAAATTAATTTGAAGTTTTCCAGACTCCAAATAATGTGCATCTTTTGCAAAAGGCAGAGTTTAAACTATACATTCTTGTAACCCTGCTCTCGAAAAGGGCAGGACATTGTGCAATAACTGTATATCTAGGAGGAAGAGATGACGACACACATAAACAAAGGGTCCGAGTAGGGATTCTCTGTCACTGCAAATGGGTTTACAGATTTCCTTCTTTATTCTTTTGGGAGCCAGTTCCTCTACCTTAAAACAAAAACAAAACCCTCTGAAATACTATTTTACTTAGGGTACAGAGAAGGCATACTGTGTTTCTTTTTAGGAAAGATTACTATATTGTCTTCAAAAATAGAATTATACAGGACTGATTACTTGAATAAAGCAGAAGCTGAACTAGGGGTCTATTAAACACTTTCACTCAGACACACCATTCACCAAATGCTGCTTGTGCCCTGTATCACACTGAACCCTTTAGACAATTGTCTTGTCTAAGCTTCACATCAACTCTATTATCATCTTCTACTTGACAGACGAGAACATTGAGGCTTTGTAGAACAGATTCTGGACCAGTCACCTCACTCATCAATATTCCACAATCAGAAACTATTTGAATCCCTTTTTGGAAAAAGGGTTTATATTTTCCCCTATAAATAAATACACTAAAATAAGATAAAAAAAAACTTAAGTAAATCTCTTGATTTTATTGTGTCTCAACTTTTCCATCTGCAAAATGACAATAATTCTCTCTACATAATTGCCCTGGATTTTATGGAGAAAAAGTTAGAATTTATATGCACCTGTATATGTATGTATGTACATATGTGTGTATACACATATGCACACACACCACAGGTAAATATGTATACATGCATGTACACACACGCATATTCATGTACTGTTGGGGATTGAATCATATCTCCCATAAAAGGCATGCACGAGTCCCAACCCCTAATACTGTAGATATGAACCCATTGTAAATAAGACCAAGGATCCTGGCAGCCAATCCCCAGAATGCTACAATTTTGTCACTTTACTGACAACACCATCAATTTTAGATCTCTCTTAGCCTCAAAACTGTGAGCCAATAAATCCCTGTTTGTTTAAGCCAACCCATTGTATGGTATTTGTTCAGCAGCTGGGAAACTTAGACTTCAGCATACACACACACACATATATATTTATAAGTATATCCACATGTATATATATACACATACAAATACACATAGGTATACACATACATATGTGCACACATAAAAATGAAAGTAAGTGGAATATGTTGTTGTTCTGCATGGAAATCGTAGTTGTCTTTCTGTATCACTCTGACAGCCACCCAGTAGTAGAACAAAATTGTGTGACTTCGTCTCCTAAGGTGTCTGACCCACTGTCTAGTAGAAAAATAAATTGTGATAGCAAGTGAATTTCACTTTCAGTGAGTTTTCACAGTTTTCCATCCCACAGATTGGGGCTCATCTTCACTAAAGTGTCCCCCTTCTGTTTTGTGTGCATTACCTTTTACTGTACTCAGTCTGATGACATTGCCCCAGATTCTGTCACCTTTCGACAAAGAGCCATTTCACAGCAGTGGGAGACACAGCAGTGGTAGGTCTTGCAGAAGGAGATGTAGAGCTTATCAGATGGGCCTGGGCATTGAGTTGGGGAGCGTAAAGAATACAGCTTTTACCATGATACTAAGTGTGAATAATGGATAATGATATTCAAGGTACAAGAACCTGGCTGGCCCCTCCCTAGTAAGGATCTACTGGAGTAAGATGAATCCTGCCACACTGGCTTCAGCGATTCCTAGAAGGTGACCAAGACTTTCACATGGCCTCTGCCTGCCTCAATCCCTTCATCCCCATCCATGTTGATCAGCCCTGCTCTTCCTTGCAGTTGTCATGGTGTTAAGCAATATTTGAAACTTTCCTTAGTGCTTCTCAATACAGTCTAGATTCAACTGTTCAAACTTTCCCTCAAAAACCTCACACCCTGCTCTAACATCATATGCCCTACACGTTATCTTGTTTTTCTAACATCTTCCAGAAGAGTAATTAGGAATCATCTGAACTGGAAAAGTTGAATTATATGTTGATGTCCATAGATAGTATTAGAATCCAGGATCAGAACCCATGTCCTCAGATCTTCAGATCTTGGGCCGGATACCTCTGCCTGAGAAAGTAGAAAACAACCTTATTCCCTAGATTTCTCTGAATTGTGGATAGAGTGATTCCAAAGAAGAATGAGCAAATGGCCAATTTTTAAAAAGTGTCAACCTCTTGTTCTGCAGATAGTCTTAGACATTCTCATCTGATAATCATCGGAGTTATTAGTTTGTGTATAAAGTTTGCCCAAACAAACTTTACCTTTTAAGCACAATTACCTTTTAAGCCATTCCATTCGGCAAGCATTTGTTAAACATACAGAGTTCCAGGCATAGTACCAGGCTTTGGGAAGTCATTTGGACTAGGTCTGTGCCCTTCTAGAGTTTAACATATGCTATCATAACAGCTAAGCATACATGAAATTTCATGGTAGGTTACATTTAAATATAGTGCCAAACTCCATTCTTTATTTATTTATTTTGGTGATAATTGATCATTGGCTCACAATGAAATTAGGCCATCACTGGAGTTGAAAAAAATTTACCACAGGGTCCCAGCCCTACTGAAAGATGAATTTCTCTTGTAATTTTTTAGAATTTGTCATTTCTTCTCAATAGTTACCATTCCATTGCTTTGTTTTCCAATCTTGAATCTCCACTTCTCTGAGCTAAAGAAGATCTTTCAGTACTGTGGGTTCTGAATTTTGGCAGCTCATCACCAGTGTGAACTTTCATCTTTTGCCTGAGTCCATTGAGAGCAGCTGATGCTTTCTGAAATTGTCAAAAAGAGTTACCGAATCTTCCCGAATACCAACCACAGGCAGTGTCTTGGCATGAAGGAATTGGATTATAATTAATTTTAAAAAAGCTTCTTGGAAGATATCATAAAAACAAGGAACAAGAGCAAAAATCACATGCATGTGAAAATAAGATTATAACACTTTTCTGCAGTGGAGGCTAAATAGCAGGAAAAAAATCTCTTTAAAGTAGTCTAAGATGGCTGTATAAAAGTGAGGCTCACCAGCGTTTGTACTGTGTAGGGCTGGTGGTTGAAACTGTGGGAGTAGATAAGGTCACCTGTGAGAAGAAAGAAAAGGATGTTCTAAGGAAGCAACTATGCCAAAATATGTCCCATATGGTATAGGGAGGAATAAAAGAGGCCTGCACCAAAAAAACTGGAAAGAAGTTGTGAAAGAGATAGTAGGAGACCCAAGGGAGCTAAAGAAGGGAAACTTGAAGAGAAGCAGTAGATAGTGATGGAACTTGTGACTTGGCCATTACTTAAAAAAAGGGGGTTGAAAAGCATCCACTAGATTTTCTAGCTAAGAGTTCAAGGTGGTCATAATTAGGGCAGTGTCCGCGGGGTAGTGGGGCAGAAGCCAAGCTGTGGTGGCTGAAGGAATAAATGCAGAGGGGGCGGGGAGACTGAAAACAAGAGTAGAGACCATTCTTTCAAAAATGTAAGTAGGAATACAGAGGGAAAAAAGCTCATGGCTAATCAGGGAGGCAGGTGTTTTGAGGCCTTGTGCTTGTTGACTTTTATAGGGTCAGAGGAAAGAGTCAATGTTGACAGAGTGGTGGGAGAGAAGAGAAGTGGGATGAAGGCAGAGCAAGAGTCTTGAGGAGATGGAGAGGAGGAAAGCAAAGTACAAGAAGAGGGCTAGCAGTGCAAGGGCAGACAGTACACAACCCCAGCAGCAGGGGCAGCGAGCACAGTATGTTATGAAGGGCGTGAAGTCAGGGCATCCCTTCCTGAATGAAAGAGCAGACCTTTAGAGAGGAGATTTTCGAAAAATCTCATTTCTGACAAATTTCACTTCAGCCGTGTGTCATTGCTTCCATACTTAGCTTTGCTTGATACATGTTATTGTCGTTTTATTTTTATTCTGTGCCTGCCGAGATGCCTACGTGACTTTTGGAAAGCTGTGTGAGAAATCATGAATGTCAGGATGGCTGTTGGGTTGATCGGCTTGTTTCTTTTGGAAAACCAGTTGGGACCTTAGTTGTTTAAAAGTCTCTAGCTTGAAAAAGGTGCTTGGGATTTCAGTTATTTCGTTCTCTGTGGCTCATTACCACTTGAGTAATGTCTGCTTGTTCACCCAACTGGCTCCAGTTTCCGGGAATAAGGGCCAAAGAGTTTGAATCCTAAACAATATCTGGGGCGGTCAGAGATCCCCATAGCCTTAATGAAGTCATGCAATGCTCTTATGAGTCCCATGCATGGTTAAACTATTTTGCATGGCAGGGTGACAAAACTTCCTGGGATGTGTAGGATTGTCTCATGTCACATCAACTGTATGGGATCTGGGAAGCTAAGTTGCAGGGTCAGCCCTTGGCCACAGACTCTCTTGGGTGAGAAAAGACCAAAGAAAAGCCAAAATATCCTTCTGGGACAGGCTAAGCTATCCTTCCGTTTCTTTCCATTCCCAGCTCGAGTCCTTTCTTTCTTTCTCATTAGTTCTCACATCTTAATATACTGAACTTAAAATCATGGCAGTAATGAGGAAATGGATGTGGGACCCACAGAGCAGACAGGGTAGGGAGGAGACAAAATCACTTCATAGCCATTTACAGTTTGCAAGGTAACTTCACCTAGATTATTTCATACAAATATTTGTGTTTTATGGATAAAGAAACTGAGGCCCAGAAGTATTAAATGATTTGTTGGTCGAGCACCACAGAATTAAATGTCAGAGCTGGGACTTGAATCTACACCTTTACCTTCAAATTCATCATTCCTTGTACAAAAGCATGAGCCATCAGCCAGCATGCCTAGTACTATATTAATTTTTTTTTTGTAGGGGGAAACCATTTTTTTTTTGCATGGGCAGGAACCAGGAATTGAACCCGGGTCTCCAGCATGGCAGGCGAACTCTGCCACTGAGCCACTGTGAACTGTCTTATATTAATTTTTTAATTTAAATTTACCATTGTCAAAAGCCAAATGTTCTTTACTCACCCTAAGGAAGCAAAGAAAGCTGTTACACAAACAAATAGATGAAATGTCACTTGACGTATTCAGTGATGGATGTAGACCTAAGGTAGGGAAACATAGAGCATTAACTCTCGAACATGAGTGTATGTCAGAATCACCTGGATGTCTTGTGAGACTACAAATCGCTGGGTTCCACTCTCTTGAGTTTCAGATTCAGTATGTCTGGGATAGAGTTGAATAATTTTCATTATTAACAGGTTCCTGGCAGTGTTGATGCCTTTGACCCAGAGGTCACTGTGAGAGCTGACATTACTTCCAGCTGGGAATGTCAGAGAAGATACTGTAGACATGAAGTTTGAAGGCAAAGTTTGAAGAATTAAAAGACGTTTGCCTAGTGAAATGGATGGAATGGCATTTCAGGTCGGAATAATAACATGCATAAAGGGGTAAAACAGTAGGTCGAGGATCCACAAGAAATTTGGTATTCCAGCCATGTCAAAAAAGAAGTGAGCACCAGGGAGAAAAGAGGCTGAGTTCATAGAAAGCATCACGCACTGTGCTAAGGCATGTGCCTTTCTCCTGCAGACTGTACAGAGCCTTTGAAGGATTTGGAACAGAGAAGCACCTTAGTCAGATTTGCATTTTTAAAAGCTAATTAATTCTGGAGGCATTGTGGAGACTGGAGGAAATTCCCACTTTGCTCCTAAACATGAAAGAGCGCCTTTGAACATCTATAATATTATACCAAGGGGTTCTTCAGATGTGTATTACATGCTGGTATTTCAGTGAAACAGTTAATCAGTCATTATCAGTCATGCATATGTACCATCAGAGATACCATCCTTGCCTTCAAGGATTTGTGGGAACCAAGACTAACACCAAGGAAATAAAGCAGGGTCCTATCAAGGGAAGAAGAGAAGCAGGTCAGTAAGGGCTGAAGCAACTGGCCAGGGCTTCACAGAGAAGGCAGAATACAAGCTGGACTTGAGGAAAAGTGGGTGCTTGCATGGCTAGAGAAAGGCACTCTATATGAGGGGGGCCCAGAGTAAAGGGATAGAAGGAGAGCTAAGCTTTGGATGCACAGGAACGTTGAAGAAGCTGAAGCATCTGGTCAACCTAAGGCAGGGGCTGGCTCTTCTCAGGATGCGAGAAGAGTGGAAAAGAATAAAAAAGATTATTTCCACGGAGGATAAGCTCTGGAAGATTTTTAGAAAAGAAATAAAGTAGGTCTACATGGAGATAGGAAACCACATGCTTATCAGCCAGCTGCAGGCCCCTGTCCTCTCTCATCACCCAAGAACAATAGGAACCAAGGGAACAGAATACAAAGGGTTTGGTGGCAGAACAGGATACATTAGGCTTTGGTTCTGATGGACCAAGATGATAGTAGTTACTGTCTTGGGAGCAGGCCATTGTCCTGAGAAGGAGGTAGGCTGGCCATCTGAGGGCTCCTTATAAAAGGCCATCTGTCCTGTGAACTAGAATGAAGGCTTGGGAAACCTCCCTTTTCAGCTCCCAGATGGAATAACAATGCACTTTCAAGAGGGAGATTTCTTGGGTCACTTGCTAATTCTCAAATTTGCAAATGCAGAAACGTTTTTGCATGTTGGTTGTGTGAATTCTCTGTTTCCTGGGCATCTCTTCACATCACGGTTTATATAGCATTCCCTTAAGTTTTATCTTTCATCCAAGGAGCAGTGTTTGTTTTTACTGAAACAGATCCACAAACAGCTTTTTTCTTGTCTTTATAAGGAATGATCGATTTGTTCACAGTGTAGGTTGGAGTTACTGCAAGGTTGACATTCTAGCACCTTTCTTAAATTATCCAAAACTTAAATTTTCTGGCTACGCTTCTTTTCTTGGATTTCTGACCTTTTTAGTTCCATTACCAGGAGAAACACATGGCTTTTCTAAGTTCTTTATTTCCCCCAAGTTAAAATGAATGTACTCAAAAGAGTGTCTCCTATATGACTGTGGGCAGAGAGCCGCAAAGCTCTGTAGGATGTAGGTTGGGGCCGTTGGTGGGACTTAGCTAGAAGAGTATCTACCTGTGACTCAGTCCCCACATCAGCCACGCAGCCTGTGCTTTTCAGATTTAAACTTCATCAAATTAAAGCATTCTGCACACGATTGATCTTTAAAATTGCACTAAAGGAGTTAAAGCTATACCTAATAAATTGGTAGAGATTCTGACAAGCCTTAAGAGCTGGAAGTGATTGTTAGGATACTTATGCCTAAAATGCAGATAGCAGCTCCTCCGATTTAATCAAATATATATAATTAAGCCAGTGAGCAAACCTTATTGAGTTTATCATCAGCTGTAATTAAACACAATCAATCTTACATTGCCTCTTTCCAAAATTTTGCCTTGGAAGGAAAGAAAAAAGAGAGAGAGAGAGAGAGAGAGAGAGGGAGTGTTGTGAAACTTTCTGCAGGGTGCTTCATGGGGGCATATGGCAACTGAAAACCAAAGAGCCAATTTTAATTGAATTACAGACTGTGTAATCATTTAACCTGTACCAGCTGGTTTCAAGAAGCTACAAGGATTCCTTAGAGAGCTTGCATTTGGCCAGAAACATAGGTACCTTATTAACAGGGAAAATGTCTTCTGTGCCTGTGTTACCTCTGGCTCCCAAGGAACAGAGCATAAGGGAAAGAAACCATTTTTGGTTTTAGCAGCATCCCTCCCTCTGAGTATACGAGTGGAACTGCTAACACACCTGTAGTCTCTGAGGAATTTTCCACAGAAACAAGATGCTATTGCATCAGACAGGTAAGAGTAATTTCTCTAATTGGTCATTTGAGATTTCATTTTTCACTTGGAAGTACTTGAAATTTAATTTGTTTGTGACATGCAATTGGCAAACTGACAGTAGCTGCAACGACATCTCCCTCTGCTTTGCTGATCTGATATCTGTGGGAAGTGCTGATGGGTCTTCATGTAGGTGCTTGCCTTCATCTATCAACATCAAGACAACTAAAGTACCCTTCTCACTGAAAAATGTGTCCTAATTACACATCCCTCACTTGTAATGCTAGAATAATCCTAATGAGTTTCCCCAATCATTTTCTCTTTTAGATTGTTTTTTTTCTCAAATCCCCCCCCCAATGATGTAACAGTGAAGTAATTCAAACATGTATTCATTTACGTAAGAGCTTTGGTCTTAGGAAAAACTATTTTTAGCAAGGTGTATTTTATGAATTAAAGCATGACTGTGATTGAAGATAGTCCCTGATTTGACCTTTGATTAAAGAAAGAGCCCATCCTACTTTTTTAAACTCTTCCCTAAAGAAAGTCAACCATAGGTCCCCACAAATCACAGCTATTGATTTTACCTTTGTTTTAGCTTTTCTGATTTTATGCCCCCAATGTCATAATTTGTTATCCGGATAGCTGGCCTGTAAGTTGGTGCTGAGCCTGAGCATAGAAGGTCGTTTCTTTCATTTCAGACTAATCTCGAGGTGAAACAGATGAACTTTCAATCTGAACCGTGTTCATACAGCTTCTTACAACATTACCGTGGTGTTTCCCATAAAGATTGTAGATGGGTGGCAGTTGGCTACATTGGAGACTTTTGTGTAGTCCAATCAGCATAGGCACAGAACATCTCTCGACCACCCCTGGATATTGCAAGAAGCTGGATACTCCTCCATTAGGCTTTTTAAACAAAGAATGACTTAGGATTCTGAATGCAAATATTATGATGGAATTTCTCAAGGCCAGACAATTCTTCCATCTTCCACACGTAGGAGAAGGGATAGCAAGTAGAATGTCTACTGGCCACAGCCCACCTTGCTTATTAAAGAAAGGCTACCCAAGCCCTCTTTTTAATCTGCCTCTCCTTAGATTCTTGTGGGTAGTTTGTAATGCTGTCTGATCACCGAGAAATCCATTTAACCAAAAGTTAGGATTTCTGGATGCTGCATTCATGTGTTACAGCTTGTGCTTTGATTATCTGCACAATGGGAGTGAATGTAATAATCTCATTCTAAATGATCGTTTTGCACCCTTTCTCCTCCGGCTTCCCATTCAGTACTCAGTCACATCCCTCAAGAGCATCCCAGAACTGTGTCGAAGACGTGATTCGCAAAACGAAGACAGATCAGGTAGGTTTCGCTCCTTACCTCTCCTCCTTGTCCTGATTTAGAGTATGAGGACTCCTGGAAGCTCTTTGTCCTGGCACTGGTTGTTCCTGCTGTTTTCTTTTTTCCTTTGTGGCTTTTCCACTCACCCACCCATCCCCAGAACCGCCCCCAACAAACAGATGTTAATCTGCCAAAGGATAGCAGGACTAGGAGGTCCTAATGAGGACTCGGGTGTATACAAATAACTGTAGGAGAGCATCTCGGCAACTCCAAACCAGAGTATATGCAGCAATTTACTGAAAACCCGAGAAACCATTGGTGACAAAACATAATGATGCAGGCGCCAATGAAAAAATGTTGGCTGCATTTACCACCCATATGGCAAGGGCCAGCTTGGAGGATGTTGCTTTGCCAAAGTCTGAAACTCTATCAGGGATGTGACATGATAGAATCTGTAATAAGGCATACTGTAACAGTTAAGATTAAAGCAAAGCTTCAGCATTTAATAGTGTAAACTAAACAGAGAATCATGGCATCTAGATGAAAACCAGCTGGTTGACCTTTTCTCCTTGCCCACTCCCCACCCCTTCTCTGACACAAAAAAGTAAATTCGGGGTTGTTTTTCCCTCTGTAAATCAAATTAAGCCTCTCTGCTTTTCTCTCTGTGGCTGGCAAAACTAAAAAAAGGATATTGATGGGAGTGATACCATGGTATTAATCTATGAAATGATGTTTATTATTTTTTCCAAGTAAAGAGTTTAAAGCATCACCATTAACCTGGCCAAAGCTGACCTGCTCACATAGTAACTAGAATCCTGAGAACCATGGGTGATGGAAGGCTTAAGATAATCCTCAGATTATTTGTATCATATTTAAAAATAAATAGATGTGCCTTACGTATACAATCACTAGACTTCTAGATCTCTCTAAATGTAAAAAAAAACTTTCACAAAACAGATTTACTTTTCCCCTGGACTGTTTGTTTTCTCTTGACATTTTGCTTAGATGAGATGGGAAAAATAATTAGTCTTCTAAGTTTGTTTATCTCCGTCTTCTGATGAGTGAAAGGAATTAATACTTCAGTGTTAGGAATCGTTCAAATCAAAGTTTTAATTTCCCTTCAAGCTTTTTTCCATATTTTATTTGAAAAACACTCTAGTTTCTATAGGGTTTAACAGAGGCTTTTGGCTGTGAGGCTCCTACAGATGTGTCATATCTTTAAAAGTCATCGCCTGTTTCAAAGTTCAAAGGAGGGTAGTGAGTTTATTTGCAGAGTTGGCTTAAAGTTGGCCACACAGCACTCAGCAAAGAGGCCACCAGGGTCAGAGTCAAAGGACCTGGGCACCAGTTAGGGTCCAGCCTTTTATCAGCCAAGCAACTTTGAGCCCATGACTAATTATCTGTAAAATAAGGGAACAACCTGCTCTGCCATGTCACCAGATTGCTGTGAGGATTACAATTAGGTGATGTATCTGAAAGCACTTTGCAAAGATGAGGTTGTCTTTTTTCTTTAAGTGGAAGTGGGGAGTGAGAGAGAAGAAATAATAATAGCAAACATTTCAGTAGGCTTAATATATGAAGTACTGTTTTAAGCACTTTAAATACTTTGACCCTATTAATCCTCAATTCCCTGTGTGCTACTTACTATTAGGATCTTCGTATCATAGATGAGCAAACTGACGTACAAACAGAGCAGTTAAATATCGTAACCTGTATTCACAGCAAATTAGAGTTGGAATTTAAAACCCAGGAAGTCTGCCTCCAAAGTCAGACAAAATCTTAGCCATTACGTACACTGCCTCTCAGGTAGCTGGACTTACGGCAATAATCTAATTTTAGGATATTATCCTTTTAAACTGCTTCAAATCAGCATTTCCTTTACTGATAATGAAGTGAATTTATTTTCTTTGTTAAATAGCTACCCTTGCTTATGAAGTAAGTGAATAACCAGAAGCTTTTAAAAAATAGTGTTTCCTGCTTACTGGTTCACTCAGTTTTCTCCAGGTCACTTCTAGCCCCTTCCACAAAGGTGATTTTAGGCATTTCTTCTGTGGTTGAAGAGGAAGCAAGTTTCAAGTTCAGACCCTGTTAAACTTCACGTAAAGCAAATAGGCAATACTCAAGGTAATCAGCAGTAGTTAGACCTGACAGGAAATGGATGTATGAGGGAAAGACTCAGCCTTTATGTAAAGAATGGCACATAGACCGCTAATTTAATCGACCATTTAGAGTCTGGTCAACTTCTTTCTGAGAAAGCGAAGATGATTCTAGAATAAGGAATACATGGGAAAAATAAAACCACCTCTCTACATTCTTGCTATAGGCTTACTATGGACACTTTGGAAAGAAATCTCAATATGGTGAAGTTTTCAGAGCCAGTTCCCAAAAGAACTGAGGTATTCTCAATCAGTCCCACAGGTATCTAGGAGTAGAAATAAAACCCCCTTCCTTTCTTGCACCAGCCACCTAGGAGGGGTTTGCTCCAGAGATGCTGGCAAATTTCCGTCTTTATGGTAATCTTTTCCAACAGATGGCTACAGAGAAAATTCCACATCTCATTTTGGATGGGACACCCTCAGGAGAAACTTTTCCCCACACCTCTGGCACTTAGAATATACCCTGCCAAATAAAGGCATTTTGCATTACTTCTAGAAAATGTTTAGTACTTTCAGGTTTGTGTAGATTGTCAAATGTTAACTTCCTTCATTATATTAGCAAGTCTTTGACCAGATGTCCTAGGCCCATTGGTTCTTTCCCTCTCCCCCATGCCCCTTATCCCCACCTTTTATTTATTTATTTTTTGTCTTTATTTTCTTATTCATCTGCTTATACACTGGATAAAGGGAATGTCAGTCACAAGGTTTTCACAATGACATGGTCATACGGTAAAAGCTATATACTTATACAATCATCATCAAGAATCAAGGCTACTGGATTACAGTTCAACAGTTTCAGGTATTTCCTTCTAGCTATTCTAATACACTATAAACTAGAAAGGAATGTCCATATAATGCATCAGAATGACCTCTTTTCTCTATTTGAAATCTCTTAGCCACTGAAATTTTAGTTTTCATTTCTTTTCCCCTTTTTGGTCAAGAAGGCTTTCTCAATCCTGTAATGCCAGGGCCAAGCTCATCTCTGGGGGTTATGTTCCACATTGCCAGGGAGATTTATACTCCTGGGAGTCATGTCCCATGTAGAGGTGAGGGTGGTGAGTTTATTTTCAGAGTTGGCTTAAAGAGAGAAACCACATATGAGCAACTAAAGAGGTTCTCAGGGGGTGACTCATAGACATAATTATATGTAGGCTTAGCTTCTCCCTTGCAGGAATAAGTTTCCTAAGGAGAAGCCCCAAGATTGAGGACTTGGCTTATTAAGTTGGGAGTCCCTAATGCTTGAGAGGATATCAGGAATTCCCCAGATAGGGAAATTTAATAGTTCCACATTTCCCCTAGTCACTCAAGGGAACTTTGCAAATACTTTTTTATTTTGTACCCAAATTATTCTGGGATGTATTGGGGTATTACATTAACCTGTACAAAATAGCAAGATGTCACTCCCTATTCAAGGTTCCATGTAATTATGGTGTTCAATGAATTGACCGTACAGGTTAAATTAGATAAGTGTACTACAAGAATATAAATTTTGTACCAAATAAAAATCTCTTCCTTGGGTCTCACACAGAAGGTGAAGTTTTAAAAAACAGTCAATATCCTCCTTTACTCTGTATTCTGATCTACTTTAGTTCTAACCAGATCAGCTTCATTCATATCTCTAATTAAAATCCGATCTCTTTCAGCTTTTTAAACAGTTGCTGTATGGGGTAATACTGACTTTCAGAGCTGCAGAACTCTAACTCTTAGTTTCATGTGTCACACAGATGCCCAAAGTTCCAGGGAACCTCCAGGTTATACAATTTAGAAATAACAGATAAAACTCAGGAATAGATGTTACTACTGTGAAAGCTTACAATCTAGGAATCTTTACAATAAGGCTTATTGAACATTCTTTACTCCTTAACCATTGATTGCCCAAACTCTGCCCACATTCTATCCCCTGATAACCTATGCACTCAAGTTCAGTTCTCAGAGTTTGCTCATTATAGTTCGTGAGGCCATACAATATTTTTCTTTTTGTTTCTGGCTTATTTCAGTCAACGTGTTGTCCTCAAGTTTCACTCACCTAATTGCATGCCTCACAACTTCATTCCTTCTTGCAACCTCTCAGTCTCTTGTATGTAGACGCCACAGTTCACCCTTCCATTCTTCAACTGATGTACCTCAAGCCACCTCCATCCATTGCAAATCATAAATAATGCTGCCATAAACATCAGTGTGCAAATGTCCATTTGTGTCCCTGCCTTCAGTTCTTCCAAGTATAATAGGGTTGCAGAAACATATGGCAACCTCATACCTAAACTTTTCCATTTAGTTCTGTGCTGGGGCCTCAGCGCTTCCACCCATTCCAGACTGGTATACGATATATGTTTGGCCCCCAAACAGTTATTCCAGACAGTTCCTGGCTATTTATTAGCTGCCCTAGAGAACTAACTGAATTCCACACCTCCTTACGCCTCCATTGTACGCCACCTCTTGGCGCCCCCGGATACTTTTATTTGCTTATCCAACAAATATTTGTTGAGTGTTCTCTGTTTCAGGAATTGGGCATGGTACAGAATAGACACAGTAGGCCCTGCTGTCGTGGAGCTTTAATTCTAGTGGGGTAACAGACAAAACACAAGCAAGCAGATAAGTAAATGAGATCATTGCACATAGTGATAAGTGGTGAAATGTGGTAATGTGATAGAGGAACTTGCGGGAGTTGGAGGGACTGTGGGGGGTCGGGGGATGTTAGAAGGACCCAGCCATACGGATACCAGGGGGAAAGTGTGACACAGAGGGGCAAGCAAGTGAAAGCTCCTGAGCCAGGAATGAACTTAGCGTGTATGAGGAAGAAGAAGAAAACCAGTGTAGCTGCAGCATAGTGAGCCGAGAGAGGAAAGGTGGGAAATGCACTCACGGAGGAGGGCAGGGCCGGTTTCCACAGGTTCCCATTGGTCCTGGTATAGAGTTCAGATTTTATGCTAAATGCAGTGACATGGTATTGCAGTATTGCAATTTATCTAAAGAAGATAAATTCTTCTTCTGAAAAGAAGAAGCTTCAGCATGTAGAATCACAACTCTCAGGAAGAGAAGGACCATAAAAATCTAGTGAGAGAGGGAGAACAGGTGAGAAAATGCAAATAATAAGGCAAGAATGGGTAAAATGTGGATAGTCTATGAATGGGGATAAATGGTCTCTGGGCATTGGTGTTCTCTGTGACGTTTTTATTTTGTCAGCTATTCTCTAGATCTGTTTACAGGTGAAGGTTTTGACCATTCTTTGTAAACACTGAGTTCTTAAAAAGGAAAATAGGTATCACGTAGTTCAAAGCCCATGAGATCTCTGAGGGTGATCCCTGCCATGGGTTGACCAGCCCATTCTTGATCACCTCAGTAACAGAGAACTCACTCTCTCAATGAGGCAATCTATTCAGAAAAGTGCATTGTTTTTTTTTTTCTTCAGCCAAAATCAGCACCCCTCAAATTTCCATTCGTGGATCCTGGTTTGTCCTTTGGAGCCGTAGAGAAGCAGTACAGTCCCTCCTCAGTAAGAGTGCCTCTCAGTGTTTGGAGGTACCAGTCGTTCTTGGTCTTCTCTGTTCCAGGTTAAAATTTCCCTGTTTTGAGGGCATCCTACTCCTTCTGGCTCTCTTCTGGAATGCACTATTATCAGCCCCATGGAACAGCCCCCAGTGTTTACCACATACTCATCCTACCTCCCCAAAGGAAGTGGTGGGCTACAAAGAGAAGATTTTTTTTTTCTTTTGGCATGGGCAGGCGTCGGGAATTGAATCTGGGTCTCTGGTATGGCAGATGAGAATTCTGCCACTGCGCCACCGTCGCATGGCCCCATAGACAAGACTTTCACCTTTTCTTTCTGCCTGGTTTCCAAGAGTTTGGAGAAGAGCAGGAGTGTAAAATGGGCCTTGCTTCTGTGGAAGTCACTCCTTGAGACACACAGCCCAGGGGTCATCACCATTCTGTATCCTGGGACAGCTCCTGGCTCCGAAAATGGCAAAGGCAGACTGCTGGCAGGGCTTTCGCTAGCTTGCTGATACACAAATGTCTCCCTTTTCCTTTAGCCGAGGCTTTAATCCCCATTGAAATCTAAAATTTCCCCCTGACCGGAATGGTATCTTTTTTTATTTATTATTTTCTTTTTGGCATGGGCAGCCTCTGGGAATCAAACCCAGGTCTCCAGCATGGCAGGTGAGAATTCTGCCACTGAGCCACTGTTGCATCGCCCAGGAATAGTTTATTAAATTGTTCTTGGTCATTTGCCCTGCAATAAGAATGGGTTTAAAATTTGGGGGAGAAAAGACTTTTTGTTCTTGGTCATTTGCCCTGCAATAAGAATGGGTTTAAAATTTGGGGGAGAAAAGACTTTTTGAAAAGAAGGGAGTGTAAAGGCCCTGGCACATTACAAATATAGTGTCAGTGGGAGGGAGTTGAAAAACTGGGAGCTCAAACCCTAAGAACAAACTTGACCTGAGCCTGGGGCACAGGTGACATTGAGGTTTCCAATTTTTTCCTTAAATATGTTCACCATACCACCATTTTGACACCTCCCCTCCTTAATAGCTTATTTATTCTCAAATTAATTCTCTGAGGGAGGGCCATATGGATAAGGTCTCTGAGGCTCAGAGAGGGTGAATAATGTGCCCACGTTCTGGAACCAACAAGTGGATTTGAAACCAGCTCTTCTGTTTCTAAAGCCCCTATGAAAATTGAACCAACTAGGAGTAACTTTATTCCAAGAAGCCATGTGTGGCTAGTTGTATGGGACAATAACTAGAAAAAAGGAAGTTATGTGTGAAATATTTGCACCTGAAAAAGGAGGTTGTTTATGAAAAGCTTGCACGGATTCTCTGCTTAATCCTGATACTCATATAGGAAAAAGAGAACAGCACAAGCCAGTGGGTGTTAACTCTTCTCTATGGTTTTCTCCAAACGTGGTCTAAAAATAAATTTTGTAGGCATACGGCATTCAAATCAAATCATATTCAATTTCATTGATTTTGAGCTTTTTAAAGTTAATTGGACATTCAAATGCACATTTGTTTTAATTCACAGCCCCTTAAATGTTTTGGGATTCTTTTGAACTACGTATCTGCTAAGCTCATTGTATAATTTTCCTATGAAAGAAGACAGATAAATATTAATGCAGCTTTGCGTCTGAGAACTTAGATGCATTGAG
The DNA here is from genome assembly GCF_023851605.1 of Tamandua tetradactyla. Taxonomy (NCBI): domain Eukaryota; kingdom Metazoa; phylum Chordata; class Mammalia; order Pilosa; family Myrmecophagidae; genus Tamandua; species Tamandua tetradactyla. The sequence goes on along the minus strand of NC_135347.1, from coordinate 5,871,858 downwards.
GTCAGAAAATTCAGTTATATAACAGTATTATATGACCCTGTGATGTGTTTGGAAATAGATTCTAGAAGAATTTGAATACCTAAATATGTAAAATATTACTCGTATGCAATGGGTGAAGGAAAACCCCATATATTTTTAACTTGGTGGCTGGGAAAGGTCATTTTGAATATATACCTAAAAAGAAATGCATATCACCATATTTTTAGACCTTGTGCATGCAAATTATGTGACAAACCCTGAACCTATGAAAATAAAATATATAGCATTCTAAAATTTTTAAGGATTTCAGCCAGCACCAAAAATAATAAGTCGTCATGAAATTTATCCTGTAGACACTGTTGTGACATAGCGGATATTCTAAATATAGAAACCTCTGTTTTCAATTTTTATTAAGGTTAAATGCCAAAAGCATGAAGAAGGTTGGTATGACAGTTTAAACCAAAGAGCCTGCTGATTAATCCATTTCACATGATGTCATATAAACTGGACTCCAAAGATTAGAGAAACACATTTTCTAAGATCTCAACCAAAAAAATGAACATTTCAACCTGATTCAGCAAGGAACCTAACATCAATGATAAGAATCTTTTTTAACTACAGTGAAAATATCTAGAAGAGAATGTCAGTCAAATAAAGGAAACAATTATTTGAACAAAATTATCATTTTAATTACACAGGTAATATGATCCATTGTAAAAAAAAAAAAAAAAGTGAAAACTACAGTTAACTCTGCCACCCAAACAAAATTACCGTATTTCTTTCCCCAAGGCATATTTTCTTGTTTAGTTGTAATCATAAGATGAGGACAATTTAATCTGCTGCTTCCCTCCCCCCCTTACTTCAGCCTCTCCTCCCATGTTTTGGTTTATTTTTACTGGGCTCTAAGAAGCGTATCTCCCACCCTCAACACTGATAGAAAAATCTCCTTTTCAGTAGAAATGAGTTCAAGGAAAACTGCTGTAAGGAGGGAAGGGAGAAACAGTTGAACGACGGAGATAAGCATAATTTGGACAGAGAAGGAAAGAACTGAAGCACAGGCACAAAGAAAAAGTGACAGAGAACCCAAGTGCCTTCCACCTTGTGTGGCCTTGGAGAGACTTGCTTCTCTCAAAAATCTGGGTGCTGAGATAAGGGAAAAGGGGTTTTCTTTGCCTCATCTACCCAATCCATGGCAAAAGTAAGAGTGCGTTTGGAAGCTAGGAAGAGGTTCATTTCGGTGTTGGAGCTTCATATCACCTCTGACAGCACCCCACTTTTTGCTGACAGCAGGTTCTTTTCCTTTTTGTCTCCCAATCTTAAATGGGCTCTTATCTTCTCCTTTAAAATGACCGATCTTTTTCACGTGTCTCCTTTGCCCTCAAAAACAAAACAAAACTGGGCGGGCCACGGTGGCTCAGCAGGTAAGAATGCTTGCCTGCCATGCCCGAGGACCCGGGTTTGATTCCTGGTACCTGCCCATGTAAAAAAAATTAATTAATTAATTACTTTTAAAAAAAAGTCATTAAAGAAACCTAAGTAATGAAAAATTAAAGGTGAAAAACCAAACCCCCCATTTTCTTGGTCATAACTTTTTTATGGCCCCTTAGCAATAGAAACAGAGTGCTAGAATCTCATAGTTGAAGGGTCTTCAGGGAGATCTAGAGTCAAGTCCCATCCCTGGAGGCTGATAGCTTAGACCCTTGCCATCTCAAAGTGTGGTCCAGCCTCATCGGCACCAACTGGGAATTTGTTAGAAATGCAGACTCTCAGGCCACTTGAGTCAGAATCTGCATTTCGACAAGATCCCCAGGGATTTATTTATGCACATTTTCAAGTTAGAGAAAAACACTGACCTCGGTGTCTGAGATGCTAATGTGTTTTCCATCCTGCAGCACAGTGATCTTTCCAAACATGCCAATCTGATCATATCAACCAGGGCTCAAAACCAGACCATGCTTTCCCATTGTTCTCAAGATAAACAGTGGGAAACTCTATTCCTTCAAGTCCTGGACTGAGCTCTTCCTGAATTAACAAGCTTCCTGTCATGCCACTCTCCCCTGCTCAGTGCCTTTCGGTCACATCAAGGAACCTCCTTCAGTTCTTCAAGTGTGCAGTGTCCCCTCACATCTGAAGATCTTACACATGGGAAGTACTTCCTTTTCTCCTCCAAGGTCACCTCCTTTGGGCCCTAAACTTTATCTCACTCCCTAGCCTAACACTGTCCAGTAGAAATATAGTGTGAGGCATATATGTAATTAAAATTTTTTCTAGTAGCCACATTTTTAAAATATATATAAACAAATAGCTGATGTTAATTTAATAATATATTTTATTTAACCCAAGAAGTCAAAGATTTTATCATTTCCACATAGAGCACTAGCTCAGTAGCCACACATGGCTTGTGACTCCTGTAATGGACAGTGCAGCCCTAGGATATATCAGTATCTTGCACTTCATATTATATCCTAGCACCTTATACTTTTCTTCCTCTTTAAATATCACAGTTAAAAATATATTAATAATGATATTCGTTCCATGACTGTTCTCTCTAGTAGCCTAAGGACTCATTTGAGTGATTTTGTTTATTATGTTATCTTCAGTGCCTGGCACTGACCCTGCATGTGGGAGGTGCCAAATGTATATCTGAGGTATGGATGGATGACTGAATGAGTGAATGGGTGAAGAGGTGAAAGAAAACCTTGCTGTTCTGTGTTTTGTATCATAAATTATATGTGGGCCAGCTGGTACTTTGCTTCTCTTCATTTTGGTTTGACACCCTTATCCTTGTCTCCTCTTTCACCTGCATCTCTTCCTTTCTATGAAGTCATACCCTCGTCATAAAAACATTCTCTAGTTATCTCACATCTTCAAAAACAAACATCCCCTCTCTACCAGCTCCTATCCTGTTTCTCTGCCCCTGGTTAGAGCCAGGCTTCTTTAAAGAGCTATGAAAATCCAATCTCCAATTCTCTCCTCCCTGTTGGCCCTTCAGCTTATCCAATCTGGCTTCCACCTCTCCTGGTAAAGTCACTATGACTTCCATGTTGGCAGATCCATTGGCTCTTCAAGAGTCTTACTGTTCATAACCTCTTCACATTTTTTGAGACTGTTCAACACACCTTTCTGGAAACAGTCCCTTCTTGCTTTGTGCTACCACCTCTGTTCTCGATTTTCTCTTAACACTCTGACATCTCTAGCCTCCTTTGCTAATGCCTCCTCTGCTTGACCTTCAAGTATTCAAGTGGGATTAATAAAAGGAACCTCTCCGCTCTCAATCTCTGCGTGTCTCTAAGTTGATACCCCATCCATTCTCGTGGCTTCAAAATGCCCTCTACATGCTGCTGCTACTCTCCTCAGCTCTCCAGCTCCCTATTTGATGTCTTCATTAGCTATCTCACAGAATTCTGGAGAGGAATTACTGAACCCCCATATCTATCAAGGTCTTCCTCAGACTACCCCTCAGTAAATGGCACCAGCATCCACTTAGCTGTTGAAACCCAAAACCTCCCTCTTCCTCATACCCCACATTGTTTGTTCACCAGGTTTAGAGTATTCTATTTTCAAAGTATATCCATATCTGTCCACTTCTCTCCATCTCAACAGCCACCATCTGGCCAAGGCCACGTATGTGTTCCATTTAGATTGAGAGTCTCCTGAGTGCCCCCCAGCAAACCCTTGCCCTGTCCCAGTAATTATCTATCACACAGAGTAGGCATTGGGATCTATTTTTAAACATAAAGCAGATCCTCTCACTCCTCTGTGAAAACCCTCCGTTTCAGTTAAATGAAAACCAAGCTTTTAGTGGTGGCCAGTAAGACCCTCAGGTGAGCTGGTCTCAGACAACTCACACTCCTTCCTCCAACTTTACCTTCCGTCTTTTCTCCCTGGCTCACTCTGCTCTAGCGTCTTTGGAACCTGCCAAATTCTCTCTTGCTTTAAGAGGTTCTCTGACTCCAACTTTCTTTCCATAACACTACAGGACTGCTTTATCAAAGTTAAAATTATTCCCCAAACACACAATTCGCATTTTTTCTATTTGCATATACTTCCTATTACCCAAATCTTCCTAAATTAGCATTTCTCTTGTATTTTCTCCCAGATCCTCACATAATTGTCTTCTCATTTCCTAATTCTAGACCTAATTGTCACCTCCATGATAAGGTGCTCTCAAGCTGTCTTCCTTGATAGGTCCCTTCAGCTGTTCTCTATTCCACCGCTCTGCTTATTTCCTTGAAATAATGTATTTCATCATTTTTATTCATCTGTATAGTTGCTTTTATTTTCTGGTGTCCCATGATAGCAGGCTTTATTAAATTCCTGCATCTCTTTCTAATATGAAAAAGAGATTGCCGCATTTAACCATTTGAAGAAATCGGCAGCTGGAAGCAACAGATTCTATTACAAGATAGCTCTAAAGTTAATCTAGGCTAATGCCACTAAAAATAAAGGGGATAGGAAAGTTCTTCCACTCCACTCTTTTTAAGGAAAGTTACTATTAAAAGCCATTTTTCTAACTTTGCTCCTCACAAATACTTCGTAGTACGTGGTTCCTGAGATCTCAACAGAGGGAGCACAGTTTGGGATTTAGGTTAAAATTAATATGAAATGAATATGACAAAGTTTTGCGGCTGGTTTCTGGGATTCCATTGCCTACATGTGACTCAAATAGAGAAAATGTGAATTGTGTGTTTGGGGGATAATTTTAACTTTGATAAAGCAGTCCTGTAGTGTTATGGAAAGAAAGTTGGAGTCAGAGAACCTTGGACTTGGTTGAGCAGTCGGCATGCTATGTAATTTTCTACACATCGCTTAAAAGTCCCCGGGTGAGAATTCTAGTGAGAATAGATAAGAACTGCCTATCTATCCTCCAAAGTTCCTGTGGACACTTCTGATGAAATCATATTCTTGCTTCATACTCAGAAATGTACAAAGCCTTTCACAGACATACTGTGTTGGCAATTTTAACAAGGGTTCGGTGGAGGAAATTTTAAGATTCCAGTTTAGAAATACCGTTTTCAGGAATTTCTGCTTAGAAAATGTTTTATCATTGTTTATTGTAGTGCCTGGGTGAAGTTTATGTTGAACTGCTCCTGAAGACAGACACCCAGTAGCTCTGCTCTTCATCTGTCCTGGGAAGAGCCACTGTCTGCTTTCCTCCCACTTTGCTTTGTTACAGCTGCACCTGCCCTTTCGCTCTCCAGCCTGTAACTGCGAGCTCTGAATGAGGCAGAAGCTGGAATAGGCAGACCTGTGGCCTGCCAAAAAGAAGAGCCGGCTACAGGCCAATGCAAGTTCTTCTCCCATCTCTCTCCCCTTCAGACCGAAAGCATATCCCTCTCAAAGTACTGCCGGCTTTTGCAGATGCACAGGGTGTTTTCCTGGATAACAGAATTGACCTAACGTTGCACAAAAATTAGGAGGGGACGTTTGAATACTTTTTTTTACCCTAAAGGCATAACCTTTTCCTCTCTTTTGCTTGGTGTCTAAAGCTCATTTGCTGATATGGACACATAATGCCGTAGTTAGAAGTAAAGTTAAAACACAGACACACACACACACAGAACCTGCCTGCTGCATCTGTTCCTTGCAGAGGAGTTGTAAATTGCTGCCTTTGTCCCTAACAGTAGATTAAAACTGTGAAACATCGCCACCTTCAGTTAAAACGGGTACGTATGTCCCTGCAGTCAACAGCCCCTCCAGGCTTGCTTACAGCCCTTCCCTTTCTGTCTCCTCTCCCTTGCACTTCTCTGCTTAATGAACCTTTTCACTATCCCTTGATGTATATTTATCTCTATAGTTCAAGACACGGGGTGGGGGGAGGAAGAAAGAACGAAAACCTGGTAAATGGTTCTGGAGTGAATACAAGACTTAATCCACTCAAGAGGCTTTGGTCATGTCAGAGTGAAGGTCAGCATACTTTTTAGATGACAGAATAACTCTTTAACCATGTGCTTTTTTCAGACCCAACAATTGCAATCCTATGTGAACTGTGCTTCTGAAATCCAAAAGTTTTAATTTGTCAAAATACTGAGTCTGATTTCATGATAGAATATGCCTTTTTGGTGAAAAAAAGTATCTCTTCTATCCAAGGTAGTAAATGTTTAAATTTACTTGAGTGTTTAAATGAGTTTTCTCAGAACAAAGAAATGGGAGCAGAAAGAGCAAAAAAGTTAAGTGGGTCAAAAATTCTAGGCAGGGCTGGGGATAATGAAACATGAATCCAACATTTTTGACACAGCTGCTTGAGATCAGTAGCCACTTAAAGTCAGGAAATTTAGAACCCAAGTCAATGAACGGAAAAGTCCCATAGTATTTTAGCATCTTAATGTGCACAGTTCATTGGCTAATATTTTTATAATAATGAAGTGCTCTGTACCAACCCCCTTTAGTCTTCACGGTACCGTCCATAGGATTCTATGGTATCATCGAAAGGGATGAGCCACCAACCCTGCAGAAACATTCCAGAAATATGCATTTCTCGCATATGTTTGCTCTTCCTGGCATAAAGCGCCTGACACAATGCTCCAAGCCCAGTGTTAACTCATTCCCTTCTTGGATCAGGTTACAGATGCGTTTCCAAGGGCAGTACCCAAGAGCGTCTAGCAAGTAGTCCTCCCTTGGACTACATGTGCTTCTTCCCCTTGTCATGAGATAGTATAAGCCACCTGTCATCACTTCTTGCAGAGTCTGAGGTGTTTGCAATAAATGGCTCCACTATAGATTTCAGTTTACACTGGATTAGGGAACCTGAAACTGGGATGCTTAGCATTGACACTCCAAGTCTTTCATTAATGTCATCCCTTTTGGGGTAAAAAAAAAAAAAAGGAAGGAAATGCAATGAAAGTTGGAGAAATTCGAAGGTATGTCCATAGAGGTGCCTTCTACTCCAGTGACTCTGGAATGTGCTCTTATATATACTTTAAGCCAGTTACAGCTGAAGCTGACCACTCTGTCTTATGGAAAATAGAATTCATTTAATTTTTGACAAAAGAAACAGTAGAGAAGCACCATTTCACTCTAAAGATATGCCTGTTTTCTCTCTTATTAGTGTCTAAAGCTACTCTTTTTAATATGGAAAGATAACTCCATATTTAGAAGAAAATAAACAGGCATTTTGGGAGCCAGTAATGACGTTCAGTCTTAAAAATTGGATCCACCATTGCAAGAGCAAACTGTACATTATCTTCCTAAGAAAATACTAATTTTTCAGTCCCAAGAGCCAAAGAATTGTTCTGTGTCAGCAATCAGCTTAGCCTCATAATTATAAATTAGTGAGGATCTGGTGAAAGATGTGGATCTAGAAGAATTATAGTGTTTCATAGTGAGTCACTCAGAATAAAGAGCCCTGTTATTTGTAGACATTCCATATAGTCATAGAAATTTATGGGGGCGAATCAGACCTTAGCAATCATATAGTCTAACCCTTTCCTTTTACTGATGAGAAAACTGAGGCTTAGGACTTGTAGAAAGTATAGGAAAATATTTCAGTATGCAGCACATCTAAACATATGTCTGAACATCTTCAATAGCTTACTGTCTTCCTTCTTTCCTTTCTTCCTTCCATCCGCCCTTCCTTCCTTGATTTAGCCACTGCACCCCAATACCTCCCAGATACTATGCTAGACAGAAGGCTCATTGTAAACACAAGTAAGTTCAAAGCAAAGAGAAAGCAAGATAGACACATACGTGAATATTTGGAACAGAGCTTCAGAAATGACCAACCCTAGATATGTGCAGATATTATCAGGGTACTAAGAAGCAAGGAGTAGCTATTCCCTTGGAGAGTCAGAGGAACACTGTCCCAAGGTGGTGACACCTAAGCTGGATCTTGTCAAGGACCCTAAGTCTCAGGCAGAAAAGGTGGCAAGGGTATTATAGGAGGGGGAGAGCGAGCACCAAAGCAGGAGCAATAAAGAATGAACATGGTGTGTCCAGAAAGGATGAAGTTAGCAGTGGAGGTAGAGGAAAAAAATGAATGAGTTGAGATGAGATGAGAAAGTAGATTATAAAATGCATACAAGAACTGCTGTATACCATGCTTAAGAATTTAGCCATTATCCTGAAAGCCAGAGTTTCCCAAGCCTTAGTAATCCATGCATCATTTCTACAAACTTGTATTATACCCAAGGTCTACCTATGTTATTTTTTTTATACCACCTGTACTATTATTTAGTTAATATATTTTTCTAACAATACTCACCTTTAAACATTTGTTTCTAAAAGAAACTTTGCCACGGTTGATAATAGAAAATCCGTGTCCCTTACAGTGAATTCAAGATAAGTCATACTTAAGTGGTGAGTATTGTGAAATTAAACATTCATGTTATATCTTTGCCTCTGAAAGTCTCAGCCTGCATCCTGCAGTTTCATTGTCATAAAGGGAGGTTGGTAAATTATGAAGAGGAGTTCATTCATTCTGGCACCAAACTGAGATGCTGTAAATTAATTAGGAAGAAGAAAGAGAATTGAAAGGTGAATAACTTTCTCACTCTATGTCAGAGGTATGTGGATGGTACCCAATTGCCGATCCTGTAGGAATATGCTTCCCACATTTGGGGAAATGTTGTTTTAGGAGTAGTGCAGGGCCACCTGTGAATTTTGAGCTAAAAAAAGTGACAAAATCAGGTTTATCTGATGAAGGATAACTCAGGGCTGTAAAGAGAGCAAGGGAAGCAGGGACAACCTTGCTGGGCCATGGAGAGACTCTGGGCGTGGCCCAGGCAGTGTTAGTGAGAGAGGATATGAGGATACAGGTGAGGATGAAGCCACAGCAGGACTTGGTGCCTGAGGGATGTGGGGCAGGGGGCAGGGATGTCTGGGACATGCATTGCCTGGAGACGCACGGATGGTGATGTGACTGCCCAGGCCAAGACCGCAGGCCAAGGAATGTGTTTGGGGAAGGGGGGAGTAGAAGGTGCATGTGCTGGGGCAGGGACATGATGGGGAGGAAATGGACAGGGGTGGAGAGGGATAAGTCCCCTCTGTTGGAACACACTGCCTGTCATAAAACCTTGCCCATTCTGGGCCGGCTGTAAATGCTTGTTGAATAAATAGCCAGGTAGGGATAGTCAGCTGGCCATTGGAAGCATGTTGCTGGAGCCCAGAGGCATTCCAGTGGCCAACGAGATTGGAGGAAGATGATTGTGGCCTATAAACAATATCTACTGCATTTTCATTTACCTACTGACCATTTAGAAAAGTTGTGATGTAATCACATAGCTAGGTTTAAGCATATTAGACAAGTTTACTTGACTGTAATGTGAAAAATGAACCCATTCAACAAAAAAGTCATTAAGAACCTGCTTATGTAAAGTAATTTTCTGTGCACTTTGAGGAATAAAGATAATTAGATCTGTTCTCTCAGAGCTTGCAAAAATCTAATCAGATGACAGATAAACTTTTCAGAGATTTAAATTTTGTCAACATGTGAAGCACTTATTCCTGATTCCCAGAAAACAAATTTAGCCTCAAAATCTTTCTAGTAACCATAGTTAGTCTGAAGTTTGTTTCCATTTATCATGAGAAGTTTACTGTGTAACATTAGAGTAGAACAAAAGTTAATTAATTGAAAATTTTGCTAGACTTACAGAGTTAGAAGTGAAAATCTTGACCATCATTAATAGCTTTGTTATTAAAGCTAGTTGTGCTTAAAATGCCCATTTGTCTAGTGGAGGAGAAATAAACTAGCTGAGTTTTGTCTTTTGTATATAACAGAAAAGTGTCCTTCCTCTCAGATGAGTATATGATATAGCAATAAATTGGAGCATTCTCAAGAAAGCCTGTTACATAATGCATTTTTCACAACTGGGATCTTTTTTCTTGGCTGTCAGTCCCAAAGTCGAAATCATAGATTTAACTCTCAGCCTAAAAATGAATCATAGGTTCAAATAAGGGGAGGGACAACAAGCCTTAATGTTGATGTCCCGTCTTCATTTTTAGACCCTTCTGTGGAAAGTGTTTTCATAAGACTCAGACAGAATTCATTTCCATAGAGCATTCTTAATGGCTTCTGTTAGAACAAAACAGCTGGGAAACATATGGTATCCATTTCCCTGTATCACTTGGAAAAAATTTCACATGTAAATAAAGCCAACATAAAAGAGTAGCCCTTTGAACCCACGACTTTCTACAATACATAAATATATTGGTACAATGCACTCATTGTATTGACCCACCAAGTTATGTAGCTTTAAAAATTTTTATTGCATCCTGAATGCACATTTTCAAGAAGTTCCAAAGAAATCAAGGTAGTTGGCAATATATTAGCAAACAATACTTTCTAATAAGCGTCTCAGAAATGACATTTTTTATATATATATATATATATATATATATATATTTATGCCCGCTGCATCTGGAGCATTTCAGAAAACTGATCAATCAAATTAAAGGCATATTTACACATTATAAACTCTATATCCACCATCTCCCTTCTGTTTTGAATAAAAAAGTAGCCATATGTTCTTGAAAGAAAGAGAGAAAGGCTTGGCAGAAATTTCTGGCAGACATTAATTGTTCACAGCTTCACATTTTTAGGGAGAAAGAGACATATAAAAGATAAAAAAACTTTTATCATTTGTAATGACCAAATGGAATTAGCCTTTGCCTTCGTGCGTTTGCCTTTCATAAATAACTCTAGAAATCCCACTCTATTTGATGATTATCACCCCTCTGGGTTTATTCACAGGACTTTTGTCCCCTGTGAAATTAGCTGCAAACCCCTCAGAAGGACCCACTCTGGGCATTTAAAAATAGATCTTATGCATTGTGCAACATAAGAGTCAAATTAAAATACTAACTTTGTTCACTGTCTACCCTGTGCCACATCTGTGTACATCTAAGAACTAGGGCTCGCAAGAGGGAAGAGAAGCAGCAGACTGCGAGCATCTAGATGCCTTTCTTCCCTTCTGGAACATACTCTATTATGCCTGTTCTTGAGTAGAGAGAGAATCCAGCACTCCCTCCACACCTCATGGAAATGTCTTCTTAGATTCTAGCATGCCAGAGCCAGGAGAGCCTTAGAGGCTGCCTGTTCAGTGGAGTCCTTCTGAAACTCTGTGCAAAATTGCAGTCCACAGAGTAGAAGGAACCTGCCGAGGCATCCATACTTAGGACACTCTCATCTCCTTAGCGTGGCTCCAGAACTTCTCTGAATCCTTTTAGAACACAACCCAGAAGGAGGAAGAATGACCAGTGTCCTAAATTTAGAGACCATTTAATACCTTGAATGCCACTTTTGCCCCAAGAATCAATAGTAGCCTAGAACTGTCACAGAAGTTACAGACCTGAGTACACACCAGGTGCTTTGTTGGTTGAACCCAACAACAAAGAACATAACAAACACATGCTTTCCAGTTAAATATTTCGCACCTGCTATTTTCCCAGAAAGGGAGTTAGATGGGAGGTCCCCAGTTGGAGGGCAGACCCTGAAATCTCACCTCTTTGGTAGGAGGTGGTGTCAGTTGAGTGGAATGGGGAATAGGAGCTCATAAATCAGTAGCCTGGGGTTTCCCAAGGGTCTGGTCAGGGGAGTGGCCCTGTAATATTATCATGTCTGAGGAGACAATTGCTGCTCCATTAGGCTGTCTCAAGAGGAGAAGCAGCAGCCTCATCTAATGTGAGGCTAACCAGGAGAGGTGGGGATTCTTTTGTCTCCAGATGTGTCTATCTGTTTCACTTTGCACTCCATCTCAGACACTTACTTAAATCCAAACCCACATGCAATCTCTACCTAATCTTAGCACAGAATAGACGAAAACCCAGTCTTCCCACCCAGTGTCCCTGCAACTTCTTTTTCATCCTATTTGTTTCCAGCTTCCCCAACTATGGAGGGGAGTATGAAGTCATAAAGAACATGTTCTGCGGTGGGTTGGTAGTTCATTATGTGGCTGTGCCATGTTCCAGAAAGCATCACGAAAGACCTCTGTAGAATGGTTAACTGGAACGTTTGGTCTAGGGTAGGGTAAAGCCAGCCATGGCTTTTCTTCCCTGGCCCAGGCAACTTCTGACCACTTTATTCTTTTCTGTTCTATTCTATAATCCACCTAACAAGAGACCCAGCGAATAATCCAACAGGGCACAGTTTGAGTTTGCCCAATATTAAATAATTTACCCCTTCTTTATATTTTTATATGGGACTTTTTTAATATTAAAAAATACATATAATATTGAAATGTACCCACACACATATAGTCCAACCATATTATTCAATCAGTGACTCACAATATCATCACATAGTTGTGTGTTCTTCACCATGATCATTTTTAGAACATTTGCATCACTCCATAAAAAGAAATAGAAAGAAAAAAAGAGAACTCCTATGTCCCATACTCCTTACCTCTCCCTCTCATTGACCCACAGTATTTCAATCTACCCAGTTTTTACCCTTTATGTTCCCCTATTATTTATTTATTTTTATGATATGGGTCTTCTTAAGCATTCTCAAGAATCGTGTGTTTGTGTATGCACACAACACACATCCCTTAGCTCCTTAAATTAGTTTGGAAATTTATTTAACACTGAGAATCCTGTCCTCTAATTCTGCTGGACTGGCCGTTTTCAGGGTAGTGGCAGGTATTGAAATACTGCCAGGGAGGTGGATGTATCCAGGAAATGAACTGTCTGGGTTTGGTTTTCCTTTAGCTGTTTTAATTAATGTTGAGTTCATAGCTCATCTTTTTTTTTTTTTTCTTTTGACATTCATTGTTGTCCAGTGATAGGTATGAAACACTTGTTTCAAGGGTGCCAAGTCCTCTCTAAATCATCCCACTTGTACAGGGGCTTAATTTGAGCATAACTTGAGCGAACTGTGTTTGCCTGTATGGCCAAGATAATGTTCAGCATTTCAGTGTAATGGTCCTCGTGTTTTAATTTTTTTTCTTTTAAATAGTTTCTAACTCTAGCTGGAATTGCGGCGTCTCAACTCTTATTACAAACACGCAGAAGCCCACAGGGATCGCTGATGTATACAGCAAGTTCCGCCCAGTGAAGCGGGTTTCCCCACTGAAACATCAGCCAGAGACTCTGGAGAACAATGAAAATGATGAACAAAAGAGCCAGAAGGTGGAGCACCCAAAAGGGGGTGATTTGGATCCACAGCCCCCTTCTGAGGAGCTCGGCCCTGAAGATGGAAAGGGCAGCCTGCCAGGGAAGACCTCCGAGCCCAGCACGCTGCTGGGCGAACTGGAGCATTACGACCTCGACATGGATGAAATCCTGGACGTGCCTTACATTAAATCCAGCCAGCAGCTTGCCTCTTTTACCAAGGCGACTTCAGAAAAAAGAATTTTGGGTTTATGCACAACCACCAATGGCCTTTCTGGCAAAGCCTGTTCTACGGGGAGTGCTGAGAACTCCCCATCCAGCAGGGCTCCCTTTTGCGTGCTTTCGCCCGTGAAAAGCCCTCACCTGAGAAAAGCGTCATCTGTGATCCAGGACCAGCACAAGCTTTCCGCCGAAGAGCCCGAGAGCTTGCCCCCTCTGGTTAAGTGTGGCTCCGCGTATGAGCCCGAAAGTCAGAGTAAGGACTTGCTGAACAAGACCTTTGGCGATGCTCATGGCCGAAAGGCTGAGAAGGCAGTGCCGGACTGTCAGCTCAGGGCTTTCCATCTGCAGCCCTCGGCCACGGAACCCAAACCGGAAGAGCAGATTAGTGGCCTGAACTGGACCAGCTCCCAAGGCCCAGAAGAAACAAGTGAGTTTCTGAAAAAAGCAAAAAGCATCTTGAACATCGTTAAAGAAGGACAGATATCTCTCCTGGTAAGTATAATCCAGTTACTGATGCATATTGATCATTTAGAGATTGCGTTTTATCGGCTCCGTCCAATAGTAGCAGGGCAAGGATGCATTTTGCTGGTTCTAGTTTAATTTTTATCTGTGGTTTAAGGTGGGAGATGCGAATTTTTGAGTTGAGAAATAAAAGTCATAAGGTTACTGTGGGGGAAGACAAATGGCGATAGAATTAATTGTGCATTAATTCAACGGGCGTAAGGACACTTCAACAAAAGCAAAACAAAGCAGGCTCAGCACTTTCTTTAACTTGAATCTTAATGTCTTTCTATTTGCTTTTCAAACCGATCCCAACTTTCTCACGCCGTTATTTGTGGAGATGTCAGTTCCTTGCTGATGGCAGACCCGCCAGAGATGTGAACAGAGGGTCTTCTGTTTCATTCTAGTCATTATTCAGGAGAGTCAGACCAGGATGTTTGAAAAACATTTGCAGATAGGTCCTTACCTTACAGCTTAATTGCCCTCTGACCCACATAGAGTTTTTACTGGGTTCCAGCTCTGCATGTGTAGGGAGCCTGAAGAAGCTTTTCCAAAGACTCCTGACACAGAGTGAGATGATGTGAGAAAAAAGTCTAAGAGAGAGCTTAACTGAGATAGCATTTCATCTGCCTGCGTTGTTCTTTTCTCACTTCCAGACTTGGATCAAACAGTAGCAAGCCTGAGTTGATGCTACGATGTTAATTAGAGTCCCAGTCAAGAAAATCATTCTCTTTGTCAATGTGATTCTAATTAGTGGGAAGGCATACCTATATAAGTACAATGGACTTGGTTTATTATCAAAAAGTGCATTGAAATTGGGCAATATTACTAGCAATTGAACAATTTTACTAACAAAGCAATAAAAATCTTTTCACTTGAAAAAAAATGTCTTTTCCATTCTTTCTGGCTCACTCTCTCTATTTCGCTTCGATTCATTCCTTTCTTTTGCTGTCCATGTTGATAATGCCTCTCCATTCACCCGACAGTCTCTGTCAACCAGTCCATACTGAGGGGACTAAACATCTCTAGAGATGTGCAAACCAAAGGCCAGCCAAGCCTCCAGATGCCCCTAGGAGTTTGGGGACAAAAAAGTGTGTAAGGGAAACTCTGGAACCACTAGTTCAGCCCTCACCTGATAGTTTGCAGAGAAAGCTGGTTTTCCACAGTTCAAGGCAAAGCTAATGGTTGAGACACGTGGTTGGTTCACTCAACAGTGAAGACAGAGACGTGGACCTGCTGTTTGCCATAAATGTCACTGCAGTTGTGTGAACCCTCCACAAGCTTGTTGTCCCTGGCTGTCTCCATGCCTCACACTCAGCTATGTCTCAAAACTCAGGTTCCAAAGCATTGTGTACAAAGAATGAAACAGAAAGTTATTAGAATTAATAGTAAGGAACACTGATTCATCAGATCCCTGCGCCTGCCACCAAAACTTCTGGAACCCCGTCTCTTCTTCCCATGTACAGAGTAAAATCCCCACAGCATCTCGTTCTGGTTTGTTGGCATAAGCTTTCTCTCTTACCCTTTGTGCAGCCACACTTAGCTGCCGACAATCTGGACAAAATTCACGACGAAAGCGGAAACAATCTCTTACACATTGCTGCGTCACAGGGACATGCCGAGTGTCTGCAGCACCTCACGTCTCTGATGGGAGAAGACTGCCTCAGTGAGCGAAATGTGGAGAAGCTGACCCCCGCTGGCCTGGCCATCAAGGTGACTGGTTCGGGTGGGGCCCCCACCACTTAAAGTTGGGTTTCTGTTTTTTTCAGATTCTTAGTGAGCTAAAGTGTTGGAATGGAAAGCGAGAGGAGATTGATTTACCAAATAAACAACAAATGAATTTATTGTTTACATTTAAGAGATAAATCGTTTCGGTCACTAACTGCTTTGAGATTTTGAGACTATTTTCCATTTTGTTGCCTAACGAGGGTAAGCCTCAAATCAGCTAATAAAAAGAAAGGAAAATGTTCTATTGTGGTTCTAAGAACTGGTGTTGTTCAAACAAATTTAGATTCTTAACCACACCTGGATCTCCAAGAGACTGTTACATTTTGCCCTGAAGTGAGTATAAAGAGCAGGACAGATGAGGAAAAGGTGTATTAAGAGATGATTAAGAGATGATTTTTAAGAGATAATGCACTCAAGAGTATTTCAGGTAATGAAGTGGACTTTTAATGGATCACATCTGAAGTTTAAATGTCATCAGTGTCAGGAATTAATTGTTTAGAATATTAGTGTTGATTTTGGGTTTAACTCTGGCAGATCACAGTTTGCTGTCAAAAACTACACAAATTAATGCCGACTGGGATAAAGTTAAAACCTAGATACAGTGTATGGGAGAACATAGGTCCTGCAGTGAGTGTCCCTGCAAAATATTGCACATTTCTAGAAAATAGCTATTAAACTAAAATTACATGTACAATCTTTGGCAAGTAAATGTAGGATGCAGTCATATTTATTGAAAAGCCAGAGTGAAGTTCAATGAAATATAATGCACCTTGTGCTTTTGCATATGTACTTTGTTTTGCATAATGGTTTTGTCTTCTGATAGCTGAATAATAATTTTTATAAATGGAAGTATATTGAAATTTACTAGGGAGCTTGCTTATTCACTAATGAAACCTACTTAGGAATTCATGAAAGAGCAGGTCACATTGGAAAGACAAGCAATTGCTGCCCTATGCCTAATATGTCTCCTATGAAAATCTGTAATATATATTTCAATCATTTACCACTCAGTAAAGTTATTTTATATATATATTTTTTAATTCTTATTTTATTTACTTTTACTCAGAGTGTAGGTATAACTTCAAAGATAGAAAATATTTCATAAAATAAGTAACCTGTGACTCCAGTTGATATCATTTTCCTTTGGTTGTGAATGATGTTGTGACAAATTAAAACCTGACCCAGGATGGCCAGTGGTCATCATGAAGAAAGAGAGACCACATGTGATGGCAGGGTTCAGGGTGGTTTAGCTCAATGACCTGTGCCGAGCCTACCAGGCCCTGTGCTAGGCACCAGCAATACACCTTTGAGTAAGATGTAGTCCCAATTCTTAAGGAGCTGGTAGCCTGTGGCCAACACAGATAAGTTTATCAGCGATACAAGTAATAGGAAATTCCTGGATCCAGGCCTGCAGCAGGTTTCTGGGGGAACACAGGGGTTGGTTCTGGTCATCACTGGGCATGTGTCCTGGATGAGTAAAGTATTCCTGCAATGCCAGTGAGTTTTGACATTTACCTTGTCGTTTTAGTGTTTATGAGATACAATTCTCATTTAGTTTTCCTGACTAGTGGTAGATTTTCCAGTATCTCCTATAGCTGAATGAATTGTTCTTTTTTAATTGATATCCCCTAGTACTTGTTTTGGTAGAATGAGTGCCTCAGAAGTAGGAAGGTACCTAAGCAAATGGTCCTTAAGCCATCCCTCAGTGTAATCTCTTTCTATGACAGCCAACAGCCACATTGTGTTCATTCATTCCTAAACTCCAGCAGTGAGCATAGTATTAGCAACCTGCAGAGCACAAACTTAAACAGCAGTTATTTTGTTTGTTTTAATGGTTCTTTTTAATGATAAACACCTATGAAAACCATAAGACTCATAAGCTTTTACAGATTTTGGGGTCTCAAGCTTTTCATACTTTACCTCTTGACAGTGAATTGAAAAATGGAGGTTGCTCTTCTGTTTATTTAATGTAGAATTTACAAAAGCAGTAAATAGAAATAGTTTAAAAGGAGAACCAGCTCCTTCAGAAATCTCTCCTGATGCCTCAGTCCATTCAGTAAATTGTGATTGGGCACTGATAAAGTTTCAGGAGCCTTAAGAAGTCATCCTTCTTGCATTTTCGAACCTCCTAACACCAGTAACTGATCCGTGGTGTTTCACCTCATTAAGTACAGCTCCCAGAGCTCTGCTGTCATTAAAGACAAACAAACTTGTTACAAATGGGTAGAAGTCAGTTGGCTAATATTACTTGGCTGACAGGAAGCAGAGGCAGAGACAAGGTATCAAATGAAAAAGTTACCTGAGAAAAAGAGCTTTGAAGTCCTACAGAGGCCCAAGAACATCTCCCCCAGTCTTAATAGGTAAAGAGAAGGTAATAAATACTTGCCAGTTACATGCAGAATTTATTGAGTGTTTTGTGGAGGATTCAACATTAGATACTGTGGGAGTTCAGGGCACTACTGAATGCTCTTTGGGTATGGTTATGCAAAATAGAGAGATTAGTAAAAAGGAGTTGAGAGAAGTTTCTAAAAGGGGGCCAGGATAAACAATTATTTTAGGAGCTAAACAAACTTAAAATGAAGTAATGTTTATTCCCTTTTCATTTCTCTTTCAGTCCTTCTGATTAAGCCCAAAGGGGAAGTGTTGATCTGGTAATAACATAACTTCAAACACACAAGCTTACAATACTTTTTTTTTTTTTTTAGCAAAAAATGAACAACCCCAAGCTCAAAGACTTCAGTAGGCATAATCTGCTAGAATTTAATATCATTTTTTGCTTTCTTGGTATTTATCTTTATGGCAAATGATATTGTTTTCAGACTCATGATAGTGATACAATATTTCCTTCTGCCTTTCTAGCTGCATTTTATTTTAAATGTTGCAAGCTTGTAGACCCAACAGACATCTCTAGAACACTGCACTTAACAGCAGTAGAATACACAGTCTTCTCAGAGGCACATGGAACACTGTGCAGGAGGGACCATACAGTAGGTCATAAAACAAGTCTTAGTAAGTTAAGAAGACTGAAACCTTTCAAAGTATGTTCTCCAACCACACTGGAACACAATTAGGAATCAGTGATGAAAAGAAACTTGGGAAAGTCACAAGTATGGGGAAATTAAATAACACACTCATAAAGAACCAGTAGGTCGAAGAAGAAATCACAAGGGAAATAGAAACACTTTGAGATTAATGAAACTAAAAACACAGCATAATAAAATTTATGAGACGCAGTTAAAGCAGCACTTAGAGGAAATTTTATAGCTATAGATAATTATAATCAAAAGGAAGAAAGATCTGAAACTAACCCAGTCTTCCACCTCATGAAATTAGAAAATGAAGAGCAAACTAAATCCAAAGCATGTAGAAGGGAGGAAATAATAAAAATTTAGAACAGAAATAAATGAAATAGCGCATAGAAATGAATGAGACAAATATTGGTTTTTTGGAAGAACCAAAAAAATGGACAAACCTTTAACTAGACTGACAAAGAAAGAAGAAAAAAGACTGAAATTACTAAAATCAGAGTTATCTCACATTTTAAAATAAATACCAGCAAATGTGAACTACTTTGCCTAATAAGTGCTCAGTGACATTCAATAAATGTGGCTGCCACTCCTTCATTCAGAGGGAATGAAATGTGTGGCATCAATGTTTTATTAATCCTAGAGGAAAGCACTTAACATGCTGAAATTGAGTAATTGAAAGAAAGTCTATAATGAAGGGATTATACCCCAAAGGGTTGGTGGGGTGTAGTCAGCCCACAGATAGTACAATATTCTTTGGTCAATAGCAGGGCACCAATACCACACCTAAACCTGAAGGATCTGGGAAAAGAAAAATTAACAGAACCTGAGTTAGAGGGAGCTGAGTAAAAAGTACTGACTGACTTTTGCAAAGAAACTGGTCAAGGAACTCAGTTTCCTCCCCTGTAGAATAGCAGAGATGATAGTAACTAGTCATAAAGTTACCATGAAGATTAAATGTGAGCTTCCCCTTTAAGAAGTTCTCACGAACGAGGACACCTCCAGTTCATTTTCCTGCCCTCATTTCCTGCCACTGTTCTCCACCAGCCAAATCCAAGCAGAAGCCAGAGACAAGAGAGCCAGCCCCCATCAATCAGCCTCCCAGGGCAGAAATCAGAGCGAAGAGGGAAGGGGATGTATCTGAATGGGGACTTCTGGAGACTACTCAGCACACACCTGATCATGCTAGATATCAGAAGAGAAGAGAAGAGACTCTGCACGTACATGGGAGTTACCATTTGAAGTTCCTTGCACAAATAGGAGTAGATGATGAATGAACAGATGACCCCCCTGTCTTGCTTTTAGAAAAGGCTTTCTCCCTTGAGACGTTAAATAGGATTCTAATATATAAAGAAACAAACCCTGTTATACTCAAATGTCACCTTCCTTAAAGCCTTCCTGGCTCCAAGCCCACAGCAGCTCATTTCTCCTATGCTAAGATTCCACACCGTGTAAACCAGGAAGGCGGAAAAATGTCTAATTTGTCTTAGAGAGTAATCGTGAGGCTCTAAGAGAGCAATCTCATAATACAAGGATAATGCATATTGTTTGCTTAATAAACTCAAATTATCCCATTTAATCTGCTTGGTAACCTTATGAGGGAGTTGTTATTAGGTTTGCTGTGGAACACAATTAGGAATCAATAACCTGAACTAGAGAGATGAAGTAATTTGTCCACGTGTTTTAACTAAGTGGTGGATTAAGGATTTAAATTCAAGTCAGAGTCTGGGTTTTCATCACCAAGTTATAAATGATGGAGAAAAGCCTCTAGTAATACGTATTGCCTGAAGTAAACTGTTTACGTTCTCGATCACGTTTTTTAACCCTTGCATTGAAGAGTGCCTGAAAGATAGGAAAACCCAATGAAAAAATATAAAGCTAGAAGTTTAAATTTAAAAAAATTAGAAAATTAAGAGAAGACTATCTAGTTTTATAAAACCCTCGCCAAAGACTGAGAAATTCCTACCTCTGCTTTTTCTGGTCATATTTGCTTTACTGTCCCTTCTTGATGCTGAGCATTTGACATTTTCAGGCTTCCCAAAATATGTAAAAGTT
This sequence comes from Tamandua tetradactyla, assembly GCF_023851605.1. Taxonomy (NCBI): domain Eukaryota; kingdom Metazoa; phylum Chordata; class Mammalia; order Pilosa; family Myrmecophagidae; genus Tamandua; species Tamandua tetradactyla. The sequence continues at coordinate 5,851,303 of NC_135347.1, read as the reverse complement.
GTAGATGCTTTATTTTTGGTATCAATAGTTTTATCATTGATACAAATTTAAATAATAACTTCTTTTATAATGATTTCCCTACTTTTCAAAAAATTTTCAATTATTTTACCTATGAACTGTAAGTGAAAAATAATTAACAGACAATACCACTTGTTGGCTTCAATTTGTAATAATTGGAACATTTATGTGTTGTTGCAAACCAGTTTGACAGTTTCCTGTAAGTTAAATATGCACATACCAATGTTCCAGAAATTCCACTCCTGGTTATTCACCGAACAGAAATAAAGGCATATATCCACAAAAAAGATTCATATGTGATTGCTCCTAGCAGTTTTATTCATAGTACACCCCCAAAATGGAAACAGCTCATATGTCCTTCAATAAGCAGATGGATAAACAAATTGTGATATGTTCTTATAGTGTAATACTTACAGTAATAAAAAGGAACAGTCTATAAAACAAGCAACAGCTTGGATGAATCTTAGAGGCATTATGCGGAGTGAAACAAGCCAGACACAAAAAACCTTTATATTCTAATCTATAATGATAGAAATCAAATCAGTGGCTGCCTGGGACAAAGATGAAGAAGATGAGAGCAAAGGGATACAAGTAAATGTTATGGGGTGATAGAAATGTTTTACATCTTCATTCGAGCAGTAGTCACAAGAGTATGTATTTTTTCAAATGTGCGCTTGAAAAGGATGTGTTTTATAATATGAAAATTTTACCTTAATAAAGTGATTTTAAAATCACTCATGAAAATGTATTTAGTATTCAGCAATTGATTTAGAGCCATAACTACAGGCAAATCAAGCCAGATATAAACACTAGCGTTTAGATTATTTCTTCCATTGAGAAAATTGGCATCTGTGAGATATTTTTCAAACCTGAATAATCTTGAATTTCTTCTTCTTTTTAAACCTAGAATGGTCAGTTGGAATGCGTACGCTGGATGGTGAGCGAAACAGAAGCCATAGCAGAACTGAGCTGTTCAAAGGATTCCCCAAGTCTTATTCATTACTCAGGCTGCTATGGCCAGGTATGAAGGAGTTTTTAATTTATTATTTACACTTATTATTTATTATTTGCATTTATTATTATACTGATGATTTTGATTATTATTCCATCAAAATCCAAGCCTAAGAAACCATCAAAAATGAACCCAAAGTTTTATATACAATGATACTTACTGTAGCACTTACCCCCTCCAAATGGAAACAACTCAGATGTCCATCAGTAAGTGAATGGATAAGCAAATTGTGATATATTTGTACAATGAAATACTTTCAACAATAGAAAGGAACAGTCTGAAATACAAGCACATTTTTTAATGAAGATAAATTCAAACTACAGAAATATTCTAAGATAGGTTAACGGATAAATTAATGAGGTTACATCCATACGCTGGAATTTATGATAAAATGTTCATTATTTAATATTAAATAAAAATGCATGATATAAAACTGCTGCTGTAATTTGGTGCCAATTTTGAATTTTAGAGAGAGAGAAAGATAAATAGGAAATAAGACTAGAAAAGCAGTAGTTATAGCTGAGGGTGAAATTACAGGAGTTTTTAAATTTTTTTTGTAGTTTTCTGTATTTTATTTTCCAAATATTCTGCAATAAATACATTTTATTTTTGTAAAATGAAAAAATATTTATTTAACCCAAAATTAAGAAGAAAATATTTATTGTGGCATTACAGGTAAACCTACTTGATCATTAAAGATAAGCAGCCATGCTAACTAGATGGCTTTGTGAGTTACAGTTTCTACATTAGTACATCCCAATGTTAGTAATTGATGTGTGCAAATCATAATCCAATGTGTGGAATTAAAAATTTCACTACTTCCGTTTGAGAGGGATGAATCTAACTTCTCCTTCAAGAATTGGAACCACAAAATGGCAATCTCAGTCTTAAAAAAAAATAAAGTCAGCACTTTATTAAAATGGATTTAATCATATTTGTTTGTGGCAAAGAAAATTGCTTCTCATGCATATAACCATATCCCCTTTGGCTTCATAACCTTTCCCAGTGGCAATAAATTGTGGCATTGTCAACAAGAGATTATGATTTTTCAAGCATGACAATCACAAGTTTAAAAAAATGGACTCAAGAATAATACCACAGTCATTCTTTTATAGGAGCTACATTATCCAGTAGTTTATTTTGTGCCACAGTTCAGTTTATATAAAATGTTTCCTATTGCCAGGCACCATGCCGTCGGATTCTGTATTCCTCAAAACAACCCAATGAAACCCTGTTGTCTTTAATTCTATCGTACAGATGAACCTGAAGACAGAAAGTTAAGTGACTTGTGCACGGTCTAATTGCCAAGAGCAAAGACTGGATTTCAATTTAGATCCTGTGATCTCAGGGCCAGATTGTGTTTTGTCCCCATCTGAACAGATAACTTCTATCAGTTACTTGCAGTGGCATTGATAAAGCTGAAGAAAGCGTTCTTACAATTTTATGTAAGAATATATTGTGATGTTTGGAATACTTTAACACAGCTTATCAAAGAAGTGAACAACTCTGCTGAATTTGTAAGTGTCAAGACAAAGGAGCAGGAAGAACTTTTAAATTTTGCAAAAGCTACAGTCTTTGGAATAGTATGAATGACTCAGTTTTTCTCTGAGTATTATACTTCCTAGCCCCAGCCATGGTGTCCTACAAACTATCAGTAATAGTTTATAGGCATTTGCTAGGATATCTTTTTTGCTAATGCTGGCAAAGAGAAGAATAGAATTTTCAAGTGAACTGGCAGGCTTCGAACACTGCTAATCTTCGTAAGTCATTTTCAGCATAAAACAGAATTTTGTTTATTCTCAAATTGCCTGAATAATGATTTCATATCCCTGATTTCATTTGCTTATATAAAGCCTAACTAAGAATTTTAGATATCAGTGGAAAGGCTGCCTGTGCTTTTGGTGGAGCTTGCCAAAGAAAAGGAGGAAGGGATTATATCACTGTTCTGAGACCCTAAGTAAATAATTGGGCATTCGACATTCTTTGTCTTGGGAAACGTCGCTTCTATATGCCAGTTTCTTTATTCAACTCTCACAGCAGGTTTCTCATAATTTTGAAGCTATTGGGAATGAACAAAAGAAAGTGCCCTTTCCAGGACTGCTTGAGGAATAGTGTGGCTTACTTGACTGGACTAGAGGAAATTGTGACCTATTTGAAGCATTGTGTCACATGCTAGGCTCAGTTTTCAGGTTATCTCAAGGTAATAAACATTTTTAATGGCTAAAGTACAGTTCTACATGGGGAAATCCAACAGCCTTAGGAGAGCATAACTACCGAAGTGGAAAACATAGAAGCCGATTAGAACTGCAAATTCTGCCCAGCCATCCTGCAACCGCTGCGACCACTTATATAACAGATAACCTGTGGAGATGCTGAACTTGGAACCATTACAAGCCTAATATTTTCACAAGGAAGACTGTTATTGAACAGTTTTCTAATGGATTCAGCACATGCAAGTTTTTCTACATCAAGCAGGCAACTCAGTATATTCTGGTTTTGTTTCTTCAGTAAACAACTCCGTAAAGGATAAGACAGAGGAAAATTACCCTCCCAATGTATTTTGGTTGCCTCCTGCCCCACACATAGATTCATAGAGAATGGGTTCCATTTGACTCCCAATCTGTATCCTTTTTCTTGTAAAAATTACCTTTAAAGACTCTAAACACAGGGTAAACGGCAGTTTTTCAGTGGTCCCATGGAGTGATAGAACTTTGGATGATAGAAATTGATTTCCCGCCTCTTGACACATGACAGCTCAGAGGGTGCAGTTATTTCACTGCCTGATTCTACCTGTTAGAACTAGGCCAGAGAGTGTGGAGGTGGCAGCCTCGGGACACTCACGTAACAGGTGGGGGTGTCCTCACAGGCCTGCATGGCTTAGGAAGTTTTACTCACAGCATGAAGATTCGGTTTGTCTCAAGGTCTCCACCCTCCAATGCCCAGAGCCTTCAGCCTGCTGGGCTTTGGTCGTTGGTCTACTGAGCTCTGTCCTACTTTCAACATCAAACCTATCATTGCTTGTTTTTTGTTTCGTTTTGTTTTGTTTTTGTTTTTCTGAATCCTAATGGATGACTTTTGGTCAGGAGATTCTTGTACAAAAAAACAACCTATATCACGGTATCAATCACCTACCGAGAGCACTTTTGTTTGTACCGTGTTCCCTCTTCATTTTAAATGTTTGCCCTGAAGTCAGACCAAAAAAAAAATTGCACTTCTTAAAAAACAGAAAGGGCTCAGCTGTTCCTACTAATGTTTATGAACAATGATAGGCATGCTGACGAGAGGGATGCTTTCACAGGTTCCTGTGCTACTGTGGTTTTTCCACAATTTATTTAAGGGGGATAAATATTCCTTTGACTTTGTTGTTTCAGTGTTGTGGGGCAGAGGTAACTAAACTATGCTCAAAGTGCTGCAGTTGCACAATAAAAGGATCTTTGATTAGCAGCAGTATCCTTCTGCTCTCCAAGGACTGATCTTTGAAAAATCATAACCAACACAGCGCTCCATAAGCCCACAGGCCAATGGGGAGTTAACTGTGATTTCTGGACCCAAAGGGGCACAGTGGGAGCATATCCTTTAATGAAGGATTGGGAATGAATATTCACACTCACAATAACATTGACTCCTGAGTCAAGCTGTCTGGATTTAAATCCTAGCCCCACCATATATTAGCTGTGTGACTTTGGATGAATTTATTTTCTTAAAAAAGTAAAGATCTCCCTGGGCCTTTGTTTCATCATCTGTGAAACTGGGATAATAGTACCTTCCTCATAGACTTATTCTGAGACCTAAAGCACTAGCCACTGCCTGCAGTGGACACTAGATAAATGTTGGCTCTTATGATTATTAGATCTCTTCCAATTTATTGTCTTTATGGTTATCAATATTACTTAGTTTATATATTTCACCATAAATAGAAGTATAAGGAAAAGCTTGGCAGAGAATTACTTAAACCTCACCCTATTTAATAGATTCTTAGATGCATTTTTTCCCCACATCTTAGCATCTCAGAATTCTATGTTTACCTTATAATAAGTAGCATTATGAAATCGGCCTCTTTTTTACTTTTTAGCATCTCAACAACTGGAATGAATCTTATAAATGTTGGCGTATTAGATTTGGTGAAATATGATCACAGAAAAGCTGACTCCTTCAGAACTTATGATGGCACCACAAACTACAGAGATATTTATTGATACCAGCAATAAGCCTATGGCATGCTTTTCAGTCACCTTTTTTATTAGATTTTGTCCAGAAAATCTCATAACTTATGAATATTAATTGCCTCTTCAAACAATCTGCATTGCCTTTAGGAATATACAAAATACAAAACATAAAAACTAGTTGCCAAAAGAGCAGAAAATCCCCAGAAAGAGGAAACTAATGCACGAAAGAGGTTTTCAGTCAACAAATCAATGTTGAATGGATAGAGGCATGTGTAGGTGGATGGAAGAAATGTACGTTGGAGAGGCATTCTGTGAATTAGAAATAATGTGGGAAGGTCTCCCCATGTCACTGCAGTGGATGTCCTCTGAGAGCCAAAACTTCTGGAGAAATGAAGATCTGAAGCTACACTCTTCCTTTAACATCTCCTTTCCATAAACATACACACACAATGCTAAAGATCTAAGCAGGGAAGTGGACACAGCTTCATAGCTTTTAATACCCATATGCACTAACAAGGGTTTTCATATTTGGAAAAAAATGGCTGTATTTATTCTATCATCCTTACTAGGTATTTGTCAAATAAGTCACTGTTTAAATCATAGGTGAGGTGAATCTGTTGGCAGATGTCCCATCTCAAGGAAGAAAGCAGTTTCTTCGAGAATGGATGCTCCATGTGCTATGACCAAATCCGGGGGATTTTAGCCATCTCCATGTCCGTCTCAGATATCCTAAATGTCAAAAGCTAGAAGACCTGGTATATAGTCAGCCAGCCACTTTAGGTAGTACTTCTCTGAATATTCTATGTTTCCATATAATACCTCAGAGGGCAGGTCTCTCTTTCTTATTAAGGTGACCTGCCCAGCACAGAAAACAACACTGAATTTGAGCTGCTGGGCAAAGATCTGTCTTTTTCTAACAATGGAATTAATGTCTCTTTTATGCAAGCTTCACCTATTGAATTAAGGAAGATCTCTGATTGCAAGAAAGCATTATTCATGCCATCATAAGAAAAGAAGATAGATTATTGTAACAATGTGGAATGAAACTGACTTGGAAAGCTGTGCACAGCCAAGGCAACTTTTGCCTTCCACAGAGTTCATGGTGTCTTGTTCTCCCCAGTTATCAAACCCCTGCACAATTCAGGTGTTTGGATTTTCCCTCAGATTTCTAAAAGAGAAAAATTGCCTGTTTATAAATTTCAGTATTTCATTTCCTACAATCCCTTTAACAAAAGTTGAAAACACTGTGAATTTTAGGAACGGTATTTTCTGTGCATATGAAATAGACATATCCACCATCATGTTTAATTGGATTTGAAAAATCTGAAAATATGCCTGACAGTAAGTTACATATAAAACATTTCTAAATGGTTACATCTCCTCTGAGATGTACTTGCCAAAGAAAGAAGCTGCTAGAATATTGCAGAATATATTTTTATCCTTCCCTCAGTTTTTTGGTTTGTAAAATAAAGGCGTTGAATTGGATGATTCCCTAACATCGTTCACATTTTGCGATTTTGTTGCAATGATTTCATATCATGGAACAAGCCCAGTGACCACATGCTGGAGAATGGCCCACCGTAGAAGATTTGTTCCGCATTTGGCAGGGCTCTCCTGTACACTGGCAACCGCGCTCTTGAAGTTTCCATAAACTTTAGCCATCAACTTCGAACCAGTTGATCATATCCCGTATCCTGAGATACTTCTACTCATCCAAATCTTTTAAAGGGTTAAGATCACATGATGCATTCATCTGTCACCAAAGTCATCCCTTTTTTTCCCCCTTATCTAAAATTGGAAAAATTAAGGAAGTGGTTCTGTCTGAAGCATGTATGACAGACATCGCTTGCTCTGGCCCAAATATCAACTCCAGCTTTATCCAAGTTTGCCTCTGAAAAAGTGGGTTAAGCAAATCAGCATATCCTTATCCTACCTGTAACCCCCAGCCCTGGTCCCCAGCCTCTGCTCCACCTCATTTCGTAAAGACCCTTGATGGTTTCACTTTCACCAAGGTCTGTCTGCTTTTACAACTACCCCTCACCCTGCTTTCCCTGGGTGTGTTTTTGGTAGGTTGTAGACACTGATTACATTTTCTCTTCTCGCTCATTAGGGGTCTTACTCCCCACTCCCTCACTTGGAAAAAGTGCGGTGCAAACGTTCCGTCTGTCCCTGATGTCTCAGATACCTCCATAAACAGTGCCCTGCTCCCCGGCACAGGGGGTGAAACATTAAAGCAGTTGGTTGTTTTTATCCAACATTCCGTTAGCAGATTAGTTGGCATGTTCAGAAGGTGAAGGTAAATTTAATCTAGAGAAGTATAAAAGTTCATGACCAGTCTGAGCAAATAACTGGGGGGAAAAAAACTTTAAAAGGGTAGGAAGAGGTTCAGGGCTATTTCGGATACATGATCATTTTTTTAAATGTCAGATTCCACCCACTAAACTTCATGTTGTTGTTTTTACCACTTTCATATTTTTTTAACTTATATTTAATTCTTCTATTTAAAGCAGTGGAATCCCATCCCCCATTCTCTCCCAAAGCCAAGTATAACATGAAAATACCACAAAAGACTCAGTGGGTAAAATGCAAACGGACTGTGACAAAACACACTGGCTGCTCCATATCTTTACTTTTGAAAGGTTCATGTTCAGAGCTCTGAGTTCCCTCACTTTAAAATGGAAGAAGAAAAAGCTTTACCTTTAAATACCACCACGTTTGGTCAAACTAATCAAGACGGTCCAAGTTCTGATTTCAGTGAAGTTGCTTTATACTTGGCAGTATATTTTGTCTCTTTTTTGCCAACCTGTTGATTATAGGAGGTATGGGATTAGGAAAGCATGGTTGAAGGATTACAAACTTAAGAGTAAAAGCTAGTTATCTCCGTAAACCAAAGTTTTATAATACAATTCTTGAAAAGTGGAGGCAGTATAACACAGTAGCAACCACATTGCCTTGAAGTAAGAAAGTTTGGTTCTAGTTCCAACTTGGGCTCTTTCTAGTTGCATGACTTTGAGGAGGTAGTCGAACTCTGTGAATCAATTTTCCCATCGACAGACTAAGCAGGTAAAACAAGAGCGTTTCTGAAGTAACTTTCCGCTTTTAAAATTCTCATGTGGTCCTCTTTCCTTCATTTCGTTCAGAGATTCATGGCTTTTCAGGTCATACTAAATGGGGATTTTTCTTGCTATTGTAAGTGTGGTAAATATCTAAGCTTCCCAAAGTGGAGTTTTGTTTTACTCTGTCTTTATGTTTGACCTCCCTGGATGATGTTCCGTCCATTCCAACAGTCTTTGTGTTTCTAGGAAAAGATTCTTCTGTGGCTTCTTCAGTTCATGCAAGAGCAGGGCATCTCTTTGGATGAAGTGGACCAGAACGGCAACAGCGCAGTTCACACAGCCTCTCAGCACGGCTTCCTCGGGTGCATACAGGTACGCGGGCTCTCGACTTTGCAGAGAGAAATAAGTTTATTAGGTCAAAGGACTGGACGTTTCTTCACTGGGAGAACATCTGGATTAAATCAGCTCTTTGTATCACAGTAGATAATGAGGAATCATATTGATATATTTGGATTTTCTGGAAATCCACCAGAAAACGTAGGCATAAATTGCCCTAAGAGTTTCTCCTTGTGTATCACAGGATGTTGAAAGGGATTGTTCCAAAGCTCCGATGCTGAGGGTCAACCTCTCCAAATGCTACCAGAGGGACATTTCTCAGTCTCCCAAATGGCAGGCATTCTTTCTGTCATCACCACACCTCCGTTTCCAGGTGTATGAAAAACAAGACTGAGGAGAGGGCTAGAAGCATTCTTCAGAGCAGGAAGTAGGAGACTACAGGAAATGTGTTTCCCCTTTTCTCTGCAATAAGACTGAGCTTCTTGAATGTGTGCTGTTTCAGTTTGCTAAAGCTGCCGGAATACAATATAGCAGAAATGGGTTGGTTTTTACAAAGGGGATTTATTACATTACAAATTACAATTCTAAGGCCATGAAAATGTCCAAATTAAGGCACCAACAAGAGGATACCTTCTTGGAGGAAAGGCAGCTGGCGTCCGGGTTTCCTTTCTCACATGGGAAGGCACGTGGTGACGTCTGCTGTCCTCTCTGAGCAACTGTGGTTCCTTCTTGCTTCTCCCCAGGGTGTTTTGTGTTGTTTCATTTCCTTAACTTTTCTCAGCTCTCTGTCCTAAGGGATAGAGGAAAGGATTAAGACCCGTCCTTGAATGGGCGGAGTCACATCTCCACAGAAACAATCAAATCAAAAGGTCCCACCCAACAATAGGTCAGCCCCCACAAGATTGGATTAAAAAACATGACTTTTCTGGGGTACATAACAGATTCAAACCACCACACCTGCCTAAAGGACCCAGAATTGGTTATAGGAGGTCCTTGGACACTGAGCTCTCAGCCCCTGGAGAAAATAAGCAGGAACATGGCTGACCTCCCACTCCCACTCAGCAGCCCCAAACAGCCTCATTTTTGTTCTCAACATTCCTTATAAATATTTTCGTTTTCTATGATAATAGAAATCATATAAAGGTTGGGGAGCACAGCTACAGGAGAGCAGAGGAAGGTTCTCCCCCCTGCCCCAAGCTGCTTGATAGGGGCACTCCAAAGGAGCTACTTTGAGAGTGTGGGGTTCCTGCAGGAAGAGGGGATGGAATTCCATGTCTCGGCTGCACAGAGCTCTGAGCTCTGAGCCAACCCCGGGGCTACCCTCAGAGCAAATCACCGTGAAAGGGCCCAAAGAGGATCTGCAGAACTTTGGGGCATTTGTCAATGTAAAACTAAGATAAGGTGGGGCCAGGGTGGCTCACTGGCAGAGTTCTCACTGCCACGCTGGAGACCCAGATTTGATTCCCAGTGTCTGCCCATGCCAAAAAATCCCCAACAAAACCTTCTCACTTAGAAGATTTTGAAGACCCTCAATGATAGGGAAAGGGAGAGGAGAGGGGAAGGAGGCGGAGCAGAAAGAAGAGGAGTGAAAGTGAGGAGAAGAAAGAAAATAGAATTAGAAACAAAGCTGAGATTTAGCTTTGGCCTGGATTTTTGTTTATGGACGTAAATCATAATGAGCAGAATGAGACCATTCTTATCATGAGAACCAGTTGCTCGGGAAGGTTGAGAGGACTCAGGAAATGCAGAAAAACACATGGTAAATATAAAAGGCAAGAGTTTAATAAGAACCCAAAGCAGAGTTAACAGAAAACCCTCTAGAGTATCTATTCACATGAAGCTGCTCTTTGGAAAGCTAACTTGGTAGGAAACCTTCCAAGGTTCTGTAAATGTTCTCATTACTTTTGGCAAAGCATGCATCTTCTAATTTGAGGCACCGAGATTTAAAGGGAGTGATGAGAAATTGGAGAGTATAGAAAGGAGAGTTAAACTATTACGGGATCTACAGAAAGATTAAAGAACTAGCATTTTTGTGTGTGTGTGGAAGAAAGCTAATTGAATAAACACTGGAAAACTGCATTTTTCCATTTAAAAAAAGCATGCTTACATTTAGTAGTCTTGAAACGGATTTTTTTATCAGCTAATAAATGACTGAAAGCCAAAGAAAACCAGTTGCTATCACTAATTTCTGTTTGGGATTTTAGTTATTTTTCTTTTTAATATGTGAAATATTAATCACCTCTAAAGAGAGGCGGCTGGTGCTTTCAGAGCATTCATCACTCCACTTAACACAAATGATATTTTTGGCACTGAATATCATGGATGTGGAAACTTGGATAATCTTGGAAAGGGTGTATCTGCTGGGTGTGAGATATATATATATATATATAAAGGAAGATAAAAAGAGACTGAGTAGAAAAGAGAGTGAACAAGGGACTTTATGAGGGTGAGGAAGGGACTAAGAAAAGAAAACATTGGAAAGAAAAATGCAGAGGTCAGGACCCAGGGGAAGCAATAACAATGTGTGTTTATGTTGAGTCTCTTGGATGCCTCAGAGCTCCATTCCTGCCTACTCTCTGTAACACTCTTATGAGGTTGCCATGACTTAATGGCAAATTGACCCCCTCATGGTGAGTGATCATCGACTGAAAGGAAAATGAAGCTCTTTTATAACCCGATTTAAGTAGTCCAGGAATTTAAATACTTCCAATATTGTGGGAGGAAAAAGGTATTACCTAGTACCAAAGCAAATCCAGCAGTCTACAATCCCATCCTGATATGGTCACTGAGTATGTCAGATTGTTGTAGTCGATGAATATTGGTATAGCCACTTTTTATACCATCTAATGTCATCAAAGTAAAAATACAAAACCGTTTTGGTATTTTCTTTTTTGTTTATTATTTCAGCTATGCTCTGTCAAATATCTCCTTCCTCCATTAATGACATCGTGGCCAAATTCCATGATTTTCTGCTTGTCTTTGACAATTTACATTTACTCCAGACCAGCTTAAAGTATCAATCTCATTTCTGATTCAAAGCATTCTTCCTCTGCAACCTGGATTAGACTTGAGGTTCAAGATTTGGAATGGGGAGCCAGGCATGATTCACTTTTTATACACCATTTTATGTCCTCCTTCCCTGGGCTTCAGCATTAGAGGAAACAGAGGAGATAGGGAGAGGAAAAGTCTGATGCCTCTGCTTAAGTGGAAAAGGTGATAGCACTGTATCTGAATTTGTTCCTACTCTTTGGTTCATAGCAATTTGCCACAGGTGGGCCTCCTGTTGGCACTCACTGGCAGGTACTGTGGGTGGGGTCCTTAGAGAACTCTGGGGAGCCTCCCAATTGTTAACTGTCACAAGAGATTTGGCCCCAACTTTACCACCTTCTTCCCCATACAACTTTCTCCATCTGTGGTGCACCCATTGCCTCTCGCTTCTGCAGGAACCTTTCCTTTTTTAGTGGGCTACTGAGAAAATAGCTCTGTTTCTGTTTGCTAAGGCTGCTGGAATGCAATATACCAGAAATGGATTGGCTTTTATAAAGAGGGTTTATTAAGTTACAATTCTAAGTCCGTGAAAATGTTCAAATTAAGGCACCAACAAGAGGATACCTTCATGGAGGAAGTAGCTGTCACCTGAAACATCTCTGTCAGCTGGGAACGCATGTGACTGGCTTCTAATAGTTCTTGCTTCTGATTCATTGCTTTCAGCTTCTGATTCCAGTGTCTTTCTCTCTCTAAACATCTGTGGGTCCTTAGCTTCTCTGAGACAAACTCTGGATTTAATTTCTTAGCTTAGCATCTCCCAGGGATGTTTCCATCTGCATCTCCAAATAGCTGTGTCTTCTCCAAAATGTTTCTCTCTTAAAGGACTCCAGTAAGTGGATTAAGACCCACCTCGAATGGGCAGGGTCACGTCTCCATGGGAACAACGTTATCCAAAAATCTCACCCATAATAACTCTGCACCCCCAAGAATGGATTAAAAGAGTATGTTTTTTCTGAGGTACATAACAGTTTCAAACCAGAACAAGCTCATTCCAAGCTCCCTCTACAAATTCTACTCAATCCACAGGACATATGCTTGCCATGGCACATGACGGAAATGTGGGCTGCTTCAACAACCTCCCTACTGTGTGCCATGTCACTTCTCTCCAGTTCTTTTTATTCCTGATGAGGCAGGCTCAAAAACAAATCAAGTGCGCTGCCCAAGCAAATAGGGATGGGTAAACAAAATGCCACCAGCCCTTGAATAGGGGTATCCCCTGACTTCAGGAATGATTCTTCTGGAACCCACCCATCAAAGGTATAAAACATCTCACCACAAATACCGCATATCTCGTTAAGGAGCAGAGTCTAAAATCAGCAGAACCTCCTCCTCCCCTCCCTCCCCAGTTCACTGTAGGTTGGGGCATGGGGTGCTAGTAGTAGTATACTGACTCTTTTCATCTTGTAGGCTCTGAAGGGAGGTGAATGTTATAAACTGCAAAAAGTTCATTAGAGGCTCCCTTTTGTAAGTGGTCATAGCTTTTTCTCCTGCTCTGGGCTTATAATGAGTTTTAAGACAAGTCCCCTTCAATATTCTGGAACAGTGGTTTGAAAAACACGTTTAGAGGGAGATCCTGATACAATTCCATGTCTCTGTGTGTTCCAACAGACCTTGGTTGAGTATGGAGCAAACGTCACCATCCAGAATCACGCGGGAGAGAAGCCTTCCCAGAGTGCGGAGCGGCACGGCCACACCCTGTGTTCCCGGTACCTGGTGGTCGTGGAGACCTGCATGTCACTGGCCTCCCAGGTGGTGAAGCTAACCAAGCAGCTGAAGGAGTAAGTGTCCTGTTGGCCCCATGAGGACGTCTGACTCGTAATGAATTGGTCTTCTTAGGTTTCGGCCGAGTGCTCGTGTAAGCTCCTGCCATCCTCGGTGGTACCTGGAGTTCCGAGCCGTCTTCTCGTCTTCTCCTTCCTCTGCCCCACGTGCTCACAGCCACAGTTCATGCTGCACGAGCCATCTCTGCAGAGGCAACACGATGTTTAAACCGAAAAGCACAGAACAAGAATCCTAAGCAGGAAATGTAAGCCTTCTTCTCTGACCACCTCGTAGGACCTGACAGGTTCCATCACGGGCTGCCGAAAGCATGCACGGGTATCACCCCAGAACTTCTGTCCTTGATATTTTAGGAAATAGTCAAGAACATGAGAGAAAGAGGCTAGATTCTGGGCTGGATTCTCAGTTTTTTCAAAGAAAATAAACGTGACTCAATAACTCGCTTCTTTTCTTAAAAGGATGATTAAACTGGTGCCCATTATATATCTGAATGTCAGGGAGCATTGCTGGGCCATTGTCATGATGGGCTTAAAGAAAGGTGGGCCAGACAAGAGTCCCTCAGGTGGGTCTGTAGCTGACTGAAGGGTGAAGGAAACCGACACCCACCAGACAGAACATTTGTACTTTCATGTTCCAGTTTGTGTCCTTAGACCAAGTAAGGTCAGCATTCAGAAAACACGCTGATTTTGGAGAGAAATCCTTGAAACTTAGGATCAATATGCAAAGTGATATTGCCAGATCAGGAAGTTAGATCTTAAAAATAAATTTTAGAGGAAAAATAGGAAGCCCTACATTCACATTCTAAAATATATATATATTCTCTTGAATCCAGCTGCTTTTTGAAAAAAGATCTGGTATTTAATTAGAGTATTTAATTGATTATAGAAATAATTCATGCTATGTCATCCAGGGGTGAATGCCTCCCTGGCGCCCTGGGATCAACAATGCCACCCTGACCAAAAGGGGGAAAAGAAGTGTAACAAATAAGGTATCGGTGGCAGAGAGAGTTCAAATAGAGTCAAGAGGCTACTCTGGAAGTCACTCATACGCAAGCTTCAGTTAGACCTTGCCACCTATCATAAATTGCCAAACCCCAACCAAAACCATTCCAGCCAGTCCTAAAGAACACCTAAGACAAAATGTAGGATTCTACAAAGGTTCCATGCACTAGGGTAACTTTCCAGAAACCTACAACTTGCAGGTGGGTCCCTGGACCAGATAAATCCTGAAACCTAGAGGGCCCAGCCTCTCTAGAGCATCAGCTAGTTCCATCTCCCTACCCCATATTATAGGCAGCCCCTTCCAGCATGAAAAAATTAGAACAGCCATAGCCCAAATACCCCTAAAGAATGGGAGAAAGATCAAAGGTGATGGTGGAGTTACACAGAGAAGGTTTAATGAGTGTGACTGCTGAAATCATTATATTGATATTTCTTTTAGTCTCCAGTATCTTAGAGCAGCTAGAAGTAAAAACCTAAAATTGTGAAATTCTAACCCATACTAAACTTGAAATCTGTTCTATAACTAATGTGGCAATGTGCTTTGAGATTTATTGCTTTTTTGTATATATGTTATTTTCTCAAACAAAAAGTCGATTGTGATGATATAAAATATTTATTCCTTCTAGCCTCCTATATTATGAAGCAGCTAGAAGGAAAAGTCTGAGATGATGGTATGGCAGCCCCTGACAAACTCTGGGATTTGTCCTGTAACTACTTGTTGAAGAGTGCTTTGAAAACTACTGCTTTTTTCTTTCTTTGCTTTGTATATATGTTATATTATATAATAAAAAATTTAAAAATAAATTACAAAAATAAATAATAACTCATGCTAACAAAACAAAACCTTGAACCCTCCATCTCTTCTGTAAGCTTGGAGAAACCTCCTTTGTATCTCTAGTTCTACTCTCTCCTTTTAGAGGTACAAGCCTCTGCCCCCCACCCCACCATATACGTAGAATAACATCTTTAATGAGTTTAGGCTTTTACTAGAAAAAAAATTGAAATTGAAACAATTAAGAGGTTACCTCCAAGCACCCTCTACCAATTTACACAGAACTCCCTTGGGGCAGGTGACAGGCCTAGACATAATTGCAGGGGAAATTAATAGCTCAATAAGTTATCTTGCCACAGTGAACATCTTGTACAAACATCTTTATGTACATGTGTAGGTATTTCTGAAAATAAATCCCGAGAAAGGAAATTGCTAGAACAGAGGGCATACGTATTTGAAATGTGGATAGGTGTTGCCTAATAGCCTTCCAAAAATATTGCAATCCCTAAGTAGTGTGTGGTCATATCCAGAAAGAAGAATTTTAATATGGTTCAATAGAAAAAAAAATGATCCAATAGAATGTTTTTTCCAAAGGCTTGTATTCAGAGACACTATTGCAAAACATACTCTTCACTCTTTGTACCATGGAGCTTTTGTGAGCTATGAAAATGGTTGTCTTGTTGGCAAACTTTTCAACGTCAAACTCTTGGCTGTTCACTCTGTAGTTGCTCCTGGGATGAAGTTCACATAAACGGTAATAGCCCGCAGTCCCTCAGTTCTCCCTGGAGCTGAAGGCTGCACACAGTTGTGTAAAAGTACTTACTCCAATGACAAGATAAAATATGAGAGGTTAATAGACTTCAGTCTTTACCCTCGGTGTGCCTCAGTGAAACGAACAGAGAAATCCCTTCAGTGCAGCCTCAGCACACTGGGCCCTTCGATGCAGGAGAAAGAATGGCAAGCCCTAGTCCTTTCAGTCCAAAATTCTGAGTGAGAGGCAGTCTTGAGTACCTTTTCCTTCGAGAATACTCTTACCAACTTTTCGCAGCTAATAAACCTGGTTACTGTTTAGAAATGGCAACCTTTAGCTCTGTAAAAGTTCCTAACCTCTGAGCCTAAGCATGGCCTCATATATTTCTTTCTATAATTAAAAGTTGATTAGACCTTTTCGAGGGCTTCTTTCAAACCTAGAGAACAGACTCTTTCTTCTCCATACACGCTGACCCTGCCTTTAAGCAACCTGGGATTCCAAGCCATCAGTCAAACCAGTTACCTCTGAATAGTTTTCTTGACTGTGTCATGATTCACTTTAAGATGCCTAATAAACCCTCTCAAAGCAGACCGTAATCTTTGTTCATCTGTTTTAGCCCCTTGCTTAAATATTTTTCTTTAAAAAATTAATACGCAGTACCAACTAGCAAAGTGGGAAAAGTAGAATGCTACAAGGCATTTTTTTGTTTTTGTTCTTTCTTTAGAACAGGGTCAGCAAAATATGATCAGTAGGGCAAATCCAGCCTATTGCATGTTTGTGCAAGTAAAGTGTTATTGGTACACAACATAATTTTACTTATGTGTTCTCTAGGATATTGTGCTACAAAGGCAGAATTCAGTAGTTCTGCACAGACTGTGTGTGTCTGAGTTTGCCAGGGCTGTTATGACAAATCTCTCCCAACAGGTTGGTTGGCTTAACAATAGAATTTTATTTTCTCACAGTTTTGGAGGCTAGATGTCCAAAATTAAGAAATTGTTGTGAAAGGGTTTGCTTTTCTCCCAGAGTCTCTAGCATTCTGGCAACCCTCCATCACATGGCCACATCCTGTGTCTTCTCCTCTCATTTCCACTGACTTTTGGCTTCTGCTGACTTCCACTTCTAACTGCAGTTCCAATTTCCTTTTCTTAAGGGACTCCGCGCCTTCTGGATTAAGGCCCACCGTAATTCCATTTGGCCTCATCTAAGTAGAATCTTTGAAGAGCCTATTCACAAAGGAATCCACACCTTAGCTAATAATATTTTCAAAGATTCCTTTTACAAATAGGTTCTCCCCCACAGGAATGCAGATTAAGACTTGAACATGTCTTTTGTGGGGTACATGATGCAATCCCTAATAGCATGGCTCACAAGACTGAAATATTTGCCACCTGGTCTTTTAAGAAAATGTTTGTTGACTCCTGCTTTAGACAATTAAGTTTTCAGTGAGTGTGTCTGGCAAATGAGTAAGATGAAAACAGAATTCTTTGGTCTTAGGAATGAAATGTTAAGACTGCCCACTTTTGAGAAAAACAGATATTCCTTGGAACTTATGAAAGAGTATTGTCAGAATCTGTTCTCATGGAATTAGATTTAGGCAGCCAACATTTGTTGAGTATGTGCAGTGACATCTGCCAGGGAGAACGTTGGGCTTCCTCACACCTGTACCTAAGGCTCAGCTGTCATTTTAAGACAACTTGTAATTTATCCATTTAGTTCCATTCCTGGATCATGAGAGCTGCTACCATTTTTGAAGCTTATTATATTCCGTTTGCATTGTGCCCATGACAAACTGCCACAACTGTTGTGACTTCAAACAACACAAATTTATTATACAGTTTTATAGTTCAGAAGTCTGGTACAGGTCTCACTGGACTAAAGCCATGACTGTGCTCCTTTCTAGAAAGTCTAGAATGAAAGTCTGTTTCCTGCTCATTTGGGCTGTTGGCAGAATCAGTTCCTTGTAGTCTTAGGACTGAGGTCCCATTCTGTCACTAAGCTGAGGATCAATCCCACCATCTGGAGATGTCTGACTTCCTTGGTCTGCAGTCCCCTTTCTCCATCTTCAAAGCCAACAACAACGGATCCAGTACTTCTCATCTCTCTGACCTCCTCTTCCACTTTAAAGGACTCATGTGATTAGATAGGAACCACCCCAATAATCCAGGATAACCTTCCCATTTTAAGATCAGCTGATATGCAACCTCAATTCCATCTGCAAATTTAATTCCCTTTTGCCATGTAGGTAACAAACATTCTCAGGATTAGGATGTGAACATTCTTGTGTGTGGCAGTGGGGTGGGGAACATGTCACACTGCAAAACCGACTTCAGCAACTTCTGGAAGCCCAGAGATCAGAGGGCAAGTCACTGACTACAGAGTTCAGTAAATATACTGACTACAGAGTTCAGTAAATACTGCTTACTCGTGTTGTCAGAATCCGTTTGCTATACTTACTTATTTCAAGTTCTGTAATAATATGTGTTTTATAAATGGGTTTTGCTTTCTTTGACTGTGGCTTTTAACCTTATTTTGCAAAAGTGATCACTTTTGATAGAGATGCTCTTATTTCCAGAAGAAATTGAATATTGCTATATGTTGTTTCCCCTTTATATGAGAAACCCAAGTTGTTTAAATTGTTACCCAAAGTGAAAATTGCTTCTTTGTTTCCTGATCTTTAAATTAATTCAGTTACTTTTAAAAATCAAGCAATTTTAAAAGATTAAGTAACATTTGGCATCTATCTTTCCAAGTTTATTCCCATTGATGTAAGTATATATAGAGCTATATAGCAAAATAGTTTTCTTAAAGATGTGGTTACAATACATATAGTCTTTTGTGCTCTGTTCTTTAGTTAATAATATTTTAGGAAAATCTTTCCCATGTTCATAGATATACAAATATGTTATCATTTTAGTAGCTGCCATCATATAAACAATTATAATTTATTTATTCAGTCCTTGATGATAAGCATTTAGTTAACTAACAGTTATTCACTAAAAAGAAAAAGAAACATCTTTTTCAGAAATAATCTTTTGATTATTTCCTTAGAAAAAGGGTGATGATTATGCACATTTTAAGGCTTTTGAGTAGTGATTGCAATATGTCATGAAAAAAATGCCTACTGATTTATAGAGGTAGTCAGGTATTAGAGAGTTAATGTGCATGCTTTTTTCTCTTTTCCCCAGACAGACAGTGGAACGTGTCACACTGCAAAACCAACTCCAGCAACTTCTGGAAGCCCAGAGATCAGAGGGCAAGTCACTCCCTTCTTCCCCCAGGTAACACCAGAAACTTTTATATCTGGAATTCTTCAATTATTTTCTCACAGTTTTGGAGGCTAGATGTCCAAAATCAAGGAATTGTTGTGAAAAGGTCTCTGAGGCTGTGCCTAGGTTTTCTTTTCATGCCTTTTAAGAGAATGGCAATAGGAAACATTTAATTCTCATAAAGAGGAATAAAAGTGAGACATTGCAATGAAAAGGCACTGGACCTAGAGTCATAAGACTTGGGTTTATCTCTGTCTCTGCCATTTCTTAGTTCCACGATCATAAACAAGTTGTTTATTGTTTCTGAGTCTTTCTTAATCTGTGAAATGGGAGGAAAGACATATTCGTTCATAAGGTTGTTTAAGATAGGATTAATTGAGGAATATTCATGCAAATTTGATCACATTAACAGCAGAATAGACAAATGTAGTAGTTAGTGAAATGGCATAAGATATAAGACTTGCTTTACTTTGTCTACAGTTGCCACCATGGAGCTTTTGAAAGTTGCCTTGAAAAGCTGTTAAGTGATTATTCTTATTCCAGTCTTATTGATTTATAAATTATTAGTGGCAATAAGAAGCCACGTGGCTTCTGGCTGAGTTATTTTAACTCAGTAGGAGAGCATCTCATATGTCCGTCATCCTCTTTTCAGTTCACTCTCCTCACCAATTTCCAGAAAGTCCCAGTGGAAACCTCCAGATGCAGAAGATGAATCTGTAACTAGAAGCAAACCAGGAGTCCAGGAGGGGATTCAGGTTCTTGGAAGCCTGTCAGCATCCAGCCGAGCTAGGGTCAAAGCAAAAGATGAAGATTCTGATAAAATCCTACGCCAGTTACTGGGAAAAGAAATCTCAGAGAATGTCTGTACCCAGGAAAAGCTATCCTTGGAGTTCCAGGATGCTCAGGCTTCCTCGAGAAATTTGAAAAGAATCCCTCCGGAAAGGAGGGAACTGAAGTTAGCCCGGCTGCGGCAGCTAATGCACAGGTCGCTCAGCGAGTCCGACACAGACGCCAACAGTTCTGAGGAGCCCAAGAGCACGCCTGTGAGAAAGGCTGACAGGCCCAGACCGCGGCCCATCGTGGAAAGTGTGGAGGGCATGGACAGCGCGGAAAGCTTACACCTGATGATAAAGAAACACACGTTGACATCGGGACGCAGGTTTCCTTTCAGTATCAAGGCCTCCAAATCCCTGGAGGGCCACAGCCCATCTCCCACCTCAGAGGGCAGTGAGCCAGACTTGGAAACCCAGTGTCTGGGCTCAGGGAGTACCCCTCCAAACCAGCCCTCTGGAGATCCCCATCAGCCCAGCCCTGACGGCACTGCTGCCCAAAAAGTTGCCACAAGTCCCAAGAGTGCCCTCAAATCTCCATCTTCCAAGCGCCGAACATCTCAGAACTCGAAACTCAGAGTCACCTTCGAGGAGCCCGTGGTGCAGATGGAGCAAACTGGCCTTGAACTAAATGGAGAAAAGGACAGAGATAAGGGCAAGATCATCCAGCGGACCTCCACGAGTAACGAATCAGGAGATCAACTGAAGAGGCCTTTTGGAACCTTCCGGTCCATCATGGAGACACTAAGCGGCAACCAGAACAATAATAATAACTACCAGGGGGCCCACCAGCTGAAGACCTCTACCCTGCCCTTGACCTCGCTCGGAAAGAAGACGACAGAAGCCAAGGGAAATCCTGTGGGCTCTGCAAGCAAAGGAAAGAGCAAGGCAGTGAGTAGTGCTATCTGAAGAATATTCTTTTCTTTCTTTTTTTTTTCTGCCTTGAATTGTTTATGCTGTTTCTAAATACTACAAATTGTTGACCCATGCTGCCTTCAGAGAATCCAGAGAAACATCCAAAGGGATACATGGAAAGGCAAATTCACATATTTCGTATGAGACATGTTATGTTAGAGTGCATGCCCTTTGCTCTGCCTTTGGGAAATACTCTAACAGAGAAAAGGTAAATAAATTGAAGGAGATTAATATGGTCCCTATATTTACCTAAATGTCCTGGTGTTTGGGTTTTAGGAGTTCTAGACTGGGAGGCATTTCTACAAGACTAAGCTACCAATTCATGCGAGGTCAGCCCTTTTTTGGTGCTGATTGTGCCTCAGGAAGAGTTTGTTCTGAATAGTTTATTTCTCAAGCCCAATTAAAAAGCACTCTAATTTTAAAGACTTTACTCAACTTTAGAATGACTTTTGAATGAATACACCACAGGGACTCCCACGTGAGCATTTCAAAACACAGGCCCCCTAAGTGTTTATCAGGAAGCTATAGAAGTCTGAAGGGCTTGTGAGTACACAGGGGATAACAGAGTGTGCCATGAACTGCGTTGCATGCTTGCATTTATTGGAAAACCATGCACTATACTTTGTGATTTACATCCAGTGAATTAGGGATATGAACAGCTTTTTAGGCAACATTTCCTGTGTGTTCTGTGAACGCTAGGCCATCAAAGAAAATGGTATAGCAGCCAAAATGCAAAACTCTCTGGAATGACCCAAATTACCTACCATGCAATGTAGGAGAGTCAGAACCTGCATTATTTATCATTTACCATAAAGCTAAAATACCATTACAGTGAGGTCTAAGAGGTGTTCAAATTCTGTTAGTGGTGTCAAAATCAAATTTTAATTAATAGATCTCAAATTAATTGAACACCAATGTTAAAACTTTACAATGATTCCTACTTTGAATTGTCCACATGATAAGGACTTTGGCATGCATTTGTTTCTGCTGGAAAAGTCACATTAGTGCCCCCTAAACTAGACACTTTGGGTTAAAAATGTCAAAAGTTAAATTGCTTGAATAGTACTTTCCAAGTCACTTAATAGGTCCTCTTGCTTGGTAATAAAAGAAGCATCTCAACAATTCTCCATGCACCGTGTCTGTACTAAGATGCTGTCCTCTACTCTAACTCCTGCATGCCCCATGTTTATTAAGACTTATGCATGTGCTGAGTTTGTTGCATGTTTTCAGATGATTTTTAATTGCACCTCTCTAGGAGACTTACGGCAGCTGCATCAATCTTTCCTCTCACATGCTGATTGAAGAGCATCTGCGTAGCTATGCACGGTATGTGGTGCTAAGGGATGCATGTGTTGCTCAGCATTGCAGTGTCTGTGCTTTTAATTGCATGAGCTTTTAAATTATGAATCTGGAGCACCTTCCAGCAGGGGTTGATAAGCAAGAAGAAGAAAATTACAGTATGTGACAGGGCCTTAGAAAGTTAGCAAGTGGCACATTGGAGGGGCTTTATTCCAGCATCAGAGGGCAGAAGAATCTACACAGTTCCCAAACTTGCTCTGATTTCCAGTTGACTTGGGTTTTCAGTCTTTGTTTTAATAGAGTCAAGAACCAAGTAAGTACAGAAATTAAATTTCCTGTCTTGGGTGGAATGAGTCACCCGCCAATCAGAATCAGAACTTTGAAACAGAGCTGGAGTTTGATTGTGTTGCTGGTTATAGACTAAAAGCTCCTTCCGTCACTAGTCTGCTGTCCTTGGGAGAAACAAGGCCTTGTCATTCCACAGTGTATCCAACTTGGCATTATGATCCGTGATGCTGGTCACTAAGCTAATCTTATGAGTGCTCACTAATGAAACCGGGGACTTTCTAAAATAAGCTGTTTACAGTTCAAAAGGCATGGACTGTATATATAAGAGAGAGAGAGTCATCTTCGGAGGTCCCGGGTGGCCAGGGCACCTCCTGGCAAAGACCTCCTGCAGCAATGCTCTCCTCTCCCAGGAATATGCACAGTTTCCTGACAAAACAGGCAACAGGGTGGAGTAAAGAGTAGCAAAGGCGTGTCAATGCAGTCAGTGTTTCTTGACTGGTTTATTTCAGAAGAGGTAATTCCCCAAACCCATTTTAAAAGGAGACTGTAGCTTTTACATCCTTTAAAAGGAAAGTTATGTCATGCCATTCAGCGCTTTTTGCTTCCAAAATCTTAAAAGAATGTGTGTGTATGTGTGTTATAGGTATGACTTTTAGTTCAAAACACTGAACTGTTAGAAATGTCACTGACTGTTTTTTTTTTCTCCTCTAAATAAAATTTAATCTGCTACAGGTCTCTATTCAGGCTGAAGGGAAATTAAATCTCAGACATTTTAGGGGGTGCCCCTAGGGTTCTCATTAATTCAGTATGTGGAAGAAAGAGCTTTGGAGCGTTATTATTTACTGGTTATGGTGATCTGCTGAGATTTGTTGCCTTGAAGGCAGGTGTCTGGGCAGCGGGGCTGCATCACATGGTGCATCTTGGCCAATGAAGGAAGCCCTGTGCTTCAGGTGGCAAGGGAATAGAAAGAAAATGGTCATTCCCTTCCCAGACTTTGAGATTGGCCCATTTCTGTTTCACACCTTCTGTTCCCCACCCCCTTTTCCTTCTTTGCTCCATCTTGAGTTGGATATGCTTTCTGGTGCTTGGGAAATTCTGCTTTTGTCCCAAAACAGAAGTCATCGGCACTATCTTGAGGCAAAGAAGCACAAAGCCTTGGCAAACTCTTCACGAGGGAGAAGGAAAATACCTCATATTTCTCCCAGGCTCCTACGGCAACTGGGAACAAGACAATTAGTATCACAATAGATTCTCCTGCCAGAAATATTTCATCCTGTTTTTTTTACAAGCAAGAGAACAAAGCTGAATAATCTGCTATGATAGGATTGTGGGTCAGAGCACCAAATGAGGTCGTGGGGCCGCTCAGTCATCTGACACTAGGTTAATACTTTCCCACTCATCTGAGGGCTGAGTTAAGGAACCACCCATCTGAGGGCTGACTTCTGAACCTATGTGATTCATTGGCTTTACATAGATTTTGAGTTCAGTGATGAACACTTAAAAACCTCAAAATAACAATCTTCAGTAAGCATCCTGACCTCTTCACCTCCCTGTCCCATAAATTTACCTATACTTCATCACAATTTCAGTTTGGAGCATGTTTGCATGGAAACCCTAGTTCTTTCACGTGAGAGAAGAGTCAGGGAGTTTCATGACCCCGAGAAGCAGCAGAGATTTCTTTGATGCACTCTCATCACACAAAGGGAGAGAGAACAACTTGTCCTAGTTCCCTCGTTAGCTAGAGCAAGGTCGATGTCTCTAGTAATTACAATTCCTCAGAGAAATTAAGACTAGAGTGAGAATGTGGACTTGAGAAACACCTACTTGACTCTAGTGCCTGTTTAATTCTGCCCCAGGGACCCTGATGCAAGAAGGGAAAGAATCAAGTGTTCGTCTATGAGTGATGCCTACAGGGAATTTGGTAGAAGGACGAATGGTTCCTCTTGGACAGCAGCATCAACCAAGATCATATAACTTTAGAAACCAATGGCAGGTCATCTACTGGTTGGAGTTCACTCCAAACTTCACATCCACTGAGTGACCCTACTAGTATAGCCCTGTAGGGGAAAAAAAATAGTGGTGCAATGGACCCCAGTTCCAGAGATACACTAGAATCTCATCTTTAGTTCCTGAGATATTTTTATTTTTCCTGGTAAAGGAAAACTAGGGCCAAAAAATATAACCTTCTAAAGAGTCTCAGCTCTGTGAGGGGGTTCTATTTGCTATTTATTTTTCTAAATTGGTCACAGCTTGATAGCAAGGAAACTAAATTTCTTTTCAATGCCCTTTAAAATTAGATTCAACTCTATTGCTTTGAACAGCTTTCCCAGTGTGTTTCAACCGCAGAGGATGACTTTGTTTATAACAAGCAGATTTATCTTTACTTTTTCTTATAAAGGACAAGTTAGTTTTGAGTTATTAAATTCCAAGAGAATGTTTGCAATTACTTTTCTTTAAATGCCAATGAAACATTCATTTCCCACAGTTTAAGTGTATCTGAGATCTGTAACCCATGAAGGAAGCCCTGATTCTAGTTACTGATATGAGATAAAGAGAAAGCATTAACCCCTGGCCACCCCCAGCTGTACTGACCACGTGGAACCTCTGCCCGAGGCTTAGCATCAGAAAACCCCTAATCCTAGCCCCAACTTTAGAGTAGACGCCTTAAAAATGCATTCCTATTAAGCAATAAACACCATTTGTGGATTTTCCTGCCAAGGCATTAACCAGACTGGGGATTATGTATCCAGAGCCAAGAGCTAATACCAAATATTTACCTGCCGTGCCCAATAGAAGGTCAGAGTTCATTATGCCCTCCCTCCTTCCTCACAGTGCACATAACATGCATTTCTGTCCTTCTTGTCAGGTCATCTTGCTAAACAGAAAAATGAGCAAGGTTGTGGAAGACATGGGGAAAGCAGGGTGAGGTTCTGGAAGCTGCTTCTAGGCAGAGCATGCTGTCTGCCTACTGCACAGCATTGCCAGAATCATGGAGGAAAAAATACAGTTAGCATGAAAAGGGGCCTCTGATCCTGCTGAACAAATGTCTCCTTGACATAATTTCACTGCAGATGATCAAATAACCAGGTCTGAACCTGCCTTAAATTTTTGACCTATCTGGTAGTACATTACTTTTTTACCCATAAGCCTTTTAAGGATTCTTGAAGGGATAATTATATAATTACTCAGCCATAGGTATGTAACCAACCCATCTGGGTAGATGCTGATTCCAGAGTTCTAAAGCAGACCCCCAGAGGATACATTTAGTCTTACCGAGGAAATGATTCAAAGGGTTTTTTAAAGTTCTAATACTAAAAAGGTGTTTAGTAAAGTAATTAGGAGTTAACACTAGAGACATTAGAGTTTTTGCCCAAAACACATAATTTTATATTCTAAGACATGATCTGAAGTATGTTTTCTGTGTGTTTTCATTTCTAATACACTAACTCTGGGGTCCAGGGCCAGTCAGCAGGAGGTGAAGGGAGACAGGCAAGCACCTGGGGAGATTGCCTCTGTTCCAGGAAGCCCAACAACGGACCTGTCCCCCATGTCTCTCCGTGGTTCCCCAGATATTCTGTGCCCCCTTCACAACTCCTGTACCTCTACCTCCCTACAGTACAGATTGCATTCAGAAAGAAAACGCTTATCCCATTCTGGAGTTTTGCCTCTATGCCTTGGAGGTGGGAAGGAGACTCCAATCTTGAACCATCTGTCCGTATGTAACAGCATGTGACAGTTTCTCTTTTGACGCGGGCCACGGTTTGGAATTAGCGTGCGTCATTGCTTAGTGGAATTATAGAATTGTCTGCTAGTAAGGTAGAATGTTGTGTGCAGAAAATGCCCCTGTTGTGGGAATATTTTCAATGATCAGATCCTTCCAATATCTAAGCACCATTTAGAAAATGCTCTTTACAAAAGCTAGTAAAGTTCCCAAGAGTAACACAAATGGCCTTTCTTTCCATAATGCCCTTAAACCCTCGGAGAAAAGGAGAAACAGATTCCACCAGGAGCAGTTCACAAAGGAACAGTTAATAAAGTTTGGTGCCAAAGTATGACGGGTTAAAACATATTTTTAAAAAAAATGGTTATTGAGGGTGCACGGGTAGTTCAGTGGTTAGAATGCCCACCTTTCATGCGGGAGACCCGGGTTTGATTCCCAGACCATGCACCCCCCTCAAAAAAAACAAAAAAATACAAAAAAGATTATTGGCATGAAGATCTCAGGTTCTGTCTTAAAGTACTGTCCTAGGAAGCCAGGAAATGGCAATGTGGAATTTGTGCACATTTTCCTATTAGTAGGAGGTTGCACAAGGGAGACCTGCCTTGGGAACCGAAATCATCCTATCAGAAATACATTGTTTCAGCATGCTAATCCTGCTGTCAGGGAAGTCGGGGAGCTTAAAAAAGCAATTGCACCTGCCCCCTCCTCACTCCCCAGGTCTCTGATCCAGTTTGGAATGGTGTACCCCTTGAGGGGGTACATACTCCATTAGAGTCATATTTGAACCATGTGTCTGCCACCAATATGAGTGTGTTTCACATTCAAAGAGGAGGACCTATTCTTTTTACTTGTTTCTTTTTTAGGGAATTGTTCTTCTGCTTTATTCATTCCAGCCTTTTTCATGCATGTTTTATGGGTATGTTTTTTACGTAGCCAAAATCATGGAATGCACAAATCTGCACATTGCTGTTTTCCACTCAGTCCTATAGGAGGCATTTCCCCCAAGCTTGCCAAATATTTTTTAATTCGGTTGTTACGGCTTTTAATCTTTTATTTTTTTTCATTTTTATTAGAGCAGTTGTAGGTTTCAAGAAAAGTCATGCAGAAAGTGTACACATATACATGCACACAATTTTCCTTATTTTATAACACCCACATACACGTGCACACAGTTTTCCTTATCTTACAACATCCCGTATATGGGTGCAGTTTTCCCTGCTGACCTTTTACATTAGTGTAGTAACTTTGTTACAATTGGTGAAGCAATATTATAATTATACTATTAACCATAGTTCATAGTTTGCATTTAGAGTTCATTCTTTGTGTTGTAGAGTTCCGTGTTGTTTTTCATTCTAGTTAACATATGCACAACCTAAAATTTCCCGCTTTAACCACTCTCAAAATACAGCTTAGTGCTGTTAATTACGTTCACAGTGTTGTGCTACCATCAACACCATCCATTACCAAAACTTTTCCATCACCCCAAACAGGAACTCTGTACCTATTAAACACTGACTCCCCATTTCCCAGTCCAGTCCCAACCCTGGAAACCTGCATTCTAGTTTCTGACTCTATGAATTTTCATATTCTGATTCTTTCATATCAGTGAGGTCATACAATATTTGTCCTTTTGTGTCTGATTTATTTCACTCAACATGGTATCTTCAAGGTTCACGCATGTTGTCACATGTATCCGAACTTCATTCCTTTTCATGGCTGAATAATATTCCGTTCTATGTATCTATTGTATTTGTTTATCCGTTCATCTATTGATGGACACTTGGATTGCCTAGCTTTAAACTCTCTTGTCCAAACGAAAACTTTGCCCAGAGGTCTCCCATGTACCATAAACAAACATCACTGCCCCATCCAGACTCATTTTCTTGGCAGCTCCTTTTGGCCTCTGCTTGAAGACTATGGTTTGAGCTCCATGGATGAGCTCAGCAGACTTTTTCTTCCCACACTGAAAACAGTGCAGACTTCTGACCTTCCTGAAGACCTTGTGTCCTGGATTGCCATTCCATTCATTTCAACAGCTTTAGCTATAAGCCATGCATTCTGCTGTGCCAGAGTCAGGCAAGGCCCCTGCCCCAGGAAAATCATAATCAAGGGAGGATTAAAAGAAGGTACAAGTAAAGCATGGTAAGCACCATGAAAGGCTTACGAGCTGCATGAAAGCAGTGACCCTCAGTAGCACCACTGTAGCCCCAGCACACGGCAGAAACTTCTTAAATATATGGAGAGAAGGAGGGTTAGAAAAAGAAGAGGAAGAGAAAGACACACACACACACACAAAGTACTAAATCCTTCATCCCGCAGAATGACCCTGCATGAATCTAGGCTTTTTGGTTACAAGTCCACCTGCCTGCGGTGAGTCTCAGTTCGAGTATGCCAAGGACAAGTGAAAATTCACCCAGAATTCCATTACTGGGTAGATGGGATTAATAGATGTTCTCTCGGTGACGCTCTGAAGGAGACTACAAAAGTAGGAAGGTCTTCTTGCTCTGGTTATCGGTGGAAATGCCTGGACCACTTTAGACTTTCCTTGTTAATGTTACTGTCAGATGAGCATGGGCCATGGAAATATGGAAGCCATGCCTAGAGGAGTTGGCAAGCTAGACTGCCTGAAAAACTGTTATTTAAATTTAAGCTTTTTCTCCTTTCAGTTTTGGTCACTCAGGATGTGATTTCATATCCTAAAAATGAAATCGAGAAGCAGCAATTAAATAATTCATGCCAAACCCTTTTATTCAATTGACTACTGGTAATCCAGGACTAGGTAATTGAGGGATTTAAGGAAGCTTGGATCATCCTGATATTACTCAGATAAACACTCCAAATTAACATTTTACTCATTATTGACACAGCCATGATCATGCTGAGTTTTGTCCTCAGAAGAGTATTCTTTTTTGTGCTTTGACTACACATCCCTTTTCATGAAAGCAGAAATACCCATCAAAATCTAAATGAGGATTTTTATCCTTAACACTGCCACCTAAGCCTTATTTTAAAATTTTTACTGCATTTAATTTTTAATTTTTATTTTTGTCCAAGTGATATTGGTACATATCCTAATCTTAAATTACAACACAAGTTCCCTTTTCCCTGCTCCCAGCCTACCCTATTTCCATCCCCCCGGAACAGCCACTTACTTTTCCTTCAGATATTGTCTCTGATATTCTTCTGTATGTCTAAATAACATGCACTTACAGATTTTTTAGTTTTAGATTTTGTCCTTGCTATCTGTGGAAGATAAAAATAATGATAGCTATCACTTATAAAGTACTTGCAGTGTGCCAGAGACTATTCCAGGTGTTTTGCACATGTAAAGTGTTTTAATCTTCACAATGACCTTTTGCAGGTCTTGAATGTTGGAAACCGAGGCACAGAGAGGTGACGTATCTTGCCCAAGGTTACAAAGCAATGACAACAAATTGTGGGAGCCAGGATTTGAATGCAGGCAGTCTGGCTCCAAAGCCCATGTTCTCGACATGAGACCTGAATTTGTCTAGCTCCGTTTTATTCCCCCCACCACACACACACATAAACACACACCTCCTTCCTATTCCCCTCTCCCTCCATCCTCCCTGCAATGTGGCAGTTTTATCACTCTTCAGGGTTAAATCGGTCTTCAGTGATGATGATGATGTATTAATTACAACTGGTCCATGTGTTATGCTATAGTACCG
The DNA here is from genome assembly GCF_023851605.1 of Tamandua tetradactyla. Lineage (NCBI taxonomy): Eukaryota > Metazoa > Chordata > Mammalia > Pilosa > Myrmecophagidae > Tamandua > Tamandua tetradactyla. The sequence goes on along the minus strand of NC_135347.1, from coordinate 5,821,356 downwards.
TTCCTTTCTCTATAACTTTGGTTTTCCAGGAAATAATTTGGATTTATTAGTTTATAATTCATTTGTAAACACTCTGCTGGAACCAAAAATTGTTTTTGGGGCGTTCAGAGAAATCAGGTATTGCTTGGTTCCACTCTGTTTATGGAGACATCCTCTCCCCCTTAGCCAGTCTGGGCTGCTGTTCTCCAATCCTGCTACACTGCTACCAGCCTGGAGTGTCCCATCAACAACACCCTGGGAATTCCTTTGTTTCTCTCCTATGTAGCATCCTCTTTCTTAAATGTGACCTTTTCTTTTCTTTTTTTTTGGTTTATCCTCTTGTTTTGGTAAAATGCCTCTTCCAATTCTATGATTGGACAATGCATGGGTGGTAAGTTTCTTGAGACTTTGCATTTCTAAATATATCTTCCATTTTCCCTCATTGTACTAGAGTGGGTGGTTGGGTATATACTTCTAGGTGGGAAATTGTTTTCCCTCAGAATGCACTGCTTCATTTTTTTCTTTGTTTCCTGTGTGTCTGTTGAGAAGCCCATTCCCCTCTGATGGCTGATCCTTTGTAAGTTTATAATTTTCTCATTATCCCCAATATTTTTTTCTTGATAATTTGCCTTGATGTGGGACCTTTTCCATCGCTAGGGTTGGCACACACCAGGCTTTTTCATTCTGGAAACCTGTATGTTTCAATTCTGTGAAATGTTTTTGTGCAATTCTTTGAAAATTTCCTTCCTTCCAATTTCTCTGTATACTCTTTCTGTACATCATATTCTAGTCTTGATCTTACTGGACTGATTCTCAGATTTCTAACATTTTTCCCTTCTCTGACCATACATTTGTCCTTTCTAGTTCTGTTTTCTAGGATATTTACTAAACTGGACCTTCCAATTTTCTATTATTTTTTATTTTCTGCTATACCTATTAATTTCTAATAGCTCTGTTTTTTCTTTGTTCCTTTTCATAGCATTATATATACCAATATTATTAAAATTTTATAATTAAATACAAATACACATATATTCTCTCCATTTTAATAAAAGTGGTGGCATACTTTAATGTACACACAGTTTTGTTTCTTACTTTATTTCACCTAATGTGCTAGAAGTCTTTGTGTATTGATATAGAGAGAATTTCTTAGTTTGTTTCCACAGCCATATGTTGTTCCATTGTATGACTGTATAATATTTAATCCTTCTGCCTCTCTTTAGTTTTGAGATTCTGGTCTTTTTCTTATTGACTTCCAACAGATCTTTATTTAGTACAAAGAGAAGCCTTTGTGGTACATATTGCAGACATTTTCCCCAATTTTTCTTTTTTGTTATAATTTTTTTAAGTTCTCCTCAGTTCCTATATTATCTCTATTAATTCGACTTCCTTGTCTCTGCATCTTTTGATCTCTGTTTTTTAACAGTAGAGCTTTCTTCAAATGTCTAGTGATCTCTGTGGATATTGAAGAGCAAGACTCTAAAGCCAAATGAAAGCTCCAGCTGTGTGGGTGAGACTAGCCGACTGATGAACTTTGCTTCACAACCCAGGCTGATGGGAACTAGGCTCTTTCACTGAGTGCCCTACGAACTGCTAGTATATCAGGTCTTTTTACTTGGACTAGATGATTTCTCAAGTAAGAAAACTCCAATCTTCTATTGGGCCTGCAAACCCGATTGCCAGTTGTCTGGGAGTCAGACTAGCAGGAGATGGGGAAGGAGCTGTGTTCCATGGGGAGACTCCGTGAATCCCACATTCACGCACTCTGAATCCAGAGTCTCTGTGCTTCACCCTGCAGAAACCAACCTCCAGTCTTCCTTCAGACTGGAAGAAGGTCAGTCACCTGGCTACATTAGATCAGAGAGAAGATAATCTGGGGCAAAAACTCCTACTTCCAAAATGTTTCAAATAATCTTCCTATTTTCAGAACGCACGTGATACCCCCTGTCGTGGTACATGGTACTTCTAAGACCCACACCTTGTGCTGTAATGAGGGTTTTTTGGCTTAGGCCCCCACTTTTTCTGCTCCACTAAATCCACTCCATGTGTCCATCCACCTTTCACTTCCTGAACTATTATTGGCATTTGGACTGTCATTGTCTCCGCATTTCCTTTATTCATAAAGGTTTATGGCTTTTCTATTTCTTTACGTTCATTGTAGAATTGTTTTCCAAGGAAGGGGAAATATGTGTATTTACTCCATCAGGTTTAATTGGAAGTTCCTTGTATGTCTTTTGATCAGCCAGGTTTTTCTGTCTCTCACCTTCCTGCTTTTTCCTTTCTTGCCCTTGGCATCTCTCTAAAGTTCTATTTAGAAGAACAAATAGAAACAAGAATTACTGCTCTCAGATGATGTTGATGATCAAATATTTACTAGAGCACCGAGAATAAACTACATGGTCTTTATAAGCAAGCACAGTGTTGAGGCCCTAAAACCACACTTGGGCTTCTCCTGCATCCAAATCTGTACTCATATCAACGACTGCCATTACCAGAAAACAGTTGCTTCTGTCTGATGTAGCAGCAGAAAGGGATTTATTAATATGTAGGCTTGCCCACCTCAGGACCTAGCTCCTCTCTGGAAGGTTTTAAACCCAGAATGGGACTAATCTCTCATGAAAATAAGTGAATTTATGAAAAAAAATTTATTTAAAAAAGCAAAACTGGCCCAAGCTTGAGTTTATATTCCTTTCTATGACTCACTAGACATCAGGTGTTGAGGGAGAAACATTAATCATTCCCTAGTTTCTTCTCTTTCTTATAGTTTTGCCTACTTGTGGTCTTCCAGGGTACTCAGTAATCACACGCCCAAAGGAAAGGCATTCTTTAAATTTGAAGACTTAAGCTTCTTGGAGAATAAAAAAGTTTCACCAGTGAATCCATGTGCATACAACTTAAATAACTCTCATTTCTACTTAACCAGGATTAGAGGTCTTGATATAATATATGACTCTTGTTGACTCAAAATTCCCTTGACTATAGAATGCCTGGATTCTAATTAGTAAGATTGAGAAATTACTTCTGGAGCCTAATTAAAAAGTGTTCACGAAGCGTGTGTTATTACATGACTCTTGCTTTGCTTGTTTAAAGAGTGGTTTATATAAAAAGGGAATAAGTTGCCTGCTGGAACAAAATAAACCGGCGCGGTTTGTACGAGGATAATTTCCATTTTTGGTCAGCTGTTTAGTGGTATTGTCTTAAACCCGACTATGGTTTAATTTAATTTTGGCCTTGTGGTTTCTTTTCTGTTTAGGCATGATGACATCAATAGAAAAATGAAGAAATCCTACAGCATAAAGCATATTGCTGAGCCAGAGTCAAAAGAACTTTTCTTGTAAATCGCTTTTTTACCTTCTCTCATTGCTGCCCTTTGGATGCCATTGGAAATTTTTGGACTACCCTCTGTGGACATAGAATCATGAGACTAAATCCTCACCAGCAAAAGAACAGAATATCAGGATGCCTTAAATTTATAATAATAGACTCTATAAGAAACGTTTTGGGGTGATATCTGTACATATAACTTGTTTTTAAAGAGATGCTATTTAAAGGCATGATTGAGCAAATGTTCGTTTTTAAAGATTGCATTGATTCGACTGAACTCTAGGACATTCACCAAGCCACTAATGCCATTTTGTATTTCATCAGTTGCATGAGTATTTGCTAATATTGATAGAAATTCCCGTTCCCCATAATATGGGCAGTTTGGGCTCAGCTCCTCAATGAGATCAGGTCAGTGGCATTAATTTTCGTCAAGAGTGGTTTTTCCTGTCATTTCTACTTTTTTGTATAAAGGAAATAAAACAATGTTAACAGCCACCTATAATCTTGAGGCACCTACTTTATAATAAATTTGCAATGTTCTGATTTCTAAGGGACTTTTGAGAGTATTTTGATTGCTGATATTCAATTTCAGGAACAAACTGCTCAGTTTAACTGTTTTCCCATAGGGTTCAAATAAAACAGTCCGGTGTTCCTGAAGTACTAAAGGATCAGACAAGTATATAAAGTCAGTTCCTTCTGCCTTCTCAAATCACAGCCTTGACATGGGAAAACACTAACGACAACTACGGATTTAGCCCCAACTTGGGTCACTTTTATCTGCCTCTAACACATTATGAGGCCCGTCTAATCGCTTTAGGAGACAGCGTGGAGCCTGAATTCATAGTAGCCCTTTTGTTGACAGGGGTCTTTCGAGCCATGTAAGCAGTGGGTTCCGGAAGGTTTTATCCTATCATGTAAAAATATATTTCTGTTGAAACTTCAAGAGTTTTATTTTCAAAGTCTTGGCATGGGCCATAAGAGGCCTGTCGAGTTTTAGTTTGAAAAGAGAATGTGTTCCTACCAGTAGGAGGGAGCATGGTATGCTATTAAAAAGCAATGTCACTAGTTCTCAAAGTTGGGCCATTCTGGATCCTGGCTGACAAATAGGTCCTGGGGCTGAATGAGGAGGTAATCTTGCATTTGTGGTTCCTCTGACAAGCTCAGGCTTGCCAAGATAGAACAAAACATAGAAGAAGCAGCAAGTATTCGAGGGCCTCTTATATCCAGGGACTAGAATGTGGAAATGTTTTTCCTCCCCTTTTATATATTTGAAAATCAAACTTTAGAAAAGTTAGGTCCTGTGTCCAGGCTAACACTACTAGCAAATAGCAGAATCAGGTTTTCGTAGATGTTGGTTCTTTGTCCCAGTAGTACCCTGCTATCTGTTTATAAGTGCTAGAACAGCACCCAGGAAGCATGAGCTCTGGTGCTAGGTCTATTTCTGGCCAACACTTTTGGTCTTGAGCAGCAGACATTATCTCCTTGAAAAATCTGGAAATGGGGAGCCCGGCCTACATACATGAGCTGAACAGCTCCTTCCAACTCATAGAGCAACAAGTCTATGGATTTTAGCCAGTCTGCCCTGTCCTTGTTCGGTTGCTATGAGTTGCTGATGGGAGAGCCTGGTGCTGCTCACGATTCTGCAATTCTCACGTTGTCGTTTCCTCAGGTGAGACGCCTTTGCTCTGATTCTTTTTTTAATGGAAATATTCATCGCAATTTTTGTTTGTAGATTTATGTAATTGAACACATTTCATTAGTTTCTGAGTATTCTAATCCCCAGAGTATACCTTAACATTTTTTCTATGTGTTCGGAGACTGAGAGATATACAGCATTCCTAAGAATTGAGTGTGGTTCTCAATGAACTCTCCAGCTGTATAGGGGATCTTAGCTCTGATTTGGGCTGCTTGGCCTCATCTTGATAGCTCCTTGTATTTCACAGTTCTGTTCTATTGCTTGAAATTGTGGGAAAGAATATATTGCAAGCACAGATGATATGTAGATTCTTGTATTTTCTGATGGGTGCAGAGGTGACACAGCGTCTGAGCTTAGCCTTAGAATGGGGCCTTGGAAGGAAGAGGACCCAAAGAATGCTTTCTCTGTCCCCTGAGGGTCCCAGGTTTGTTCTCAGATTGTGTTTTTAAACTGGAAAGTTGAGAAGGGGGCTGTGGGTTCTGCAGAGATTTTATGAGCCACAGAGAGTTCCCAATTAAACATGGCAGAGAAAATCTCAAGAGTTTGGAAGAAAGAGATGCTACCTTGGCCAGAAAACTCTGATCATCAGTTGTTTATTGATACTAACATTTTAGATACCACAGTACTAAGTACAGAAGAACAAAGAAGAAAAAAAGGTAAAGAAGGAAAGTCGAGCAGATTCCGATCAGCCAGGCCGCAAGACAATGCATTCCATGTTGAATGATGTTGCTGAGACCCTAAAAAAGCTGCCCTCAAGTTTCTGTGTCCATACGCTTCCCTTCCAAGTTGCTTACGAGATGAATAAATTATGCTTGTCTAGAATTAGCAGAATTATTTTTTCCATTCCACAAACTTGGTTTTGTGTAGAAGTTTTTAAAGGAAAAAAAAAGATTAAAAAAAAATTTTCTATAGAAATTGAGGCGCATTTACATGTTAAAGAACGAGAGAGTGTTTCCTTTTAGTAAGCGGAGCGTTGAGCCTGTGCTCCAACTCCCTCCCATTGGGATAGTAAAATGAGTAAAGCTCTATCTGCATGCCTAATTACATACAGCAGTGCAGGAAACTCAGCTCCATTGTAAAAACCATCACAACATCTGTCAGGGGCTTTTAAAGGCTGGCTGCTTTTATGGGACTAAAGGGATTTTTATTGCCAAAGTTCAACACATCACATTGAGACTGTTTCTCAGAAAAGATAATGAGACAAAACCCTAGCCGCTCCAAATGGGTTGAGTCCCATTATTTATTCTCATGAAATATTAGTATCAAGACTTCAAACCTAATTAAGAAAAAGCTCTAGATGCACGTCATGGGGGCTGGGGTAAGGATGAGCCTCTCAAAGTGTTTCTTCAAGTATGACTTTGAGACTTATTCAAAGTGAATATTCATAAGCCATGCACTGGATGGTACAGCCTGGCAAAAGTAACAGTTCGATGAATATTTGAATAATTACCTGTATGACTCCCTGATAGAAAAGGGATTAAATGCCATTTTTTCAGTGGCCACTTATATGCTTACTGGTAAGTTGATAAAACTAAGTAGGAATTCACTGCCACAGGGCTGGTACCATTCTCCCCATAAAAACTGAGTTCACAGTGACCAGAACCCATAACTCATTTGTTGATGGTTCTGTCTTTATGTCTTGCGGTATATCTGGTATTATCTCCCTTTGTTCTTTAACTGTTGCATACTTTTATATCACTTTTCAAGGCCTTGTTTCCTGTCTCTTAAGGAGAGCTTAACATTTGCTGAAGTCAACATCTTCGTGTCACCCCTCATAGATTGTGGTTAGTATGTACTGACAATGTTTTTCAACATCCTGTCTTCACCTTCATTTTCTTTTCATTTTTTCTATATTCTTCCTTCTCCACCACTTCTTCCTCTCCCTTTTTGCTCTCTCATTCTCCCTTCCTCTTCACTCCCTACCTCTCTCCTCTTCATCTTTGCCTTAGTCTTCTCTCCCTTTTTTTCCTTCTTGTCTCTGCCCTCCGCCTATTGAGAGTCCAAGACCTCTAAGACTACTTTTTCGTGGAAGAAGCCAGGCCACGTGATTGCTGAATAAGCAAAAATGTGCTGAATCTAGGTGAACCATTAAAACTAAATCACCTCTCTCTTCTTGCCAGAGCAGGTAACTAGAGCAAGCATCATTCGGCAGGCAAATGTATTCCATGAACTGTGATGGAGCCTATGCCAAGTATGAGATGCTGTGTGAGGTACCCCTTCGAATAAAAAAGACCAGAAGTCAGTATCGGCCACGGTGGGGCCATGCAAGCATTCATATATGTCTACTAAATGTATTATTATTATTTGGTGGATGTGGGCTGGCTGGGTCATAAGGTGGGCTTAGGTCTATCTTTAAGAAACTACCAGGCCATTTTCCTGAGTGGTTTTCTTATTTTGCATCCCCACCAATAGGATGTGAGGGTTCTAGTTCCTTCACATCATTGGCTTGGTATGGTCAGTTTTTTTCCTTTTAACTATTCTAACAAGTATGTAGTGGTATATCATTGTCATCTGAAGCAGTTCCCTGGTGGTTAGTGGTGTGGAGCCCCTTTTCATGTATTTATTTACCATCTGTATAGCTTCTGTGATGGAGCATCTGTTAAAATCTGTTGTCCATTTCTTAATTGGGTTTTTTAATTATTATTGAGTTTTGGGAATTATTTATATATTCTGGATACAAGCTATTACTCCCAATTTGTAGTCTCTCTCTCTCTTTTTCTTCTTGTTAAGTAGACTTTGTTTTATAGAACAGTTTTAGATTTATAGAAAATTTGTGAAAATAATGCAGAGTTCACATATACCTGATACCAAATTTTCCTTATTAACTCCTTACGTTTTTATGATACATTTGTTTCGTAATTGAAACAAATGTTTGTGTATTATTAAAATACACAAATACAAAAATCTGGTGCCTAAATTTAACCCCCACAACAAATAAATATGATATTCTGGGGGTGGCACAGAGACATCAGTATTTTTAAAACTCCCCCAAGATTCCAGTGGGCAAGCAAGTTTTAAAACCCAGTGCCATGCTTCTCAAAATGTGGCTAGAAACTGTTCTAGTTTGCTAGCTGCCAATGCAATGTACTAAAAATGGAATGGCTTTTTAAAGGGGGGAATTTAATAAGTAAAAAGTTTACAGTTCTAAGGCTGAGAAAATGTCCCAATTAAAGCAAGTTTATAGAAATGTCCGATCTAAGGCATCCAGGGAAAGATAACATTGATTCAAGAAGGTCAATGAAGTTCAGGGTTTCTCTCTCATCTGGAAAGACTCATGGCAAACATGGTGCATCTGCTAGCTTTCTCTCCCGGCTTCCTGTTTCATGAAGCTCCCAGGAGGTGCTTTCCTTCTTCATCTCCAAAGGTCCCTGGCTCATAGACTCTGTGCTTCAAGTTTCTACAGCATTCTGAAGCTTTCCCCAAAATGCTTCCTCTTTTATTTTATTTTATTTTTTATTTTTATTTTTTTATTAATTAAAAAAATTAACTAACACAACATTTAGAAATCATTCATGCTTCCTCTTTTAAAGTATTCTAGTAATCAAGACCCACCTGGAATGGGTGGAGTCAGGTCTTCACGTGATCAAGTTTAATACCCACACATGATCGAGCCATATCTCCGTGGAGATAACCTAATCAAGTTCCAACCTATAGTACTGAATAAGGATTAGAAGAAATCGTTGTTCTCACAAGATTGTTTAGGATTAAAACATTGCTTTTTTAGATACGTAAATCCTTTCAAACCGGCACAGAAATAATCAGCGTTGGTGCTATGTAAGGAATGCAGAATCTTCAAGCATCTACCTTGGCCTACTATGGGGTGCTATAAACTGTCTATTGAGATAATTTTTGAGAAGAGTAGTTTGACAAGAGTCTATCCTTGAGGAGAGGGGAGTGGTGGCATATCCCTCAACCTGGAATAGGGTGGGGAGAAGACCATCAGATGTTTTGAGAGTGTGTGCAATTTGTGTATAGTTTGAAAAATCATTTCCAATGCCACAATGCAATTCCATACATAGAAAATTAAAAATCACTTAATTATAGAAAGTGAGGCTTCTTTCCTGGAGAGGATAAGTAGAAGAAAGAATACAAATTTTTCAATGCACGATGGTATATTGCACTTTTAAATTTAATCATAATGGAGCTAGGTTTTGAACTGTTAGAGAAATAAAGATTTCTCTAAATTACGTTTATAGAAGTCAAATCACTAGAAAGTTATCATGTGGCAGTCTCACGAGCAAGACAAAAGCATACCAAAGCAAAGATGAAAACCCGTTTCCAGTACCACTTCCAGCTACCACTGCAGGGGCGCCCCGTGATGTGCCAGAAAACATCACAATATTTGTTATTTTATGATCTCATTACACATACCAGTGCTGTACTACATGCCAAATACCTTCTTTAGCTCACACACACACACACACACACACACAAACACACACACTGAATACCTACTGTGTGCAAGGCTCTGTTCAGAGTGGTGGAAATGCAATCATAAATGTATGGTGATAAATGCACAAAAAATGTTTTCGGTGAAATATGGACAGCCTGAGCTTCATATGATAAATTTGGAAAGTACTGTGATCCGTTGTGATGTCATACTCACACTTTTACATATTTTTATAATTGTATATATTTTTTCCTTCAACAGAATGTGTTTAACAGTGGCACAGTCAATTAGGTACAAGAGAGGAAGAATTGAAATACTATCACGTGTGGTAGACAGTGCTAGTTGCCTTTTCAATGGCCTTTCTCCCTTTCTTCCTAATTAAGAGACCCTAGTTAAAAGTTCCCAGGTAGAACTGCCTTCCCAGATGCCTTTGACTAGAAGAGGTCATGCAACTCAATTCTGGACACTTAAAGGTAAGTGAAAATCATAGAACGAGGCTTTAGAAGATTTTGTGGTGGTAGAAATTTATCTGGCACTCATTTTTGCCCTCTCGAGCTTTGCCTCTCTCTCTCCCTCGGGTGGTAGAACACTGCCCCTTATAGTCATGGGGACAAAAAAGAAAGAGACTGGGTGGACAATGGTGACTCAGCAGGCAGAGTTCTCGCCTGCCATGCCAGAGACCCAGGTTCAATTCCTGGTGCCTGCCCATGCAAAAAAAAAGTAAGACACTGAAGGAGAAAGGAACCTGGTTCCATGAGCAGCTCCACAAGCCCTGGACTGCCCTCCCCCCACTGCCATATTATTTGTTAAATGAGTAAAATAAAACTTGACAAAGTCACCGATACCTGGCTTCTGGCAGGGGCAGCTGAATATAAAACCTAATCGATGTACTCAGCTGATGGAATAAAGAGTTTGCATTCAGGTCAATAAAATAAAGCAGCATTTCACAAATTGTAGTACATTGATTACTAGGTCTAGGAGATGATTGGCTGTGACCCAGGGTTAAAGTATGCTTTGTTAACTTTTTAAACAGTGTCTATAAAATTCTGTGATATACTGTGACACACTGCCTTCAGGGGAAAAAAATAAAAAAGCATTCTCCCAGCTGCTGGCAGAGAGTCCTCAGATGGTAGCCTTCTCCAGGAATTGACCTTGCATGGAGAGAGCTACCTTGCCCAAGGGCACGCTCTTTCCCTGGGAAACTCAGATACCAGGACCAATCAATGAAGAAATATAAAAGCCCAACCCCCTCACTCAGTTGGGACAATTCCAAAGGGCCATTCCCACTCTAGAGGTCACCATGAGTTTGACCACCATGAGGTCACTCACTCTTTTTTTTTGTTTTGGCTTGGGTAGGCACCAGGAGCCAAACCCAGGTCTCCGGCATGGCAAGCAAGAACTCTGCCACTGAGCCACCATGGCCCACCCTCCTCTGCTCACTCTTGCTTCCAAGCTCTTCTATCCCTGCTATTGATGTTGATCTTGGGAGCACATACTATAAACTTCCTGCACGGTCATACCTACATCAGAGTCTGCTTGCCAGAAAACCCCATCTCAAATAGCACACTGGCATGTCAGAGTCTTGAAGAAGATCCAGAATACAAAAAGAAACTGGTTTAATTGTTTGGTTAACCTGAGGACTTTTCTCATGAAATACCTTTTTTGCATTACTCCAGTTTGGGAAGTGCTGAGATCTATTTTAAATCATTATACATATATGGAGTTTAGACTGTCCTGTTATCACGAAGGCCCAGTGCCAAACCAAAATGTGCATGCCAGGGCAGAACAACTTAACCAAATTTCAGAAAAATCCAGCAAAGTTATATTCTATTTAAATACGATTTCATTTGTTTTCTAATGATGTCAGATTGGTTCTTAATATAGAAGCTTATGATGATAATTATGGAAACACACCATCCCCGGTTCCTTCCATAGGCCGTGGGCCCAGATGTAATATTGCAACCTCGTTTCACTGTTGAGGTTTGAATTACATCCTAAGTCTGCATAGAAAATGCCTTCTCTGAACTATGGCTTTTATCAAAAATCAATAAAAGTAACAACCGTAGAGCAGAAAATTTCTATGTATTTTGTATAAAACTGTTATTGAAACCATGATATGTTTTAAAAGCTAACGATTTTTAGAGGCTATAAAATACATTCCTCTAGAGTCAGTGCTTCAAAAAATTTGCTTCCATAGAGAAACCAGCATGCTTCTTTTTATTAGCTAATAAGAACCTTATATGACTTATGCTTTCCTTTATGTCTTGCCCACCAAGAAGAGGTCAGAAGTAAAATTCGCATTAAATCTCAGTAGCAATTTTTAACTTAGTTTTTCTAGTAGGCCTCTTTCTCCAGTTCCATCCTTTTCCTTTGTTCTTACTTCTTCATCCTTTTTAATGGTTAACATGGCTGTATCTATCATAAACTACTTCTAGTTCTTCTGAAAATAAATAAACTGAAATAAGCATAAACGATCCCATATCTTTTTCCATCTTGCCCCCCTACCTGCCCAGTCCTGCTTAATCATTCCTCTTAACTGATGTTGGAGACTCACAACAACTGTGCAATACCAGTTCAAAATGTAAGACAAGTGTTTCCCTCAAGTTGCTTATTGTCTGTCAAGAACAGGAAAAATTACATGTGCACGTATGCAAATTGCAAAAAAAGGAACTGTATGTGTGATAGGGTTTCAGGGTGATTCTGTGGAGTGGAGGAAGAATGGATCTGGCTGAGGCCAGTCACATACTGTTCCCCAGAGCCTTGTAAGGCTCTCACCTGACAGAGGCAGACAAAGATCTCAGATACAGTGACTGGGGACCCGAGTCCCCGAAGGATATGATTAAGTGATCTCAGATATGACCACAGTACTGCATGGCCACAGTCAAATGGCCTTACTGATAACTTGCCAAACACAGACACTCTTAGAGAATGCCTGATCTGCCCTGACTTAATCAGGCATTATTTTCCAACTCACAGGCAGGTGCATAGAGATTCAGACATGACTTCTCTTCTTTATATGCCTTGCCTTCTTGCTCTAACTCAGACCCAGCACCTTAGTCCTAGACTCTTAGTCTTTATTGTGACCAGTCCTTTGGTCATCACAATATAGTCCTTCCTGTGGGGACATAGAGGTAGCCCACTCAGAGCTCACTTCAGAAGAACCTGCCTTGGGGAACACCTTCAGTTCCATCATGACAGTTGCCCAAAATCCACACTTCTCCAGGGTTCTCTTCGCCACGGACTGTGTACAGCAGATGTACAAGATTCAAGTCCCATCTACCTGTCATGGGACACCCTTAAAGAACAGCCCTGGCCTGGGGTTCTGGGGAATCCCCTTGACCAAGCCAAAACTTTATCCAAAATACTCCCCTCTGAATACAATCCTACCTTCCCTCTCCCTGTTTCATAGATGTGAGCCTTCAGAACCATCTACTTCTTTATCCTTTATACAACTGTCCCTCAATAAATCTCTTGCACGTTTCTGATTTGGCAGCTCCTTCTTTGATGACCTGAGCTGATATGCTCTCTGACCCTCTTTTCCACATCCTTCTTCACTTACTCTCCCATCCTCTTTTTTAGGTTCAACTTCCTCTTAGGTTAAACCCTTGTTTGGACTATTCTTTTCCCTCTGCTTTCTCTCCTTCCCTTGCTAGGTAGGTCCCTTGGTGTGATAAGGTTGGGTGGAGGTAGTGCTTGGGATCCCATGGGTAGAGGCAGATAACGGCACAGGTCCTGTTTCCTCGCTGCAAAGATGACTTGTGCTAGTCTGTGTGTCTCCTACCATTTATGCTAAAAGAGTCTTTATTTCCTTCTCTAGCTTGAATTATATTACAAAAACCTTTCCTCTACTCCCTTAGGCTCTTTAAATTTCAGCCTCAAAGACCAGGTCTTTGCTTGGTGGAAGGACTGGTGAGGAGGAGGGGTGGCATGTGGTAGAGGAAAATGTGTCCTATGACACAGGTTAGAGGTGTTATCTGAGTTCAAAGAAAAGAAAGCTCCATAGGAGGTGGAAGAGAACCTTCCATTTATCATTAAGCCTCCACAAATTTGTTTTTTGCATTTGTTAGTCCTTTGCTCTAAAAATTTTTACTATTCACAGGTAGGGAACTCACTTTTCTTCCCTTCTTCTCTCATCTTATGTTCATACCCCACATTGCCGTTGTTTATTTTTATGTTAATTTAGCACAAAGAACATTTTAAGTAAATTGTTAACATTATTTATCGTTCATAACATTTCTTTTCCTTGTACTCATTTATGTTGAAAGAAACGCTCTCTTTTAAGCAAGCATACTTAAAATTTTAATAAACTTTTTACAAAAATACCAGGCACAGGGAATAAATAATAGGCTAGATTGAGAAGTTACTAGTCATTGTATTATTGATGATGGTTGCTTTTTTTTTTCAGCACACGTACAGAATTTGTCAGACAAGTTCCAGAAGCTATAAAGACTTCGTGGAGAAGGAAACTATTCTTCTATTTGAGGCTAGTCTGACTGTACTAGGGGCATCATGGCTGAAAACCTCTGTGTTTATCTGTATAGTCACATGCATCTACATGAGAAAATCTGGATGTCACATTCCCAGTAATTGCTGGATTGTAATGATGGGTCTTCAGCAGGAAGCAATCCATCATTAGACTGTAGAGTGGTAAGAAGAGGATGTGTGCTTCTTTGTGCTTGTAGACCCAATACCAGCATTCCAAGCGAGTTCCTAGCTAGTGTTCCTTTCCAGACTCTACCTCTGATGGCCAAGAAGAATCACCTCTCTGATTCAGGACTATTTTGCTGGAATTTATCTTGGCCCAATGGACACTTAAAATGTTTCCTTGATTTGCATATCTTTCAGACTCTTATCTTGATACATTTAAAAAGCTCAGCTTCCTCTCCTGGGCCCCTTTTGTTTTCCAGACACACCACCAACCGTAAGGCACACACGACCTACACTATACGAAATATTCAGAAACAGGGTTTCTTAATACCCAATTAAGTAAATCTTCTTGCCTGGAAGAAACTAAGTTAAAATAACACTGAGGTCCATTCCCAAGCCCACTAAAGAGAAGAAAATTTAAAACCAGAGCTGAAAATGTCCTCTATTGTGCAACAAGTGTTGCAGGATGGCTGTCAGATAAAGTTTCCAATAAGTACTAACATTTTCCTAGACACAAGTTCAGGCCCTCACAGTCTCTTAAATGTTTCAACTTTGGCTATCCTTCCTTCCTGGAAGCTTGCACTATTAGAAACCATCAGTAATCAAGTGACTCTACCAACTTGGCTTGCCACAGTATCTTCTTATTTTAGTGCAAGGTCAAAAGAGCCCTTTTTTCTGCTTTTCAGTAATAACCACATAGACAATACATCTGGTGCACTGGGCAGAGACCTGAGACATCAGCTTACCTCTTAGAAGTAGCATGTGCACCATTTCAGATAGAAGAAAGCTTATACTTTCTTTGTTAAACCTTCAGAGAATGAGCTTCCACCATCCCTCTCAATAACTTTTGGGGGAATGGTCCAACCTTTAATGCCAGGCATTTCTATCTGCAGACTGAATTGTTTCTGGGGGGCCTGCCTTCCCAGAAATGCTCCTATTTGAACTGACTCACTTGACCATGACAAGTACCAGCCCAGTGCAAATATGGAATTAAAAAAAAAACAAAACAGGAAAGAGTTGGTTCTGGAAGCAGAAAATAGTAAGAAAGGAATTATAGAGCTCTTCAAGTGTAAAACTTGGCAATTCAATTTTTAAACCATAAACGTACTAAAATATATCCTCTCATAAAGCCATGTTTTATTGGTATATGTGTGAGTCAATGAGGTGAAAACCACTTTTAAGGTAATAAATTACTCATATTTCCCTTGACCCATGGAACAAATAATTATGAAAGGCAAACTTCTTGGACCAATATATCATCTTGTTGCTGTATTTACAATAATTCAGTGTTTAAGGCCAAGATGGCCAGTTCTTAATGACAAATTTATAACCAACAGCCAGCTCTATCAGACCACTAGCACCAGGCATCCTTGAATGAAATGAGTACAGTACCCATTACGTCTAGTTTAGACACACCTCCCTTCCTACACACAAGGATCTATTCCAGCAGATCATCTGGTTTATTTCCAGATTAGTGTATCATATCTAGTAAGGTTTACTAACACGATTTTCCTTATTTTCTGGGTTGAACAAAAAACAAATGTTTACGGGCGAAAACTTTATATTTATACAAGGGTTTGGACACATCACATACGAGCTGGGTAGAAGCATTGCTACCAAGACCTGGGGCTTGCGTTAAAGCTTCATCACACTGTTCTTGGGAAACAGTTGAGCAGATGCCCTGAAGCGATGGGAGAAATTGCATTGAGCCATAAAATGTCAACAAAAACTGCAGAATTTGAACATCAAGCACTTTCATCGAAACACCCCATTCTCTCCTGACACTTGGCAGGGGGTGGGCCTTTGAAAAATAATAAACTCTAGCACTCCAGTTGACCCGGGATGTGGTTTAAGAAATCAAATCCTCGCGCCAGAAGCAGTCTGGCCTTTAATGCGGCCTCCCCACCTCAGGGAAACCACAGAATGAGAAAAATAAACGGAAAAAGAGAACAGGAGGATATGTCTTTATTATCTAGGTCTTGAGTCTTTCCGAAGAGGACACACACCAAAACCCTGGACCAGAAAGAAAAATCTTAAATCTGTTTAAACAGGTGTTCGGTACTTACGATCTCACGGACAGCAAATGAATACATCCCAGTGCAATATAAGAAAAGCAAGAACAAGGAAAACCCATTCACAAACCTTTGTGACCTTTCTCAACCTGAGTCAATTCAAGGTTCAATCTCAGAGCAGGGTAAGAACCAGGTTCCTGTGGCCGAAAGGACTTTCAAAATACCCCACATCTTTTATTTATGTGTCTTAAAAACCAAAAAGGGGATCCACATTCAAAGATGGTAACAACATTTATTAAAACACCTTCCCTTTTTCACCCTTCCCCTGCACACTTCCAGCCAGTCCAAAGCATTTCTATTCACAATTCTCTGTAACTTCTCTCAATACACCATTTTCTTTTCTCTGCTTTTCCTCACCCTCTCTGTTCTATACTCTTTTATTACATTGATAGGCTACTTTATTATCTGATATCTCCCAGCAGAATATAATTCTTTTTTATAGAAGGAAAAGGAATTGGAAAATTTATCAGGCAATTGCAGAATTCTCTTGGACTCAGTATGGTACCCCATATTAATAATTTGATTACCTCATATAAGTTTAGCCTTGTCATGAGTTAAAAAATACTGAGGGGTGAGAGATATATATCTTCAATATATTCATAAAAATGAGACCAGTCAAGTCTGAGAGACATTATGTGGATTCATGATGTTTGCATAGTTCTAGATATAATGTTTGCTTAGAGACGCTCATATGTATTAAAGCAAAGATCTCCGTTCTGTATCTGAAAAGAGTGAAGATTCCTTTCAGAGGCATCACTCTGGCAGGCTACCCAATGGAGACCTAGAATTTCTTGGAAAAGGAAGAGAAAGAGCCATAACAGAATGTCATCCTTGTATCTGTGGAATTTCCATGCCCATATGTAGACATTTCAATGACTGCATTGTTACATGATTTGGAATGATAAATCAAGAAATTGTCCATACATGACTACCACTAGTCCTCTAATAGATTCCATACTACCAAATCAGGGATCCTGACTCCAAATTGCCCAGTTAAGCTATGTTCTATTTAAGTGAGGCTGGCTGAGAAAGAACTATGACAAATTGATAAGGATATGTCCTATCTAAACAGGAATGTTGGCCTATGTTGCTAGATTCTCAGTTTTTTTAAGAAAACTCCAGATGTTATATGTGATATATTCCAAAGATTAAACATTCTCAGTTCAACACTTTTTATCACTATGAAGGCCAAATAACCATGCCTAAGGGCTGATGTCACCCATGGAACAAATCATCTCTGAAAAAAAAAAAAAAGACACAAAATAATTAACTTTTGAGAAGCAACAAATCTAAAAACAAAATTTGGTCTCAACCTGATTCAATATGAATAAACAATAGAGTTTTCTGTAAAAAGCACCCACCAACAAACTAAGATGGCTTGGAGGAGAGCAAATTAGTGGCAATTTTGTCAAAGAGTGATGAATGCCATCAACCTTGTAAAAATGCATGCCCAAGAAAAAGTCATTGTGAAAATGAGTTACTATCACAAAGGAAGAGGCCATTGACCAAACACTGCACTCAGAGAGAAGTATGCTAAAAAAAAAAAAAAAAGCAAACTTTTAGTTGCACAAAGATATTTATACCAGGTTATTTATCACGACAATTTGCAACTGTGTGTGTGTGGGAAATATTCTATATCTTTTGGGGTAATTGTTAATACAGATGTATTTCAAATTTCATTAAAACTGTATACTTAAAATGGATGCATTTTACTGTGTATAAATTGTACCTTAGTTAATTTTATTTTTAAAATTTTTCTCTAAAGAATATCCCACTGCTACTCAAGACCTCTTGTGTGTTGTAATCAACATCTGCAAGTTCATGAAATGCCTTTGTCAATTCTAGGGAGCAGCACACATATCCCACGGTCATTGTCTGCTTTCAAGAGAAGAGGTGCTTGCAAGAAGCAAACTCAAATCTGGCTATCAGCACAATCATCTGGAGTGTTCATTAAAAATAGATTCTCAGGTCCTAAAAGGTCTGATCTTAGTGCTGTCACAAATACAAGGCAAAGGGCACACTGCTCTGTCCTAGACGCATTGTTTCCAACCCAACTGCACCAGATTGTGAACTACTGCTGCAAAGCTCTGTCTTGAAATGAAATTCTCCTTCGTATCTGGGGTTTGCCATGGGACACTGGCCTCATTTCTTTAATAATTGCCTTTTTTCAAACTTAAACAGTTAGGGGACAAATGATGCCATTCATCATTTATACACCAAATTATGAGAGCTCTGAGACAAACCAACAGAATGCTCAGCCCTTTCCTTGGGTGCTCTTCCCTCAGTAATCCTAATATATCTCCAGGGTAGGTTACGTGTCCAGCAATTATTCCCACTCATCTTCCCCACTTGCCAGGGGAATAGGAACTAAGATTTACCCTTTAAAATCAGGGATTAAAGAGAAAGTCCTTTTAACGGCAAAGTAAGAATGAAGGTCTCGGCTCTTGTCAAGGTTACCCTAAGGGATTCTCACTGCTTTATTATTTTGGTAATACACAGAGTAAGCTTTTCTGTCATCTTAGCCACAAAATAATACAAATTGTAGTGGTTATTAGGAAAGCCCTTTGTCTAAAAAACATTATTTGCTAGTTTGCTCTTGTTTTAGTTTGCTAAGGCTGCCAGAATGCAACACACCAGAGATGGATTGGCTTTTATAAAGGAGATTTATTTAGTTACAGATTTACATTCTTCAGACGAAAGGTTTTCCTCCATGTTTCACTGTCTCTCTGTCACAGGGAAGGACATGGTACCATCTGCTGGCCTTCTCTCTCAGCTTCTGGGTTCAAACATTTCCCAGAGGTGTGTCCTTTCTGTATCTCCAAATGTCTGGGTCTGTATTGGCTCTGAGCTCTGAAATGAGTTGTGCTGGGCTGTGCTGAGCTCTGCTGGGCTGTGCTGAGCTCTGCTGAGCTGTTTCTTCCTCTCCTTTTAAGCCTCTAACTCAATAAATTAAACATCACTCATTGCAGAAGGCACTCCCTTTAGCCGACCATGGATGTAATCAGCCATAGACAAAATTCACATGCTGATGATTTAAGTCCAAAGCAACAGAACCACTGGGCACCATCACCTGGCCAAAATGACGCCTAAACCTAACTAGTATAATTGTGATTAGAAAAATGTCAAAGATTGAACTTCTAAACCCATGAATATCAGGATATACTTAGGTTCTTAGCACACAGAGGGCCTTGAGTGCCCACTTATGCTTTCTTCCAAAGGAAAGTTTGTCTACTGACCCATTGCTTGAAGGGATGACATTACAGGGAATTGATTAGGCTGTGTATGTATGTGTGACTGAAATCTTAATTCTGTGTATTTCAGGCCCTAGAAGATTAATAAGACATTGGACCACTTTTTCAAATTGCAAATATTCCTTAGGCCTCATTCACCCCTTAATGCAAATGTTTTAATCAGTTGTACTACCAGGTGGCAATTGTTGAGAATTCAGGGGATTGATACTCTGGCTCAATAAGAAGAGAATAAGGAATATCTCTGTGCAGAGCAGTAGAGCAGCCAGGGAGGGAAAAGAGTTTATAAAGCAGATAGTAGGATGAGGAAATTCAATACCTAGAATGGAATTAATCAAGTGAAAAGTGGACCCAGAAAGAGGTGGGTTGGAATGCAGAAGGAAAACTTTGCTTGGGACCCTGGTGACAGCTGTTAACTCTCAAATTTTTCTGCACTTTTTGCCAACAGAAACACTTTGCCACTTTGGAAAGCTACGGGATAATATCTTCCATGGTTCAGCCCAGTTTCCACTATTGAAATGCTCTTATTTCCTTTTATATCTTCCTGATTCTCTCCAGTGGGAAACAAAAAAGGGGAGAAATGCTCATTTCTTCCCTAAACATTTCTTCTTGTTATCTGCAATAATATGATATCTGCAGAATCCCCCTAGTCCAGGATCTCACAGAAATTCCAAGAGCATGCCTTTCTTATCCACTAAATGAATAAAGTTTCTGGGATTTTATAGACTCAAATTTGAGAACCAGAGATGGTATTGGAAATTACTTAGCCACAATTTGAGGCATTTAATCATTTATGCAAATATATGTGTATATATATTTGTCTGTATCTATCCAAATGTCTAAAGATGGATCTAGTTGAGCCTCTAGTAGTTCCGAAGCTAGAATGAGCCAGAGACATCCCTCAAGCACCATATTCTGCCTTAGTTACCCATTCCAAGCTGATGGCCATGAATTTCTCTCAAAGTGGGGTCATAAATTCTTTAAGTCACTACCTGTTACGTAAGTAGCAACTCCTCATATTGTTCATAAGTTTACCACTTTTGGACTCTAGAGATACAGTACTAGAGATAAGTAATAAATAAAACAGCTAAAAATCCTACCTGGGTGCTCTAGTTTGCTAGCTGCCAGAATACAATATGCTAAAAACAGATGCTTTTAAAAATGGAAATTTAATAAGTTGCTAGATTACAGTTCTAAGGCCAAAAAAAGGTCCCAATTTTAAAAAAGCCTATAGAAATGTCCAATCTAAAGCATCCAGGGAAGTTCAGCTTATCTCTCACAGCTGGAAGGGCACATGGTAAACACGGCGCATCTGCTGACTTCCTCTCCAAGCCTCTTGCTTCATGAAACTCCCCAGGAGGCACGTTCCTTCTCCATCTCTGAAAGTCACTGGCTGATGGACTCTCTACTTCGTGGTTCTGTAGTGTTCTCCTCATTCTCAAAAGGAATTCTCTCCAAAATGTCTCCTCTTTTATAGGATTCTAGTAAACTAATTAAGACCAGGTAGAATGGGTGGAGACACATACCCCTCTAATCAAGTTTAATACCCACAATTGATTGAGTCACATCTGCTTGGAGATAACCTAATCAAGTTTCTAACTTACAGTACTGAATAGGGATTAGAAGAAACTGTTGCTCCCACAAGAATTGATTAGGATTAAAACATGTTTTTTATAGGGTACATAAATCCTTTCAAACCAGGACATTCCATCCTCTGAACCCTAAAAAAAGACATTTTCCCCATATACAAAATACACTCATTACATAACAATATCAGAGAAACTTAAACCATTTCAGTAACATTACAAATGCAATACAAGGTAAAAACTAGTACGAAAGCTCATCAAAGTTAGCTACACCTATGAAGTTAGGCCAAGAGTCACCCCCAGAGAACTTCTTTTGTTGCTCAGATGTTGCCTATCTCTCAGCCAACACGGCGAGCAAACTCACTACCTTCTCCCTCTTTACATGGGACATGACTCCCAGGGGTATCAACCTCCCTGGCAACAGGGGACAGAAATCCTGGAATGAGCTGAAACACAGCACCAAAGGATTGAGAAAACCTTCTTGACTGAAAGGAGGAAGAGAGAAATGAAACAAAAAAAAAGTGTCAGTGGCTGAGAGATTTCAAACAGAGCCAAGAGGTTATCCTGGAGGTTATTCTTACATATTATATAAATATCTCCTTTTCAGTTTAAGGTGTATCAGAGAGGCTAGAAAGAAGTGCCTGAAACTGTAAAGCTGTGTTCCAGTAGCCATGTTTCTTGAAGATGATTGTATAATGATATAGCTTTTGCAATGTGACTGTGTGATTGTGAAATCCTTGTGTCTGATGCTCCTTTTATCTACCTTATTGACAGATGAGTAAAACATACAGATTAAAAGATAAATAATAGGGAGGAATAAATGTTAAAATAAATTTAGTAGATTGAAATGCTAGTGATCAATCAAAGGGAACGGTAACGGGTATAGAAAAAAATAGGGGGGAACAAAGGTTAAAATATATTGGATAGATGGAAATAATAGCCACCGCTAAGAGAGAGGGGTAAGGGGTATGGTATGTGTGCTGGTTTGAAAGGATGTATGTACCCTTGAAAAGCCATGTTTTAATCAAAATCCCATTTCATAAAGGCAGAATAATTCCTATTCAATACTGTATGTAATTAGATCATCTCCCTGGAGATGTAACCCAATCAAGAGTGGGCAGGGATTAGGGGAGGTGTGTCTTGGCCCATTTGGGTAGGTCTTGATTAGTTTCTGAAGTCCTATAAAAGAGGAAACATTTTGGAGAATGAGAGAGATTTCTGAGAGAATAGAGAATGACATAGCCATGAGAAGCAAAGCCCACCAGTCAGCAACCTTTGGAGATAAAGAAGGAAAAAGCCTCCTGGGGAGCTTCATGAAACAGGAAGCCAAGAGAAGAAGGTAGCAAATGATGCCATGTTCGCTATATGCCCTTCCAGATGAGAGAGGAACCCTGACCGTGTTCACCATGTGCCTTTCCAGATGAGAGAAAAACTCCGACTGTGTTTGCCATGTGCCCTTCCACTTGAGAGAGAAACTGTGAACTTGAACCAAGATATCTTTCCTTGGATATCTTAGATTGGACATTTCTATAGACTTGTTTTAATTGGGACATTTTCTTAGCCATGGAACTGTAAACTAGCAACTTATTAAATCCCCCATTTTTAAAAGTCATTCCGTTTCTGTTATATTACATTTTGACAGCTAGCAAACTAGAATAGTTTGTATGAGTTTTTCCTTTTTATTTCTTTTTCTGGAGCAATGCAAATGTTCTAAGGAATGAACACGGTGATAAATATACAACTATGTGATGATATTGTGAGTCATTGATTATACACCAAGAATGGAATGTTCATATGTTAAGAACGTTCGTGTTTGTATGTTGTTATGTTTATGTTTTGTCAATAAAAATAAATGAGCCAGCTTATTTAAGACTGTGACTCATGTTAAAACTCATGGAATCTAAGAGTAATAAATTCCACTATTTTTTTTAACTTTGTCAAGAGAATCATCTCAATGGCAATACTTCATAGTAAAGTTGCATTTTAGTTTGTGTTGTAGAAAAATATTGAATCCATGCTTAGTAATTCATTGTCACTTGATTCAATTCAGAAATCATGTTCTCATCGAGGAAAAATCTATAAGTTTCTTATCATGGTGATAAGGGACAGAAGAGTTTAAATTAGCAAAATAAAAATAAACGTGCACATTTTTTTAAAAAAAAAAAAAAAAAGTCAGCTACAAGCATGGTCTGTCCTAAGGCAAAACTCTCCTCTGGTTCTGGACCTGAAAAATTCAGAACAAGTTATTTGCCACCAACATACAAGGAGGAACAATCATAGGATACATATACCCATTTCCACAGGGAGGAATTGAAAGGAACACAGGGGACACAGAACCCAAGCAGTCTCAAAAACCTGCAGGGCAAAGTCCATTCGATTTCAAAGTCTGAGAGTCAATTATCTTTGGGGCTTTAGAAAGCGGCAGTCCCAGCCTTTCCAAGGGTCTACACAGAGGCCTGCCTCTTCCGAATGTAACCTTGGGACACTATTCTAGCTTGCTAGCCGCAGGAATGCAATATACCAGAAACAGAATGGCTTCCAAAATGGGGAATTTAATAAGTTGCTAGTTTACAGTTCTAAGGCTGAGAATGTCCCAATTAAAACAAGTCTATAGAAATGTCCAATGAAAGGCATCCAAGGAAAGATACCTTGGTTCAAGAAGGCTGATGAAGTTCAGGGTTTCTCTTTCAAGTGGAAGGGCACATGAAGAACACAGTCACAGTTTCTCTCTCATCTGAAAAGGCACATAGTGAACATGGTCAGTGTTCCTCTCTCATCTGGAAGGGCAAGTGGTGAACACAGCATCATCTGCTAGCTTCTTCTCCTGGCTCCCTGTTTCATGAAGCTCCCCAGGAGGTATTTTCCTTCTTCATCTCCAAAGGTTGCTGGCTGGTGGACTTTGCTTCCCATGGCTATGTCATTGTCCTCTGCTCTCTCTGAACCTCTCTCTGAATCCCTTTCTTTCTTCAAAGTGTTTCCTCTTTTATAGGACTCCAGAAACTTATCAAGACCCACCCAAATGGGTGGAGACATGTCATCACTTAATCCGGCTTATCAACCACTCTTGATTAAATCACGTCTCTAGGAAGATGATCTGATTACAGTTTCAAAGATATAATACTGATAGAGATTAGAAGAAATGGCTGCCTTTACAAAATGTGATTAGGATTAAAACATGGCTTTTCTAGGGGACATACAACTTTTCAAACCAACACAGGCACAATGGGGAGACCACCTTTTTCTCAGCTCCATCCTCTCCAAGGATCAATTGAATTTAAGAGACTCTCATAGAGAAAAGCCTGGGAGAAGCTAAGAGAGCTACCATAGAAGCTTAGAGAGGAAGCCACTGGAACCAGAAACTGAAAGCAAAGAAACCCTGGAGCAAAGGACCAGCAGACAGCACTCTGTGCCTTGTCATGTGGCAGTGAATTCTCAAATGCTAGCAACGATCTTCAGGGTCCAGGTATCATCCTGTTGATGCCTTAATTGGGACATTTTTCACAACCTGAAAACTGTAAGCAGTAAATTAATAAATCCTCATTGTAAAAGCTAATTTATTTCTGGTATATTGCATTTCATCAGCTTTAGCAAACCAAAATAGTTGTATATATGTTATTGGAATTAAAAATGATTAAAAAGTCATGGAAATGAGCAACACAAACAGTGAACCTTAACTTAAGCCATGGACTATAGTTAATAGCACAATTATAAAAATGTACTTTCATCAATTGTAACAAATGTGTCACACCAATTAATAACAGTGCTAATAACAGTGTGGTATATGGGAATCATGTATTTTATGCATGATTGTTTTGTAAACTCAATTTACTCCTTTTTTTGTAAACTCTTTTACTTTTTTTGTAAACTTTTTTACTTCTCTGATAAAAGAAAATGAAATACAAACTGTATGTTTTATATCTATGCTAAATTTCTGAAACTTGATAATACACTTAATGTGGTTACATACGTGAATGTCCAATTTCTTAGGGAATATGCATGGCTATATTAAGTTTTAAAAGAGCATGATGAAGAAACACTCAGTCAATCATTTTTCTACCCTTCTTTAAATAAAAGTTCCCCCCAAATCAGGAGGTTGGAATTAAGACCCAGTTCAGCATCCACAAATCCATCTCCCTCTATCTCATTCAAAGCATCAGAAGAACAGCTCTGTTCATGAAAGCCATAGCACCAGGAGGAGGGAAATCAAACCCAAAATTAATCAAACAGAATGCAATTACCAGAGGAGGTGGAAATTATGATGTATGCAATCTATGCTCAAATGTTTAGGAAAAAGATAGAGATCAATAAATAATTAGGTAGATAAATTGCTGCAATGTGCTTTGAAATTTATTGCTTTTTTGTATATATGTTACTTTTCACAAAAAATAAAAATAAAGTCACCAGTGTCAGAAGTTCCAGGGAGATGGTGGAATAAGATAGGTCGAGTTCACCCCTGCTCCCAGGAACAGCTAGAAAAGGGATGGGAAAGCAACTGGGACCATGACTCCAGAGTATAAGGGACTTAGGAGGATCGTCTACACCATATAGGGAAGCTCTGGTTGCAAAAGTAGAAGAATTGAGATGCAGAGAACCAGAGATTGCTCAGTCAAGTGCAAACAGCCTAGTGCACCCATTTCCAAATGGAGGCCCGGAGCCCTCAGGAGTGCGTGAACAAGGAGACAGGGACAAAGAAGCTCACAGGAGCCAGTGTAGCATCACTGACCCATACTTATACTTGCGCTGCAACCCATCACTGTCTGTTGTGCTGCATATCCTGCTCCACATCCATCCCACAAATACAAAGCTTTAGTCTAATGAAGGAAATCAACCTCCAGAGTAACACTATCAAGACATTTACATGCCTTGAAGGCAACAGATAACCACTAAACATATCATGATGCACACAGATATAGCCCAGCCTAATGACCAGATTGAAGCACTAGAGAAGACACAGACTTTGGAACAACAAAAGAAAGATGCTCATATAACTCTACTAAACAAAATGAATGGGATGGCTAATGACATAAAAGAGATCAAAAAGGCACTAGAAGAGTATAAAGAGGAATTTGGAAGAATAAATAGAAAAATAGCAGATATCACAGAGATTAAAAATGCAGTAGACCAAATGAAAAATATACTTGAGACACACACAACTGCAGATTTGAAGAGGTAGAAGAAAGAATAATCGAACTAGAGGACAGGACAACTGATTTCAAACACTCAAAACAGCAAGTGGCAAAAAAGATGGGAAAATTTGAATTAGATCTCAGGGAAATGATGGACAAAGTAAAGCACACAAATATAAGAATCATTGGTGTCCCAGAAGGAGAAGTAAAGGGCTAGGAAATTTAGTTGACGATATAATGGGGAAAACTTCCCAACATAAAGGACATAAATATGCAAATCAAAGAAATCCAACGAACTCCAAAAACAATAAATCTAAATAGGCCTTCCCCAAGACGCATACTAATCAGTCTGTCAAATGTTGAAGAGAAGCAATCCTGAAAGTGCCAAGAGAAAAGCAAACTACTACATACAAGGGAGACCACATAAGACTGAATTCAGACTACTTAACTGGCACTAGGGAGGCAAGAAGGCAGTGGTATGATATATTCAAGATCCTGAAAGAGAAAGACTTCCAGCCAAGAATTCTGTACCCAGTCAAATTGCCCTTCAAAAGTGAAGGAGAGATTAAAAACTTCACTGACAAACAGATCTTGAAAGAATTTGTTAAAAAGAAACCATCCCTACAAGAAATACTAAAGGGAGTTCTACTGGTTGGAAAAAAAGACAGAAGAGGGAGTTCTGGAGGAGGGCACAGAATTGAATGCTACCACTAAGGGAAACTTAAAGGATAAAAAGAGAAAGAGGGAAAAGAATATATAAATCTGACAAATAAAATCCAAAAGTTAGGATGGTGGATTCGAGAAACATTTTTACAGTATTTTGAATGTTAACGAATTAAATTTACCATTAAAAGATTCAGATTGGCAGAATGGATTAAGAAATATAATCCAACTATATGCTGCTTACAAGATACTCATGTTAGAAACAAGGATACAAATGGATTGAAAAAAAGTGTTCCGTGCAAGCTGTAACCAAAAGAAAGCAGGAGTAGCTATACTAATATCAGACAAAATAGACTTAAAAATGTAATGACATCATAAGAGACAGAGAAGGACACAAAATACTAATAAAAGAGACAATTCACCAAAAAGAAACAACAATCATAAATGTTTATGCTCCCAATCAAGGAGTTCCAAAGTTCATGAGACAGACATTGGCAAAACTGAAAGGAGTAAAAGACATTTCAACGATAATAGTAGGAGATTTAAATACACCACTCGCCTCTATAGATAGAACAACCAGACAAAGGACTGGCAAGGAAACAGAGAATTTAAATAATTTGATAAATGAATTAGACCTAACAGACATATATAGGTCGTTACAGCCCCAAAACACCAGGATAGACATTCTTCTCAGGTGCTCATGGAACATTCTCCAGGATAGAACATATGCTGTGACACAAAATAGGTCTTTAAAAATTTTAAAACATGGAAATTATTCAAAGCACTTTCTCTGAACACAATGGAATGAAGCTGGAAATCAATAAACACCAAAAAATGGGAACTTTCACAAATACATGGAGATTAAATAATGCACTCTTAAACAATCAGTAGGTCAAAGAAGAAATTGTTAGAGAAATTGGTAGCTATCTAGAGATGAATGAAACTGAGAATACAGCATATCAGAATTTATGGGATGTGGCAAAAGTTGTTCTGAGAGGGAAATTTATTGCCCTAAATGCCTATATTAAAAAATAAGAAAGAGCAAAAATCGAGGACGCAACTGCTCACCTGGAGGAACTTGAGAAAGAACTGCAAACTAAACCCAAAACAAATAGAAGAAGAGAAACAACAAAGATTAAAACAGAGTTAAATGAATGGGAGAACAAAAGAACAATAGAAAGAATCAATAAAACCAAAAGTTGGTTCTTTGAGAAAATCAATAAAATTGATGGACCACTAGCAAAGCTGACAAAAAAAAAAGGAGAGAGGATGCAAATAAACAAAATCAGAAATAAAGGGAGGTCAGTACCACCCTGAAGAAATTTTAAAAATCATAAGAGGATACTTTGAACAACTATATGCAAACAAACTAGACAACTTAGACATAATGGACAAATTCCTGGAAACACACAAACAAGCTACACTGACTCAGGAAGAAATAGAAGATCTCAACAAACCAATCACAAGTAAAGAGATTCAATCAGTCATCAAAAATCTTCCTACAAAGAAAAGCCCAGGGCCATATCCTTTCACCAGGGAATTTCATCAAACATTTCAAAAAGAACTAAAGACAATCTTGCTCAAACTTTTGCACAAAATTGAGGGAAAAGGAACACTAACTAACTCACTTTATAAAGTTAACATCACTTTTTAATTCCTAAACCAGGTAAAGATGCTACAAGAAAGGAAAACTACAGGTCAATCTCTTTAATGAACAGAGATGCAAAAACCCTCGACAAAATACTAGCAAATCAAATCCAATGACACATTAAAATAATTATAACCATGACCAAGTGGAGTTTATACCAGGAATGCAGGGATGGTTCAACACATGAAGATCAATTAATGTAATACAGCACATTAGCAAAATGAAAGGCACTGTTTTAGTTTGCTAGCTGCTGGAATGCAACACACCAGAGATGGATTGGATTTTAATAAAAGGGGATTTATTTCATTAGTTCTTCAGAGGAAAGGCAGCTAACTTTCAATTGAGTCTCTTTCTTATGTGGGAAGGCATAGGGTGATCTCTGCTGGCCTTCTCTCCAGGCCTCTGGGTGCCAACAACTTTCCCCAGGGAAAGATCCTTTCTGCATCTCCAAAGGCCTGGGCTGAGATGAAGTATGCTGTGCTGCTTTTGCTGTGCTACATTAAGCTCTCTCATTTAAGCACCAGCCAATTAAATCAAACATCATTCATTGCAGCAGGCATGCCTCCTAGCCAACTGCAGATGTAATCAGCGACAGATGAGGTTCACACGCTCTTGGCTCATGTCCACAGCAATAGAACTAGGCACCTTCACCTGGCCAAGTTGACAACTGAATCTAACTACCACAGGAACAATTGAGCATCATCTCAATTGATGCTGAAAAAGTATTCAACAAAATTCAGCATCCTTTTCTGATAAAAACACTTCAAAATATAGGACTAAAACGTAACTTCCTCAATATGATAAAAGGCATATATGAAAAACCCATAGCCAACATCATATTCAATGGAGAGAGATTTAAACCTTTCCCCTAAAATTGGGAACAAAACACCAATGTCCTCTGTCACCACTATTATTCAACATTGTACTAGAAGTTCTAGCTAGAACAATCAGGCAGGAAAAAAGAAATAAAATCCATCCAAATTGGAAAGGAAGTAGTAAAACTTTCACTATTTACAGATGACATGATACTATACTTGGAAAATTCTGAGAAATCTACATTACTTGAGCTAATAAACAAATTCAGCAATGTGGCAGGACATAAAGTTAATGTGCAAAAATCAGTAATGTTACTTTACACAAGCAATGACCTAACTGAGGGTCAATTCAGGAAAAAAAAATGCCATTCAAAATAGCAACTAAAAGAATCAAATTATCTAGACATGAACTTAGCTAGGGAGGTAAAGGACCTGTACACAGAAAACTACATAACATTGCTAAAAGAAATCAATGAAGATCAAAATAAGTGGAAAAACATTCTGTGCTCATGGATAGGAAGGCTAAATATAGTTAAGATGTCAATTCTACCCAAATTTATCTACAGATTCAATGCAGTACCAATCAAAATTCCAACAATCTACTTTACAGACTTGGAAAAGCTAGTTATCAAATTCATCTGGAAAGGAAAGAGACACCGAATAGCTAAAGCATCAAGTGGGAGGATTAACATTTCCTGACTTTAAGACTTATTTTGAAGTCACAGTGGTCAAAACAGCATGGTACTGATAACAAAGATGAAAGTATTGACCAATGGAATCAAATCAAGAGTGCAGAAACAGACCACCAAATCTATGGTCAACTAATCTTTGACAAGGCCCCCAAATCCACAGAATTGGGATAAAATAGTCTTTTCAATAAATGGGCATGGAAGAACTGGATAGCCAAAAGAATGAACGAGGGCCCCTCCTATCTTACACCCTATACAAAAATTAACTCAAAGTGGGTCAAGCACCTAAATATAACAACCAGTACCAAAAAGCTCCTAGAAAAAAATGTAGGGAAACATCTTCAAGACTTAGTAATAAGAGATAGCTTCCTAAACTTTACGCCCAAAGCACAAGCCACAAAAGAGAAAATAAGTAAATGGGAACTTCTCAAAATCAAATGCTTTTGCTCCTCAAAAGACTTTGTCAAAAAGGTGAAAAGGCAGCCAACTCAATGGGAGAAAATGTTTGGACATCACACTTCAGACAAACGTTTGATATCTTGTATACATAAAGAAATCATACAACTCAACAACAAAAGAACAAACAACCCAATTTTAAAGTGGGCTAAAGATATGAATAGACATTTTTCTGAAGAGCAAATACAGATGGTTCAAAAGCTCATTATCATTAGCTATAAGCGGAATGCAGATCAAGACCACAAAGAGATATCACCTCACACCT
Organism: Tamandua tetradactyla; assembly: GCF_023851605.1. Classification (NCBI taxonomy): domain Eukaryota; kingdom Metazoa; phylum Chordata; class Mammalia; order Pilosa; family Myrmecophagidae; genus Tamandua; species Tamandua tetradactyla. The sequence continues at coordinate 5,790,752 of NC_135347.1, read as the reverse complement.
ATAAGAATGGCTGCTATTAAACAAACAGGAAACTACAAATGTTGAAGAGGTTGTGAAGAAATTGGGACACTTATGCACTGCTGGTGGGAATGTATAATGGTACAGCTACTATGGAAGATAGTTTGGAGATTCCTTAGGAAACTAATTCTCCAGTTGCCCTATGACCTGGCAATACTTGGTATATACCCTGAAGAGCTGAAAGCAGTGACACAAACAAAGATTTGCACACTGGGGTTCATGGCAGCCCTATTCACATTCATCGAAAGATGGAAGCAATCCAAATGTCCATCAATAGACTAGTGAATTAACAAAATGTTGTTTATACATGCAATGGAATATTATGCAGCAGGAAGACAAGATGACATCCTGAACCACAGGACAACATGAATGAGCCCTGAGGATATAATGCTGAGTGAAATTAGCCAGACACAAAAGAATAGATACTATATGATTCCACTTTTATGACCATAGTAAAGGTAAAATTAGAGGTTTATAAAACAGAATCCTGCATATCTTAATGTAAAGCTTGGATACATCCCAGAATATATTAAATAGATAATCAGAAAAGTATTGGCAAAGTCCCTCAAGGGATGGGATAAAAACTATAGAATTATTAAACTTTACCCTGGGGAAACCCCAGATACTGTGTCAAACATTAGGGACACCCAAATCAATAGACCAAGCCTTCGATATTGAGGCTTGCTCTTGTGAAGCTTATATATATAGTGGAGAAGCTTAGCCTACCTATAGGTGTGCCTAAGAGTCACCTCTGGAGGGCCTCTTTTATTGTTCAGATGTGGCCTCTCTCTCTCTAAGCCCAACTCTGCAGGTGAAACCATTGCCCTACCCACTACGTGGGACATGGCATCCAGTGGTGAAAGTCTCCCTGGCAGCATGGAAGATGACTCCTAGGGAGGTGTTTGGCCCTGGCACCATGGGATTAACAATGCCATCCTGACCAAAAATGGAAAAGAAGTGTTACAAAAAAGGTATCAGTGACTAAAAGAGTGCAAACAGTCGAGAGTCTACTCTGGAGGCCACTCTTATGCATGCTTCAGTTAGACGTTGCTACCAAACTTAATCATAACTTGCCAAACCCCAATCAAAACCATTCCTGTCAATCCCAGAGAATACCTAGGGTGCTATATAAGATTCTACAAAAGTTCCATGCACTAGGGTAACTTTCCAGAAACCTGCAAACTCCAGCTGGGTCCCCGAACCAGATAAGTTCTGAAGTGCAGAGGGGCCAGCCTCTCTAGAACATCAACTAGTTCCATCCCCATATCCCACATCATCAACAGCCATTTCCATCATGAAAAGTTAGAATGGGCATAGCCCAAATACTCCTAAAGAGAGGGATAAAGATCAAAGGTGATGGTGGAGTTAAATAGAGAAGGTCGGGTTTAACAAATGAGTATAAGGGCTGAATCATTTGTATATTGATATTTCTATTAGTCTCCAGTACCTTAGAACAGCTAGAACCAAAAATCTAAAATTGTGAAATTGTAACCCATACCAAAATCTGAAATCTGTTCTATGACTAATTGTTGCAATGCACATTGAAATTTATTGTTTTTTATATATATATGTTATTTTTCACAAAAAAAAGAGAAGGAAGAGTACAGTAGAGAAAATAGGATTTAACAAATGAATAGAACTGCTGAATCAATATATTGATATTTCTTTTGGTCTCCAGTATCTTGGAGCAGCTAGAAGTAAAAATGTAAAATCATGGAACTGTAACCCATGCCAAACTTTAAAATCCATTGTTTACCTGTTAAAATGTACAGAATTTTATTGCTTTTTTGTATCTATGTTATTTTTCACAATAAAAAAAGTTTAAAAAAGATTTTTAAAAAGTCAATTGTGATGATAAATGCACAGCTGTATGATAAAAAAAAAAGGAGCTATCAGTTAAATTATTTCCTACAAAGGTGTTATGACAGTAGATACCCACAGTTCACAGTTGTAGCTTCAGTTTTCTTGGAAGACCCACTGGCTCATTTGGACAACCAATCCGCTGGACTTGTATCTAAAGAAGTCTTACCAATGAGAAGTACCTAGGAACTATTTAAATCAGAATGTATTTTTTTAAATAAGCTATTCAGAAAACAAGTTTTAAAGGGAAGGAATTTACTCTCCTCAAAAATAATAATAATAATTAGGTAGGTAGAGGATCATATAAGAAATGTGGCAAAATGTTTAAGGTTGGCCAATCTGGTTGGTATAATGGAGATACTTGTATTGTTTTGTAACTTTCCTCTAAGTTTGAAATCATTTTCAAAATAAAATGTAAAAACTATGCGTTCAGAGAAAAAATGTACAAATCAAAGCCTTCAGTTTAAGGAACTTTCAGGATAAGAACAGCCACCAATATCACAAATAGGACAACCGAAGCAACAGCCACACTCATGCCTTCTCCTAATCACCAAATACACCTCCCCAAGGTCAACCACCACCTGAATATCTGCCAGCATAGATTACTTCAGCCTGCTCTTACAAATTATTTTCAGGGAGGGCCAAGGTGGCTCAGCGGGCAGAGTTCTTGCCTGCCACACTGGAGAGCCAGGTTCGATTCCCCATGCCCGCCCACGCCAAAAAAAAAAAAAAAATTATTTTCATGAGCTTATGGGATCATACAGTGTGTATTGACTTACATCTGGCAAGTTTAGGTACAAAGTACATTTTTAAGACTTGCTTTAATATTGCTTGTAACATTATTTTTTTCATTTTCCTTCCTGTAGATTATCCCATTAAAGAATATATCCCAGTTTCAAAAAAGAAAAGAAAAGAAAAGAAAAGAAAAAGAAGTTTCCAGAAAGTCCATCACTCCTGAGCAAATCCAAATGAGTGAGCCTGAAGGATAAAGCCTTTTTTCTTGGGCTTTATCCTTCAGGCCCAAGAAAAAGCTGCAGGATAATTGGCACCTGCAGAGACAATGACCTGCAGAGACAATGCCCAGGTCAGGCAGCAGGAGCTGGGTTCAGTGGCAGGCAGCCAGGAAGAATGCATTAGAAGGATGGCACTCATTAGCACCTGGGTTTCTACCCAGGACTCCTGTGACACTGGTGCACTGGAAATCCTCCTTTCAACAAGATAGACAGCTCCTCAAGTGGAACTATAAAAACCACTTCTACCAAACGGCTATTTGCTTTCATTGAGTATTTTCTCAATGCATATGTTCAAGTCACCCAGTACAACTACACCAGTCTTCAAATCAGCCAACTAACAGTTTTCTGAAATGAAACAAAGAAAAAAATCCATGACAGAATATTGTACACTGAGAATAGGTGATTATCTCATTATCTAACATTTAGATGCTTTCATGTGCTTCCCGTGAAATTAGTCCAGAAAAGGGTAATTCAAACAATTACAAATAATATTTAAAGAAAAAGATAATTTTACATATTTTACATGTAACAATGTCTTAAATTTGGACATTAAGAAAGAAGGAAACAACTTTTATTAATATGTGTGCTGGTTTTGAATCTGTCATGTACCCCAGAAAAGCCAAGTTCTTTAATCTTCATTCGGTATTGCTGGGTGGGAACTTTTTGATCATTTCCATGCAGATGTGACCCATCCAACTGTGGGTGGCAACTGTTAGGTGGTTTCCATGAAGATGTGTCTCCACCCATTCAAGGTGGGGGTGCTTAACTGGAGCCCTTTAAGAGAGAACCCATTTTGGAAAAAGCTTTAGAACCAACAGAGCCCACACAGCCAGAGACCTTTGGAGATTTATAAAGAAAACATCCCTGGGGGAGCTACTGAAGAAGCCTAGAGAGAAAGTTAATAGACATCAGCATGTGCCTTTCCAGTTGGGAAAGAAGCCCCAAGCATTATCAACCTTCTTGAACCCTAATGTCTTTTACTGGATATCTTAGTTTGGACATTTTAATAGCCTTGCTTAATTTTGACATTTTCACAGCCTTAGAACTGTAAACTTGCAATTTAATAAATCCCCCTTTTTATAAGCCATTCTGTTTCTGGTATATTATGTCCCGGCAGCATGACTTGAACATATACATTGCACAAATACTCAATGAAAGCAAGATGTAATCAATTTCTCCTCATCCCTACTAAATAAATGTTAAACAAATCAGTCTGAAGAGATTTCAAATTATTCGCCTTGCATAAGTGAGTATTCCTGAGTCTAGACCTAGTGTCATTTCACTATCTCAAATGTGCAGAGATCTCGAGGAATGTTCTTCCTCTTGCCACAAATGGAAATGAAGACTTAATCGCAACTCCATATTTGGAAAAGCGCCAACAGCATTGACCAATGGGCAAATAAAAGACTTGGAGTTGGAGATGTTTTTTCCTCACGTGGGAAGAGGAATATTTCAGGATTCGTATATGAATCCAAGAGTCCTAAAAGGGTAAACTTAGGAACAATGTAAGGAATAACTACTTACATAGCAGGTAGTGAGTTAAAGAACTTACAACCCCATAAAGAGAAATTCATGGCCACCAGTTTAGAGTAAGCAAATCAAGGAGACTGTGGGATTTGAGGACATATCTCTGGCTCTTTCCAGTTGCAGCTGTATCCCTTCCCCAGTTGTGCCATGTTCTCTCCATGAGAAACATGGAATATTCTCCATACAGGTAAAATATAGGCTCTCATATTCTAAAAGCACATGGCGTAAAACACTAAGAGGTGGTGATATTGTAGAATTTTATCCTGCGTTTTATTATCTTGATATTTTGAGGCTCTCAGAATGTAATTCTAGCTATTTAAAAGAATTCATGTTTAATAGAAAGTTGCCTGATGAATAGTTCTCTCAGAAATATTTATTGGTTAACCAAGGACTCTGCTTCTACTCAACAACTAAGGCATTTCACATTATCTCTCCATGTCTACCTCAGGGGATTTTCTCTGACCAATCCAGACCCTGGAATTTTCTCTAAATTCCTAATGAATTATCTGTGGCATACATTTGTAACATAATGTCTAATATCCCATAGGATTCTTTCTTTTTTTCTCTCTCCTTCCCTCCTTTCCTCCCTCCTTTCCTTCCTTCCTTCTTCCCTTCCTTCTTTATTCTCTTCTCCTTTTTCTTTATCTTCTCCTAACATTTTGGAGTGCTTTCTCTGTGCCTAAGCACTGTTCTAACGTCTTATCTGTCAATTTTCTAATTCAATCTTTGCAACAATTTTATTATCTATTCTCTTGATTTGATCACCAATTTTTTAGGCACAGAGACTGTTTTGCACCTCTTTGTACTCCAAGTAACTATCACTGTTATTCTTCCAAAGGAGTAAAAGTGTGAACAAAAATTGCATACAAAAAGTGTACATTAGCACTTGACATAGAGCTCCTGGCTATGTAATTGAACAGTTAATTCTGTGATTCTTGTTCAGTGCAGTAATTATATCTTAGCTTTGAATATGTCATCAGGCATGGCAGGTCCTGAAACAAAAAGGTTTTCTGTGGGAATGAAGGGAAGGAGGGAGGATACAGGAGGAAGAAAGAGGGGAGAAGATCCAAATTACCTCATTTTAAAATAAACTAGAAAATGTATCTCCTCTTTCTATGCCTCTTCCCCATCTCTATTCTCATAAATCAGCCAAGAAAATGACATTAATTTATTGAAGAACACTTTTTGACATAATTGTACAAAATTGTGTTTATTTTCAAAATGTGAGAGAAAAGTATGCATGATGGGAGTAGAGAGACACTTCTTAAACCCTGACCAGTAAACTTAAAATGTCATTTTCCCAAAACTATAACTTATCCCCAGAAACGAATCCCTCTTTTCAAACCATTTAAAAATCCCACCACTAAACCAGTTTGAATCTATTCAAATCCTAAATCCCAAAGACTGGGGAATCCAAACCTTGGCTTCAGAAAACATCAGTAACCTACATGCTCATAATGGGAAGTGAAGGGGACGTCCAAATCCCAGCACTGACAGTAACAAGGCAGAAGTCTTTTTATGCTCATGGGGTTGCTGACCCCATTCCGAAGGAATGCTGAAAAAGCAGCTTTCCCAGGGTGAGCCCCCAAACTATGTTTTTAGGTGAGGGAATCCAAGCCAAGCTTTCTCATGTGGCAGGGATAGAGCCAAGGAAATTTCTGTCCATTCTACAATTCTTAAACTGTTTGGTCACCAGAAATCTAGAATTACCAAAAGAAAGAAAATAATAATAATAATAATTATCTAGGAACATTCTCAGAGTACCTAAATTGCAATAATAGCTGCCTTTTGAAGATATACCACATGCCAGGAGTTAATCAACATTACATTTTTCTAATTCTTATAATAACCATAGGAGGAAAATATTTTATGGGCAAGGAAATTGAAACTCAGAGAGGCTAAACTTAAACAAGGACACAGAACCAGTAAGTGGCAGAACCAGTGTGATGGTTAGATTCTGGTGTCAACTTGGCCAAGTGACGATGCCCAATTGTCTGGTCAGGCAAGCACTGGCCAGGCCATTGTTACAAGGATAGTTCATGGCTGGTTGATAAACCAGAAAGATGGCGTGTTAAATCATCTGTCAGTTGATTGCATCTGTGGCTGATTACATCTGTGACCAACTGAGGCATGTTTCCCATCAATAATAATCCAATTCATTGAAGACCTTTAAGGGAGAAAGGTCTCCCTTTTCACGGCTTCTTCAGCCAATGAGCCCCTCTTGTGGAATTTGTCCTGACCCTTCATCAGAGCTGCCAGTTTCACAACTTGCCCTATGGATTTTGGACTCTTTCATTCACAGGGTTGCATGAGACACCTTCATAAATCTCATATTTACAGATCTCTCCTGTTGGTTCTGTTTCTCTAGAGAACCCTGACTAATACAACCAATGGCAACTTTGTCCCCCAGGGGATATTTGGCAAAGTCTGTAGACATTTCTGATTGTCACAACTAGAGATGGTACTACTGGAACCTAACGGGTAGAGGTTACTGATGCTGCTAAACACCCTACAGTGCACAGGACAGACCCCGTATCTCAGAACTATCAATCCCAAAATGCCTTTAGTGCCAAGATTTAGAACCCCAGTCTATCTGACTCTAAATAACTTTGTGCTATGCAAAGCACCCAGCATTTAGATGTATGGGGAAACATAGATGAAGCTGTGAACATGTGACTGGGGGCAAAGAAGTACTGAACTCAAGTCATTGGCTTGAGGTGGAGATTTCCATTAATTTGTCACGGAGGAGTGGGGAAGGAGCAGAAAGCTGAATAAGGAAATACATTTCCAATCATTTAAATGAACTGTCTCCTTTATCAGCTGATAAATAGCTCTGAGCATGGCAGAGGATACAGGAGACCTGGCCAATGGATATGGACAAAACCAAGCATTCCAATCCAGGGAGCCTTTTGCTCTGGTGCTTTCTGGCCATCACCTATCTGCCTTGAGATGGATGGAACAACCAAGACAGTGCGTTAGGCCAGCTTATCTCAGCACCCCATGCTTGGCTGGTTGGGAGTGAACCCAATGTCTACCTCATCCCCAGCCCGGCCTTTAGCTGTCAGCCCCTGGAGCTGGGCCAGCCGGGGCCAGGCGGGGCGACTGGTACCAGACACCCGAGGCTGTTCTCCATCCTTCCCCCACTACTAATAAATGACTTTCCTGGCGCTGTGGCCACATGGATCAGTGGCAGAAATAGATTCCCCGTCGGAAAGAGAGCCATTTTTCTATGCCTGATTGGAGCATGAAAAACAGAAGCTTTCTTGGATTGGAGTTTAGCGTAAATGCTTTCTCACACATTTTCTCCATCATTAACCAGCCATAAATCAATATACTAAGCCACCTCTTTACCCCTTGGTGAAGTTTTCCTCAACCCCTTCCAAAAGTTCGCTGTTCACTGTGATTGGAACACTGTGCTGAATTACACAGGGAATTCAACAAGAGCCTTCAAGCATTCCTCAGCACGCCTTCCCCTCTGCTCTCAGTTTCACATGTAGCTTTGTCCAGACCCCGTCCAAATGTAGACTGGGGCTTCTCCCATGCAGCCCCAGAGATCTCAGTCCTTGCAACAGAGCGCTCGCCTCTCCTGGCCATGCCTGATTGTTTTCCTGTTTCCTCTTGCTGGTCAGTGAGCTCTCTCAGGGTTCTGTTTGTCAACAGTTATATTCCCAACACTTAGGAGTGGACGTGATACTGATGGGTGGGTCAGATTATATTCGTTGAATGAATGAATGGAGGTGATAGCTCTATAGATCTAGAGTGGTTATATTAATTTATTGTAACTTTTTAGGTGTCTGGCTTCTCTACAAACAGAAAGCTCCTTGAAGGCAGTGGTCACGTCTTTGCCTTTCATTCTCAATTCCTGGTGCAAAGAGGGACTAAAATATCAGTTAAATGGGTAAAAGCTAAAGAACAAATTGAGGCAGTTTGAAACAGAATCTGAGTTTGAGACTCTCTCTATAGTCAATTTCCAAAGTCAAAACAGGGCACCAGACATTACACAGCTATAAATGTTCATCAAAACTCACAGAACTGCATACTAAACAGAGTGGGTTTTACATAGAGTGATTAACCAAGTTCTTTTAAATGACAAATACAGCGTAAAAACTGTATAAGGATAAATAAATCCCTTTCCTCTAATCTGTAACTGTGACCATTATAAAATTTTAAAATGACTTTTTCTCCTAACAATATTATATGAAAAAAAAGATAAATATTATTATCCAAGCATCACCACCTTGTGGTACAAAAGGGAGCATTTAATAACTATCTTTGGAACGTCAAGGTAATCTTGCTTCATATATAAGCTCAGGGTGAAACCGAAGCACTTTCAGTTCCTTAAGGCAACATTCAGCTGCAAATACATCTTCAGAGAACAAACGTTCTTTTGGCAGAATGTCAATCTAATCGATTCACAAATTGATATGGGTTAAAATTACTTATTTTTAAAAATCGTGTTTTGACTAAGGGATTGATTTGCCTCCATTCCAACGTAGTACTCATAAAGTAGCATGCATGAGCAGCCAGGAATGACTGTCCATGGACACATAATATTACATGGTACTACATCAATAGAATATTTTCATCATTAAAAAGTAACCCCCCAATTTTTAGATGGAAAAAAAGGAATAAGTAAATAAACAGGACCCCAGAGATCATGACTTTAGTACAAAGCACAGGCTTCCCCTTCCCTCTTTCCCCTTCCACACAGAGACAGGTACATCCACTTTCAGACCTCACTGCTGCTGACACTATCGTTTAGTTCCCTGTAAGGCCATCTGTTTTTGCAGCACAACTCACACATCACCGTTCCTCTCTCAGTCCTCTGTGACTCTTCCAGCTCACACCAAATTCACCCATCGCTAAATGCTGTTGGCCTTTTCTGTTTATATCTGTTGAGACTGGAATCACCAGCCCCAGGCAGATTTAGTCCAGGCCACATGTAGCATGAACATAGTATGAGTTTTTTGTTTCATGTTGTTTTATTTGGCTTGCAGGTTCTTAAAGTTTTGAATCGGTTGTTAACATTTCAAAATTGGCAAATTTCCCGTACAAGTTCAGTGTTTCAGCTTCTCTTGGAAAATCAGAGGATCTGGCAATGCTGGACCCATATTCCCATGTGGCTGGAGTCAAGTGGTAATTGCTTTTTTAGAAGGATTCTTTGCCCTCTAGTTTGCCAGTGTCTCCATGATTATTTGTGTCACCTGCCTGGTCTTTGTAGGCGTTCAGTTAGCAACCCCCGCCCAAGGAATGGCCAGATGTATGCAACACTGGTGTAAAGCAATTCAGTGTGGACAAGCAGCCTGGGGTGATTACTGAGAACTTCCCGACCAGTGTTGGATCAAAGAACCTGGTCATGAGTATGATGAAGGCCATAAAGCTGGAAGGAAGGTCTACAGACAAAAAAATCTAGGTGTGCCTATGAAGGTTGCAGATGGCTATAGGGTGGTCTGATTGACAGCGGACAGAGACTCTCCAAGAAGGGACAATGGCATTTGTTGTATTAGCAAGGTGCTGGTGTCACCTGTGACAACAAATTATTACTTCCAACAAGCTGTGCAGTGGTGATTTCCTTCTACAAATGAATGAAATCACATAGAAGCAGGGATCTCAGAAGAGGTCTACCATTGCTTCAAGAAATTGCAGGTTCTCATCATTGTCACTGCTATCTTCTAGAGCTGGAGCAGGAGATCTGGCTCCAGAGACTTTCACAGATACCGCATCTTGACAACCACTCATACCCTGTCTGGCAATGGCTTTCAGTGTATGTCTTATTTCTTCAATAAGAGAGTTACTTTTCTGTGGGCAGGTGAAATGCCTGACATTTCATTTGCTACTTCTATGACAAGCCAACATGTGTTAGCCACATAGCTCATACTCCTCATTTGTTTTAAATTGTCTTCAGTGCCAATAAGATCATGAGTACAAAATGGCTGAACAATAATGGTGCCAGCTACAGTTGGGGCCATATAACAGCAAATTGGGCATAGCTTTCCTTTCTATAATAGCTGGGATCACTTGTTCAGCCCCTGCCAGGCTAGAGGCTCCAGAAAGGAAAAAGACCCTCTAAGATGCATCTCTAGAAATATTCCAAAATGCAGCTATCAACAATTGGATGGTTGTGGACATGATGCCAGATCTTACCAGACTTCACCTGAAAACAGTATTGTGTGACTACCAGACTTTCCATTGAATTTTTAGGCTAAAAGATGGCAGAGGCAAACCCCACCCCTGATCTTTCTAGTCAGAATCTCCCAGTGTACTGATCTGAGCCCACGGATTTTGAGGAAACCCTCCAGCAAAGTCTGGTGCTTGCTGCTGCTTAAGAAGCACTGTGACGGGTTGGCATGATTTAGTTTTCTGTGTGTTTGTATTATTTTTGCAACTGTTCTGCAAATTTGAAATTATTTCCGAATAAAAAGTTAAAATAAAAAAAAAAGATGGCAGAGGGGACATCTTCTCTCTGAAGACTGGACAGATACTAACAAACTATCCCACCAAACTATCAAAACCATCAACGGGGATTAGTACCCGTGGTAGGGTGGAGCGGTTATGCCTCCAAAACACACGTTCTGAACCCACTGTAAGTGGACATTTTGATGAGGCTACTTCAGTTAAGGTCTGTCCCACTTCATTCAGGATGGATCTTCATCCTATTACTGAAATCCTTTATAAGAGAATGAAATTCAGACAAAGACAAAGAAAGCCATAGGAAGCAAGAAGCTGAGTATCAATGGAACTCAGAAGAGAAGGGAGAAACCAAGAGATGCTGCCACGTGCCTGGCTTGTGACAACCTAAGGGCCAAGGATTCCCAGCAGCCAACCCCAGAACGCTACATTCTCTCCTTGATGATGCCTTGATTTGCCTTTCCTCCTTAGCCTCAAAACTGTGAGCTAATAAATTTTAAAATAAATGTTTCAACCAAACCATTGCACTGTATTTGCTTGAGCAGCCAAGGAAACTAAAACAGTACCTAAACTCACATAGGATTCTTACAGAAATTAGTTCAAAGAATCATGAGGAGGAAGATTCTTCTGATGGTGTAAACACTGGTTTATCAGTCTTGCTGCTCATTAGCATGCACCCTGCCTTTTAATTATGCCCTAATTCGTACTGTGCAAACATCTCCTAATCAGTGGCAGATGTGAAATTTGTGATGCTGAATCTGAATGTTAATCAATTTTAAAAACAACACCTTTAAAACCTTTTGAAAAACCTTTTCTCTAAAAACTTCAGGTGATGTCCTCATTAACAGAGTCCCAAACATGATTTACTATTGTTATTATTTTTAATCATGCTGCACTTTTAATCTGATTCATCCCATTTCCGATGAATGGGATCCCATGAACCTTCTCTGAACTGAAGCTATTTGGGGGAAGGGGAGTGAATTTAGTGACTCTTATTTCCTGGATAAAATCACTGCCCTATTGAATTCCAGAATTGGTTATTCCAACACTTTTGATTAAATATCTAACTGTCCTGGTAAAAAGCACAGGACCAAGCCTCACCCATACCAGAGTAATGTGAGGCAAAACAGTCTCCAGATTTGTCCCTGGAAATGATAAGAGTTTGGGGTCTTCCCCTCTCCCTCATGGGACATGACTCCCAGGGGTATAAATCTCCCTGACAACATGGGACAGAAATTCCGGGATGAGCCAGGACCCAGCATCAAGGGATTGATAACACCATCTCAACCAAAAGGAGGAAGAGAGAAATGAGACAAAATAAACTGTCAATGGCTGAGAGATTTCAGACAGAGTTGAGAGGTTATCCTGGAGGTTATTCTTATGCATTATATAGCTATGCCCTTTGTAGTCTATGGTGATTTGGAGTGGCTAGAGGTAAGTACCTAAAATGTGTTCCAGTAGTTTTGTTTCTTGAAGATGATTGTTGTTCTAGTTTGCTAGTTGTCAGAATGCAACACACCAGAGATGGACTGGCTTTCAATAAGAGGGGATTTATTTAGTAATGTATAGTTTTTCAGAGGAAAGGCAGTTAACTTTCGACTGAGGTTTTTTCTTACGTGGAAAGGCACAGGGCAGTCTTTGCTGGACTTCTCTTCAGGCCTCTGGGTTCCAACAACTTTCCCTGGGGTGATTCCTTTCTGTGTCTACAAAGGCCTGGGCTGAGCTGCGAGCGCTGAGATGAGGTATGCTGAGCTGCTTGGGTTGTTCTGCGTTGAGCTCTCTCATTTAAGCACCAACCAATTAAATCAAACATCATTCACTGCAGCAGGCACGGCTCCCAGCCAACTGCAGATGTAATCAGCCAAGATGAGGTTCATATACCATTGGCTCATGTCCACAGCAACAGAACTAGGCACCTTCACCTGGCCAAGTTGACACCTGAACCTAAATACCACAATTGTATAATGATATAGCTTTTACAATGTGACTGTGTGATTGTGAAAACCTTGTGTCTGATGCTCCTTTTATCCAGGGTATGGACAGACGAGTAAAACATACAGATAAAAAATAAACAAATTAATAGTGGGAACAAGGTTTAAAAAATTGAGTAAATTGAAATACCAGGGTCAATGAGAGGGAGAGGTAAGTGGTATGGTATGTAGGAATTTTTTCTTTATTTCTTTTGCTGGAGTGATACAGATGTTCAAAAAATGATAGTGGTGATGAATGCACAACTATGTGATGGTGTTGTGAGCCACTGATTGCACATCATGTATGGAATGTTTGCATGTCAAAATGTTTCTCTATTTGTATGTTAAGTTTTTACAATAAAATATTTAAAAAAAAAAAAAAAACGGTTCGGGGTCTTTCCTTAGGGGCTTCATCATACCTCACATTCTCAAAAGCTCCCAAGACTGCTGTAGTCACTCCTGAGAACTTATGCACACACTTTTGTTCACAAGATTTGCACTCTCTCCCCAGAGTGGTATAATTGGAATAATCGTTCTGCCTCCAGGTTAGATAGACCTCGTGCTTCCCAGACAACCTGGTCAGTAGCTCAGTTCACCTCAGTGGAAGAAAGGGGTTGCAACCTGCCAATGGAGATCGTCACTTGCAGTTACCCCCACAGCAAAACTGCCCAAAATTAATTCCAATCCCTGGATCCCAGGGTAGACCAGGCATCTCCCTGTAGCACCTGAAGTTCTGTGATGCAAAAGGATGCCAGCTCTGCCTGCATTTCTTTCCTAAGCCATCCCCTGGGCTGTCACCTGGGAGGACAGCGTCAGCTCTATTCTCACATTAGCATTCATTTCCTAGTTTCATCTCTGCCATTATCTCTTTCCAACATTTCCACTGCTAAAGTCAAGGGAAGGATCCTCATTCCACTGAAATAAGAATTCTCCCAAACCAAAGGACACCCTCCTAGATTTTTCTTTGCACAGCCCCTTTCATGGCAGTCACTTTTGGTTTAATAAGACTCTCCTTTCTTTCAGACCTAAAGATCATTCTTTAGAGCCGGATCAGAAATAACAACAATGTTAACATTGAATAAAGGTCTTCAGTAGGGGCCAGGCAGTATTTGTAAGCACTTGACATAGATGAATTTAAGCTGTCACAATTCTATGTGTTGAGTGCTCTTGTATCTCATTTTACAGAAGGGAAAACCAAGGCACCAAGAGGTTAAATGACATGCCAAGGTGACACAGCCAGTAAGTGGCTAAGCGGGAAGACAAACCCAGATCTGGCTGCAGAGCCCCTGCTCAGAAACACCATGCCATGAGGAGACAAGTGACACCACAGATTGTCCTCGAAAGCTTCCTTTTATCTAATCGCCAACTGCTGTTTTAGTCGCTAGACATGTCTTACCTCTCCCCTCAGGGTGAGTTCTCCTCATGTGCCTGCGCCACCGTAATTGCTATATCCCCCCACAAATTCCCACTCGCCCAAGAAGCACACCCCAGAGGGCTGGCCAATAGTCCCTGCCTAGCCCTTAAATTATTCCCAAAAAGCCTCTGGGCCTGGATAAGTAGAATGCTAGTGGCTTCCCACCAGCCAGAAACTGGTGGGCTAGACATTCCCTCACTATGTATATCGGGTATCGAGTCAGATTCTTCCCGATGGCCCCAAACCTCCTGAAGAGCTCCTTCATATGTCTTCACAAATGCTCCTACCTTCGAAACGCCCCTCGATGCTGACCGTTGACCAGGGTTCACATGTGTAAGTGTACAAGGGACCCCTGATTGGGATCTCCCAGGGAGGGCAGAGGACTTGCGCCTCCTGTATGAAGTAAAGCAGATGTCAAGGGGAATGGGGGCAGACTTACGGTCCTAAAGGGCATCACAATTTGCAGAAACACTTGGTGGGAGTTACATGTGCTTTCTCATTGTTTTCCTGCTCCTTGCAAGCCAGTCACACCTCTGATTTCAGAAATAACTCTCTTCTTAAATTGTTTTTTAGCTTGCACCTTAGCAGATTTTTGCATGAAGGTGCAAAATAAATAGATAAATAAAAACAATCTAGCGATATGTAGGTGCTTTTAAGACAATGATTCTCACCTTGGTTGCATATTATAATCATCTTGGAGCTTTTATAAATCCCAATGCCAAGCCATGCTCCAGATCAATTACGTTAAAATCTTTGAGGGAGGGTCCCCCCACCCCCAATATGCAGCCAATGTTGAAACCCACTGTTTTAAGGAAAATGGGTTTCTTTCCTGTCAGCCCCGTTGCTCCAGAAATTATTCTACAGCTATGCAAGCTTTCTGACTTGATCCTGGGGGGCAGATTTGTTCTGAGAAGCTCGGCTGGGATTGGAGTTGATAATATGAACATATCTTGAAGGTTTTCTCTGTAGGGAGCATTTACCTGCCTTAGATGGGATGGTCTCCCTTAGCCCTTCTAAGGAGAGTGGACAGGAAGGACTCTTACCCCCTTTTCACAGAGTGAAGGCTCCGAAAAGCCAATGAGTTTGCCCAGAGTTAAACAGCTGTTAGGTAGTGGAACCATGATTTGATCCAAAAAGTCAGACTCCAAAATTTTATTGGGATAGATTTTTTTTTTTTTTTTTTTTAATTCTTCTCGTGTCCAGACATTGGGAAATTTTCCCTAAGCTCTTCTTGTGCTGTGTAACTTCTGGGACCTGCTTTGAAAGCACAACGTGCAAATCCCCACGTGGAATCAGAGTCCTACCACCCACACGCTCCATCCTGTCCTAGTTAAAACCTTGGGGTACAGGTGCCTTGGACTCATTGCTAGCGACAAGGGCCTCCTCCCCAAACCCGGTTCCAGGGCCCTCTGAGCCCCGGGCCCTGGGCCAGGCGCAGCGCCAAATGCTAAATCAGACGAACTCTTTCACCCCTCTCGGCAACCCCTCAGGTCCAGGAAGCAATTCGTTCTCCCTTTTGCAAAACAGCCAACAGGCACCCAGGGTTGGTAAGCTTGGCGATGTTTCAGCGTTAGCAGGCCTTGGGGTGGGCACTGGCGCCCAGGGAGCCCGGCTGTAAGGCACCCGCTCCTAACTAGCCGTGTTCTGGGCCGCCCCAGCTGGGGCTCCCAAGCACAGTCTTGGAAGAGAGAGAATAAGTACTTTTAACCAATGCAGGGCTTAGCTTCTTGGAGAGAAAACGGGGGCTGGCCACAGCCTGTGCAGGAGTCCGGAAATAGCAATAGCGGTCAGCAGAGGGAGACAGAGCCTGAGCCATCGCAAGGTCCCCAGCACCGCAGCTGACGCAGCAGAGCGCAGAGACCGCAGGAAAGCAAACTTCGTTCTGTTTGGATTTCTTCTGCTGCTGCTTTGCCTGCCTCTCCTTATTCTTTCTCTCCCTCTCTTCCTTCTTCCTCGTCTTTTTTCCCCTTCCGTTCTCCAACCCCTATTTCTTCTTTGCTGGTTTCTGAGTGTCAAGGAGCAGCTTTCCCAGAATTCAGCAAGGAAATTACGATGTGAATCTCCTCTCTCCAACCATGTGTGCAACACCTGACCTCTGAGGAAATCCATTGCTTTCTGAGTCAAAACTTTGCCCGTATATAAAGTTTCCCCAACTCCTGTGTCAGATCCTGGAGCTCCTGATAGAAACACCAAAGCAACATTGGATAAATAAACAGAAGTGTAAATATATAAATATGTATTTGGGGGAAAGAAACCGAACGCTGCCAAGGTAAAGTAGCGTCTGATGTGGAATCAGCCGGTACTGTGGGCAGGGTTTTTACCACAAAGTTTTAAGTTAGATTTCTAAGTACCAAAGTATTATTGTGAATGACAGATACGTAAAACTCCACTCATTCCATCAGAAGTCATTTGTTTTAAGAAGAAATTTCTGGATTTTAAACTTTCTTAGGGCTTCTCATTACAATGCTTGCCACACCACGGGAAGAAGTATTTTAAAAATCAACAGAATTGAAATAAAATTTGATCTTTACCCACGGGTCTGGTTAAAGAAGATATTTAGCCTGTTGAGATTGAAATCCTGGAGAGAAGGGACTCGGTTTGATTCATCTAGACCTTGCCAGTGCCTCTCAGAGTGTGTTAATTTGAGGTAGGCGTTCACAAAGTATTTATCACATTAATTAATGAATGACAGACACGTGACTTCCTGGCTTCCTCAGCACAGAACCCAACCCTGAAAAGAAAGGACAATTCCTGCCAAACTACCAGGTAACCCATTTGAGAAGACAGGCTGATGAGGGCAGGACTCCATCAAATAATGCAGTTCGAAGGGCGGTAAAGAACAGTGGCAGGAGTCAGTTGGCTCTTCTCCCGTTTTCTGCCTGCCTACTTGTCATAGTCAGGGATCATTTGATTATAATTAAAATTTTAAAAAGGAAAAAACCCACTCAACCTAGCCCAAGGCAGAAGGAGGAGCTTACATTGGAAGGACTGAGGGTCCTTTCGTGGAACTCAAGGGCAGGAAGCAGCATCAGACCTCTGGGAGGTCTCGAAACAGGGTCAGCAAAGCAGTAGGGAACCAAAGCAAACTCATTCTCCACCGGCACAGCCCCACCCTTGCCAATGGCCTGCCTCCTGCTCCCTGAACATCTGCTTCTCTCTTTTCTGCAGAGTGGCTTTCTCTGCTTTGATCTACATGTGTTGGAAAATGACTGCCCCAAACTGTCCCATGTGTCCTTGATTTCAAGCTCCTTACTGTCACTGTGTCCCAATTCCAATTTCCACAAATTTGGAGCCTGGCCCAGAACGGATCAAGTGTTAATCTCTGATCTAAGCAGCTGTGGCCCGGGGAGTGAGGTCATTTCCCTACTACTCTTTCAGCAGGTGCCACCCCACCCTCTTAGGGACGGTCCTGCCAGTGTAAAGAGCCCCTCATTTGGAGACATTGCTGGCTGATGGACCTAAAATATAATACAATTCACTCTGGTCTAGTCAGTCAGGGCGGAAGAGTATTTAAACACTGTGGAATGGATCCAAGAATTGTGTCTCCAATTGGAGCCCCTCTATTTCAAATTCCAGGAATGTTTAAAAACTTCCTGTAAAAGGATGACTTGGTTGATGCTAATTTTGCAATGTGAAAACTAAATTACATTGGCAACATTTTGAGCCATGTTTCAAGTTGCCTGTGACTATATATCTTTTGCCCATATTTCATTTCTGCAGCATCCAGAATGTTTGTGATCACAAAATTGTAATTTAAAAATCTGTGCATTTCTTCTGGAGGTAAAAATAGGCTTGAGTGAGAAAGTAACTTTCGAAAAATATGTGATGTTGAAGGCAGAAGTGTGGCCGAAGCCAAGCACAATGCAGCTCTAACTGTAAGTAGCTCAGTGAATGAGATGGGTTCAGGTCCAGCGTGCTGGTGTATATTTGGTTTACATAGAAACCAAACATAGAACGGGTTCTACACTTCAAATCCCTTCCACACCGTTATGCCATAAAATGCCACAATGACGTGCAAAGAAGCAGAGCCCTACGTGGAGTTCTAACTCATCGTCACCCCATTTGATGAATAAAAATCCAGTGGCGGCCCATGCACCTCCTCCCTCCTCCTCCCAAAAATCAACAAATGGTGCTGCAAAAATGGGATGGTCCCGTGGAAAAAGAATGAAATGGGACCCCCACCATACAGCCAAGACAAGTTTTTTTGGTATAGGGAAGATTAAAATGCCAGCAGTAACATGGTTTATAATCATAAAACATGATATATAAATTTCATAAAATCTTGTTCATTACTTTCTTATTTATTACCCAATAAGTCACAGTTTTTGCGAGAAGCAACTTTTGAGGCATCACATTAATCTGATTTTTATTTTACTTAATAAATATTTATACTTCCAAGCATTTTAACTTCACTAACTAATTTAACCCTCACAACAGGCCTATTACAGGTGCAGCATTATTATCCCCATTTGGCAGATGAGAAAACTGAGGCACTGAGAGGTTCGATAACATGTTCAAGGTTGCAACCTAGTGAGTAGTTTAATAAATAATGGAATTAGAATGAGTTTAATCACTATCTTTTGAGAGTTTCCCTTCCCAAACTGTGCTCTTTAATTACATTAAAATTTCAAAGTCCTTTCCTATTATCCTATTTGATTCTCAATGCCCATGAGGTAAGCCTTAGATAATCTCATCTGTCTCCCAAAAAGACTGGGTATCCCAGATGTTAAATGACCAGCTAAGGCTCTGCAAACTGGTAAGGAATATAGTCCTGACTGCTCCTGGCTCAATGTTCTTTTTAATATGACCTTCTGGGCTCAGCTCGCTAAAGTAACAACACCTTCCTTAGCCTGAAGATGTCTTGGTACAACCAAATGCAACTCTTGATACAGATAAAGCACTCAGTTGACTCCTGTTGGGCATGGGGTACTTGTCTATTAGAAATCCTGGAAGAGATAGCTCTCCCCATTAAAACAAGAACACATATTCTGTGATGATCAGAGACTCCAGATGAACTCTGGTCTCCCTTCTCTTTCATCACCACTGCCCCACCAAATGGACCTCCAAACCCCAAAGCAGGTTCATTCCCCTGATGAGATCTATGGCTGCCCAAGCTCTGAAGGTCTAAGCCAAGAGCTCAGGAAGGTTGCAAGATGAAAGATACAGGAGCTCTTTTATTTGCTTTAATTACATTGTTTTTGGTTTTGCTTATTTGCTTTCTTCTCTGTTTAGTGATCTCTTCTAATTTGGTATCGGGAATTTCCTAGTCACATAGAATGAAGTTGGAAGCTTTTCATATTTCCTTTGCTCTGAAATAGCTTTAAAAATATGTTCAGTAAGCGTTCTTCTATAAAACCATTAGGGCTTTGTCTTAGTTTGCCAGGAACGTTAGAACAAATACCACAAACTGGTTGGCTTAAACAACCGCAAGTTATCTTCACACAGTTTTGGAGACTGCAAGTCCAAAGACAAGGTATCACCAGGTCATGGTTTCTCCCAGAGTCCGTAGCATTCTGGTGATGGCTTGCCAGCAGTCCATTTGTTGGCTTGTAAATGCATATCTTCCTCTGTCACATGATGGTATCTGTGTCTTTCTCTGGCTTCCTCTTCTGGCTTCTGCTCTGGTTTTCTACTGACTAACTACATCTGAATTCTTTCTACTTCAGCCATATTGAACTGGGCCCACTCTGATTCAATTGGGCCTTATCCAAGTAGGGTCAATAAAGGTAATACTTACAAATGAGTCCAAACCCACAAGACTGGGGATTAGGACTTAAAACATGTTTGTAGGAAGATATGAATGAAATCTACCACAAGATTTGACACCTTTTCAACTATTTCCATAGTTAGTTGTTGGTTCACAACTAGTTGCTGCTTCTTAAATTAACAGTAGTCTTTTATATCTTTTAAGCTCCAAGTCAAGAGCCTAGAACTTATTTTATTATTTTGGATGAAAACCATAGAAATTCAGAGTTTAGAAAATAGAAAGGCCACATGCTGAGCCTGGGAAATAGTCTATGTAAGACTATGAACTTCAAGCTCTACATAGCAAGGAATTTGCCTAAAAAGTAATTGGGTATGGGAGTTAGAGAAGGAAATAAATAATCAGGAAGATATTAAGGATTTAGCTTATCTTGTCTATACCAGATGATATCTCTTAAGAACATGGAACACAAAATTGAAGTGAGGAGAAAATGTTAGAAGTTCTATATTCAAATTATGCTCCGCCTTTCACTTGCTGAATGACCTTGGCCAACTGACAGTCTCATTCAGGATGCTTATCTGGAAAATCTTCATGTTTCCCAGTTAGTAAAATACCTACAGGACAGTCTAGTCATGAAAAACAGCTAGCTTCTTCTGCCCCTGCATCCTTAGGGATGGCAAGTGCGAGCTTCTCACAGGTCATCAATCTGTGGTGGCCATACTTGGTGATATTGAAAAGGTTTCTGGGTCATCCCCAGTCTTCACAAAAATGAGCTCCATGACTGAAGCCATGGAGAAGGCCATGAAGAAGTCATTATTTGCCATCTCTGTCCAAGATTAAGAAAACACTTATGGCAGCTCAGTTTCCCATTTTGTAATGCTCCCTCCTTCCTCTCAGGGGCTTCATGAGAATCAGCAATTATCCTTTCAAGACTTTCAGCGGAATGGCAATATGACAGCTTTGGGCACAGCCATGGCACTGTGCTTTGTGCCAAAGTTGGGGAAGTGCTCATCTGACAATAACTCCATATTTGTAGGTGTCCTAGTTTGCTAGCTGCAGGAATGCAATATACCAGAGATGGAATGGCTTTTTAAAAGAGGAATTTAATGAGTTGCTAGTTTACAGTTCTAAGGTCGAAAAAATGTTCCAATTAAAATAAGTCTATAGAAATGTCCAATCAAAGGCATCCAGGGAAAGATACCTTGGTTCAAGAAGGCCGATGAAGTTCAAGATTTCTCTCTCAAGTGAGAAGGCACATGGTGAACACAGTCAGAGTTTCTCTCTCATCTGGAAAGGCGTGTGGCAAACATGGCATCATCTGCTAGTTTTCTCTCCTGGCTTCCTGTTTCATGAAGCTCCCTAGGAGGCATTTTCCTTCTTCATCTCCAAAGGTTGCTGGCTGTGGACTCTCTGCTTCTCATGGCTACAACGTTCTGCTCTCCAAACTGTTTCCTCTTTTATGGGATTTCAGTAAACTAATCAAGACCAACCCAAATGGGTGGAGACATGCCTCCACCCAATCTAGTTTAACAACCACTCTTGATTGAGTCACATCTCCAGGGATATTATCTAATTACAGTTTCAAACATACAGTACTGAATAGGGATTTGAAGAAACGGTTGCCTTTACAAAATAGGATTAGGGTTAAAACATGGCTTTTCTAGGGCACATACATCTTTTCAGACCAGCACAGTGGGCATCTTTTTAAAGTGACCCTATATTAAAACTTCTCAGCCGGGACTTCTAGCTCTTCTTACTTACAAAAGTTCTATAGCAATGAAGACTTAATGAAGAAACACATTTAATAGGATAAGTTAGATACATGCTTATTTCCTGCTGAGTTTATTGGACTCCCACGAACTGTTTTTGCAAGTCATAATAAAAGACAAAAAACATGAGTGAAAATTACTGCTGACTCCTCAGTGAAGAATAGATGGGATGGGGAGTCCCTTGCCCCCTGTTCTATCTGTTCACCCTGTTGTAGGAATGATATCTTGGGAATAAGCTCCCCAGCACAAAAGAGAGTAGGGAGGAAAAGAGGACAAAGGAGGGAGGGTGGAAACTGCAGTTCAGGATTCAAGGTGAATTGTAGCAGCTATAGAGTATACTATGCATTCAAGGAGGAACCCCCTTTAGTTCATCGTGTACATAGTAGCTCCTTGAGGGTGGGGGAAAGGCCCAATGAGACTGCCCTCTGATGAGGATTATGGCATTGAGGCTTCACACAGGTTCTCCTTCTGCTCCTTCACTTTATCATTTATTTGTTCAATTGGCAGTTTTTGATCATCTAATATGTGCCAGGCATTGGGCTGGTAGGGGGATCTAAAAACGAATTAGACTGCACTCAAGGGATTTGTAGTTCAGAGAAGAAGAGAGACACATACGTAGAGTCTTACATGCTTTACACTAGTAATTGGACTTCTCTTAAGGAATAAATCCTCAGTGTTCTGACTAGACCAGCGTCTGCATATATACTCCACAGACTAACAGCTAACACTCGAGACAAATATTTATTACAAGCTTTCATTTTCTGTATTTATTAGATCACTGGGTTTCCAAACAATGTTTATGACTCCGAACGCAAGCGTTAAAGTCATTCTGACCTGCATGTCGGATTTAATCCCACTTTCATTTATTTCCTGACTATTCAGGTAAGCTTGAGCACTGTTGCATTCACATTTAGCTAAATAAATATAACTTGCAGAAATCCAGTTCCCTTTATCTGAGAAAGCCATCCTGATTATGTCAGCGCTTCTTATTTTTGGCTTATTTATATATTTATCTTTGGCTCTCTTTCCTCCATAAACAGAGCTATTGGCTTTGCTTCCATTTCAATGTTGCAGAGAATAATTTTTGTTTTACTTCCAGCTAGGCAAATAGGCAAGTGCCTGCATGGAGTAAACCACGGTCTATAGTCCTGTGTGAGTACCTAGCTCGGGAATATTAAACAACATGCATGCCTCCTTTGCACCTGGCAAAGTTTTTCAGGTGAATGGAACGGATGACTCTTCTGTCCTCATTTTGCTTCAGATCCATATTCTAGACCCAATCCATGGTTTCTCACCCTGCTCATTTGACTTTTTACAAGAGCAAATGCAAATACCAGAAAATATAAAGTTTCAACCCCAACTGCAGGAATCTTCTAATAAGGAATTGGGACTTTTTCCAGGCCTGTGGAAAGGGGGTGTGAACATTGCGGAGAGAGCAGGGAGTTACAACCGTACACTTAAGTGCAAGCCACTGTCAGGCAGAACCTTGCCTTATCTTGCATCCTCCACATCTAGCCCAGGGGCTGATATGGTATAAATGCAAACGTGCAGAAATGAATGTATTGTGTATATAATATTTATATTATATCATATATAATATATATTTAATATATAATATTTATTTATTTATCTATATGCTGTATGGTGGGGTCACATTTCATTATTTTTCCATGTGAAGATCCCGTT
Organism: Tamandua tetradactyla; assembly: GCF_023851605.1. Taxonomy (NCBI): domain Eukaryota; kingdom Metazoa; phylum Chordata; class Mammalia; order Pilosa; family Myrmecophagidae; genus Tamandua; species Tamandua tetradactyla. Next base: position 5,767,383 of record NC_135347.1, on the reverse strand, counting down.
ATTGCAGCACCATATGTTAAATTTTTTTTTGTTTGCTTGTTTGCTTGTTTGTTTGTTTGTTTTCAGGGAAGTGCATGGGCTGGGAATTGAACCCAAATCTCCCGCATGGCAGGCGAGAATTCTACCACTGAACTACCCTTGCACCCCCTTTTCATTATATTATAATATATTTCAGTTCAGTAAACAATTAACAGAAAGAATTCTAAAGCACGTGTTTTATTATCTCAGTTCACAAATGCTTTGCCTATTTACTTGCTTTTCAGTTTGGGTGGTAAGTCTTTGCAACTACATTTCTAGATACGTCTGATAATGTAAACCTGATGCTTTTACTATTCTATTCTTAAAATATGTCTGTGAACCAAGACATCTAGGAAATGCTAAACGAAAACAACTTCCTCTATGGACCATGCATCGGTTCTCTGTCATCAACAAATTCCAAACCTTACTGGCTCAAAACAGCAAATGTTTACGATCTTCCCGGTTCTGTGGGTGAGGAATCCCGGCACAGCTTTGCTGGGTGCCTCTGGCTCAGGCGTTGGCCGAAGCTTTGGCCGTCTCCAGGTTTGACTGGGGGAGGATCAGACTCCAGGCTTGCTCCCGTGACTGGGCAGACCTCAGCTCCCCATGTCTGTCATCTGGAGAAATCCATTCCCTGCCTCCTGAGCTCCCCAAAGGGGGCTTCACAACAGGACAGCCTGGCTTCCCCCAGAGTGAATCTTCCACGTCGCTAGGTTCAGCCCATGCTGAAAAGGAGAGGTTGACACAGGGACAGGAATGCCAGGGCAGAGGAGAAGGGACCTTTGGAGAACATCTTAGAGGCTGCCTACCCAGGTTAGATATGTGTATATGTGCATGATATATATATATGTGTGTGTGTGTGTGTGTGTGTATGCATATGTGTGAATATGTGTGCAAATATATATATATATATAGTCAAATTTAAATATCCTCCAAAATAAGATTCCTCCTCTGAAAAGGAAAAGTGATTCATGTAGCTTCATCAGTCTGTTATTTATCATCAAACAACTCCCTAGACAGGCTTACATTTTCAGGGATGATATTCTGCTCTGTGATATTTCACTAGTTTGAAAATTAAGCATTTAGCTCTGTGCCCTGAAGGGAAGAAGTGATCAATAATGTTAGTTTTTATTCCTGGAAAAAGTAAATGAGACCTTCATATCTGGTGAATAAGCAAATAATCCAAATTAATATGGAGGAAGGACAATCAGAGAGTGTTTCAAAGACATAAATATAAAATCTTTCTCGGCAGTGAGTAAATTCAATCTGTTGTTAAGGAAGCAAGTAATATTAATAAAAATAATATCAACCTATTACTGAAGAGGGAAGGCAGAATGAGTGAATGCTGGGATGGAGTTTATTCAAATGCTGCCTCTAAAACGGACCTACAAAATTCTGGTTCCTAGGAATCCTGTTTAAGCACTCCAGAAATCAAGGCGAGGTCAAATAATGGTCCTAAAATGGGATGATTTTCAGGGTTAACGTTGGACACATGTCCTCTTGTGCCAGGAGAATGAGGGAGGGGCCCATGAGAGTCTGCTTCTGTCACAGCCTCGCCTAATCCACCTTTGCTGCTTACTCAGTGGTCCTTCCCGCGGCTCTAAGCTCTCACCACACACCTCCTGGGTCCCAGCCCCCTCTCTGACTTTGCCACTTTGGCCCCTGCCCTCACCCATGCTAGCCTAATGCTGCTCCGAAAGTCCAAGCACACCCCAGCTCTGGAATCCAGTGTTTGCTGTTTCCTGACCACTCTGCAAAAATAGCAGCTCTGTCACTGCCCACCCTTCGCTCTGTTTTATGTTTCGTCCCAGCACAAGCTCCTGCAACACTCATCTATCACCTCCTCCCACTAGATGGTAGGCTCTCTGAGAGCAGGGGGTTAGATTGCTTCATTTGCTGCTGGATCCTTGAATATATGAGTGAATTGAATGCTTACTCTCTGCCAGACACCGTTGTAGGCAATTTCCATATGGTATGTCCTATGATATAACTCTCATACGAGCTCCCAAGAGAGATTCTGTTCTCATTATCCAAAAGAAGTTCAATTTTCAAGCTTGCCTAGTGAATAAGCGACTGCTGTGGACCCTGAGCCCAGGACTGTCTTATTCTTAGCACTTAACCAAGGGACCTCTTTAAATGATTGTACAAATACAGTCAGCCTTGAAGGAATAATAGAGATTCCCGCCAGATTGTATGCCAGGACTTTGCATGGTCCCTGCTGGTGAACGTGTCACCTAAATAAGACAGAAAACTATATCTAGGTGCGTTTCCATCTTTCCACCCCCAAGCCTCATCTTTCAATTATCTTTTCTCTCTTTCAGGGAGTGAGCTATGGAGAAAATGTTTTGGTGGTTTTTCTCGAATTTGAAAACAAAAGGCAGGAAAGCAAATTCTCGGTAATCATGAGGAGGACTGATGGGAGAGGTTGTTTGAAATATCAGGTTTGTTTCCCAGGACAGGAGAAGGCTGACATGTTCCAGCATTCCCAGACATAGGTGTTCGGTGCTGGGAATGGAATGCTCGGCAATCAGGTTCTCACTCCAAAGCTGCCAGGGACCAGTCCGCAGGAGGAATTTATGAGATTAGAATGCTTGGGCTGGCCTGGGAACGGAGGGGTTTTGCTTTGTTTTGTTTTCTTACGGGACTTCCTTATTAATCGCTTTCTGTATGCCAGGCATCAGGCAGTGCAGGTTGCATGTACTGTCCTGTGAAATCTCGGTGACGGCAGGGATTTAACTATCATCGTGTTCATCATTTAAAACCGCCAACATTTGCTCAAAATGTTAGTAATTGAATATATACTGATCTCTGGACGCCACTGTTCCATCCCAATTGGGTACCAAAAGATTCTGGGTTTCCTCCTTACAGGATGTATTCCCAAGTAGTTTTTTCTAGAAGCCCTGTTTTGACCCATGTATGCATTTTAAACAAAACCCTTTAAACTTTTCTACTGCCTGGATAGCCTCTGAGCTATGGGAGGCAGAGAAGAGAGGGAACAGAGGGGGTGAGTTTCTTTTCTAAACAGTTCAATGTATTCAACATTAAATAAATACCAAGAGAATCCTTCCTTAAAAAAGGGCTTAGAGCCCTTGGATTTAAATGTGGGCTTTTGCTGCCACGTAGCTGAGGCCACTGTCGTTCTGAGACTCAATCTGAGGGGACTTGTGCATTGTTGGTTAACTCAGTGTGTATGAAAGCACAAAAAAACTAGTCTGCCGTCAAATCCATCCTGGCTCTCCCAGATAACATCAGCCGCGTAAGGGTGACACGGACTTCCGTCATGACCGTGTCTCTTTGAATGACCGTGCTCCGTTATGCTTTCATTCACCAGCTCACCCAGACATCATGGCAGCTGGTACAGAACTCACCAAAGTAATGAGCCTCAGCAAGGGTGGGGTGGGAGGGAAAGAGCTGAGAGGCAGGGCCCACCCCCGCTGGTCACCAGAAAGACTTTCTGGGAAAATACAAAAAGCATATTTAGGACACAAAGGTAGCCCGCCCCCCGCCCCCCACACACACACTTTTTTTTAAGGTCAAAGGTGAAGAGCTGTTGAAATAGAAAGGTTAATCGTTTATTTACTTATCGTTAAAAGTATCAGTATTTACTTATCGACTTACTTTCATTTATTTACTTATCGTTTGTTTACCAATCGTAAATATGTTTTATCTACCGATCGTAGTAAATACACCATAAGTATATGTTGCCAAATGGCCCCTTTCTCATCATGGCCGGCAGAGGGCGCTGGTGTCATGGGCATGGGACCTTCCTGTTCCGCCTAAGACATTTTCAAGTTCTGTCTTCTTAGAAAGGGGCTTGATTCAGGGAGTACGGTTTACCGGTTTAACCCTTTTCTACGTAGGGTAATGTAGAAAGCACTAGATTCAGAGTCAGGAGATTTGAGTGTTGATTCCAGCTCTGCCCCCTTGGCAAGTCACTCTCTGTGCATCACTTGGGAGTCTATCAAATGAGAAAGACCGCCCTAGTAAAAAACTAATAATAATAGTAAATTTTCCATTGATGGAGTCACTCCTTGCATGCCAGACCCCATGTTAGGTCTTTACAACAGCTCAAATCCTGGCTCCCGCAGCACATTTAGGATCCCTGTGATTTGAGACAAGTTACTTAATTACTTTAAGCCTCAATTCCCTTGTCCACAGTTTAGAGATTTTTTTTTTAAACCCTCATACGACTCTGAGGATTCCATTAAGTAAATTTATGTGAAACACTTAGCACAGCATCTGTGACATACATGTCAATAAACGGCATCTGGCATCATTTACTCATTTAAATTTAACCTTCATGGCAGCCCTGCAAAATAGTTTGTACTTTTTTCTATTAGATAAATGAGGAAACTAAGGTTCAGAGGTTCAGAATTTACCTACGTTGAAACAGCTCAAAAGCAGCATAACCTGGATTTAAATCCAGCTGTGGCCTTTCTAATACACTCTGCTAAGTGGTCTTAAAGATATGATACTATGTTTTAATGGTTCCATCTTTTAGACTCTACCTTGGCAATGGAAATAACCCACGTGGAAGGGAAGGCAGACTGACTCACAAAAGATGTTTGAAGCTAAGTGTGCCTCCTCTTATATCAGGAAAAGCTGTAAGGAGGAGTGAAGTCAGCTTTCAAACTTACAGATTGGCAGGAACTGGTCTGGAAACCAAGCTCTTGGGCAGCTTTTCCTCATTTTGGCCTCCTCTCTTTCATCTTTCTAAGTACGTATTGAAATGAACTCTTAGCGACCACCTTTTATCTAAAGATCTTTAAGGAGCAGTGTTAAGTCAAGGACCATTGAATAAAGTCTGACAAAATGGCATTCGGGAATTGTCTGCTCTCCCAATACATTTGTGACTCTCACTTTTGAGGCAGAGAGGTGAATGGGCAAGGAACTTCCCAAATGGGGAGGTTTGACTGGATGGACTCACAGCTCACTTCCCACCTTGAGAACAATAAAACCTCCACTGAAATCTGCCTCCTCTGTGCTCAGCACCCAACAGGTATTGTTTCCAATTCTCCCAGCAGCCCTGCAGTGCTTGTGGTGGCCTCCCTGTTTGGCAGCGAGATATTAAAGCCTGGTTGAGCAGTGAATGAATTTGGGATTTGAACTGCGGATAGTTGGACTCCAAAATCCACTGCCCCTTCGTCCCCCAGTTTCACTTTTTGGCCTGACCTTAGACCTTACTCTGCACATCGAGATGCCCCCTTTCTTTGGAGATTCACTGAGCTGTATTTCAGTTTAGTTTGGTTTACTTTTTTTATTCAGCATTCATCTCACCCCCACTTTTCTTCTTTCTTCTGGGAGAAGACTGGGATATATTTCTTTCTATTCCCTTGCTCCAGGGTTCTGGATAAAATTTGCCTTCTGGGTGCAATGAGATGCATTCCATTGAATTTGGAAAGTAGAAGCTATTCCTCTCCTCCTAGCAGTGGTGGCAGAGGAAGGGGCTGCACAGAGAAGGATTTTATAGCCGCAATGTCCAGGCTCCCCTACCAATCACCAGCCTTGATGCCAAAGAGGTTCTGTGAGATTGGCAACAGTTTTCTGCAGATTCCTTTCCCCTGGGTGGTTGCAGAAGCTCCCTAAATTGATACCACAGCTATGACAGTCAACCTGAAATCTAGTAGCAGATGCCTAGCCTTACCAATAATTTTGTAAGTGCCTAAATGTCTTTCTGCTTGAAAGACCTCTAGTTGTTTCTGTTTTCCTGCCTGAACTCCAAGCAATATTGTTCTTAACCCCTTCTGCATGCTTCTTTTCTTCTAAATGCCCCCTTAAATATTTCACATCCATCTATTTTGTCTTTCTTAAGACACATTGTATTAGCTAGGGTTCTCTAGAGAAACAGAATTAGCAGGAAATATCTGTAGATATAATATGTATAAAAGTGTCTCATGTAACCGTGGGAACATAGAGTCCAAAATCCATAGGGCAGGCTGTGAAGCTGACGATTCCACTGGAGGGTCTAGACGAACTCCACAGGAGGAGCTCACCAGCCAAAGCAGGAAGAGAGCTTGTCTCTTCTGAATCCTCCTTAAAAGGCTTCCAGTGATTAGATTAAGCATCACTCATTGCAGAAGACACTTCCCTTTGGCTAACGGAATCAGCTGTGGATGCAGCCGAAGTGATCATGATTTTAAGTCCGTGAAATGTCTCATAGCAAAAGACAGGCCAGCACCTGCCCAACCAGACAAATGGGCACCACCACCTGACCAAACCGACACATGAACCTGACCATGACACACATCTTGGGATATCACCATACCTATGACTTCTGTTATAATTTATATGCTGATCACCCCAGCTCAACTTTCCCAGACCTCTACTGTGAGCTCTCTACTGTAGCTCTGAATATAATCAAATCACTGCCAGACGTGGTCCTTTGACTATCTCATGTGCATCCTGTGCCAGGGACTATCGCTGCATAGCAAACTACTCCAAAACTCAATGGTGTGAAACAATCATTTTATTGTGTGCACAAGTTCTGGCACCAGGATTCTAAAGAGGACACAACCTGTCTGTAATACACCATATCTGGGGCCTCAAATATTGAATGTTGGAAACAACTTGACAGTTTGAGCCTGGAGTCATCTGGATGTGCTTTCCCTTACATGTGGTTGATGTTCCTGTTGACCTGAAACTTCAGCTGAGCTGTAGACAGGAACACCTGCACTCTCCTTGGGGCCTTTCCATGTGGGCTGGTTGATGCTTCCTCACAATATGGCAGCTGAGTTCCAAGAGCAAGCATCCCAGGAGTGCAAAGGTAGAAGTATATGGGATTTATGACCCAGCATTGAGGGTCACGTAACATTGATTCTACCATATTTGGTTGGTTGAGGCGGTCATAAAGACCTAGCTGGGTTCAAGGTCAAAGAACTTAGACACCCCCTGTCTCAATGGTGGATGTTCAAAGTTGCATCACAAGAGGAGAATGTGGGATAGGAATTAAGGTTGTGACCATCTTTGGAAAATACAATGTGCCACCAACCTTGACACTCAGCATGTTTAAAACCAAAATCATCACCTCACCTTTTCCTTATTTTTTATCTTAGTAAACAATGCCATTATTGCTTGAGCAGGAAATGTAGGGGTCAATCTAGAATCCTACCCTATCACATAGAACTCTCACCCAAACCCATGTAATTTGTTACCCAGTTCTTCCATTGATGTTTTTATCTCCATTACTTCTTTTCAGGCCATCAGATTAGTTCCCTGTCTACCTCCTTGCTTCTGAGTTCCCCCTCTCCTGGAATTCCCAGACTTAACTCTATTCTCTGAGCTGCTGTCACAGCCATTTTCTAAAACTCAAATGTGATCAGGCTGCCATTCTGCGAAAACCTTCCACTGGTTCCCAAAATTCCTTAATTTGCTGTGCCAAGTCACCTAAATCAGGTCCTGCATCATCTCCAGGCTCATGCTGGTCAGCCTTGCAGAGCTGTCTTTGCTCTCCAACCAAGTGGAGCCATTTGCAGGTCCCCAAAATCACCGAGGACTCTCCTGCTGCAGCGGGGCCCAGCGGTGTGGTGATCCTTTGCTCCCTTTTGTCTGTCCACTTCCTTCTCAAGACTCAGCTCAATAGTTTCCTCCCTGAGAAAGCTTTCCCGGTGCTTCTTCCTTCAGGGTAAGCAGGTGGTCCTTGTTTTGCTCACATTTTCTTCACGTTTGGCTAAAATGTTAGTGTGCTTCAATTTTAGCTACCTTCCAAGCTTGTTGCTTTGTGGACTTTATGTTATACAGAACTTTAAATGTGGAAGGCACCTCGACAATCATGTAACTAATTTATATCATTACCCAAACTGGGCATCTTGGAGTCTTTATCCTTGGCCCCTCAGTGACTGTAGACAGTAGTTGTTTAGTACCCTATTTAATTGAATATATGTCCAAACTTTCGCAGAGTCAAATATAGAATTTATAGTTTTGGATATCACCATGGTTCAAAGCTGTATGTGCCCCAGAAAAGTATGTTCTTAAACATAATCCATTCCTGTGGGTATGGACCTATTTTAAGTAGAAGCTATTGCTAAGTAGGATCTTAAGTTAAAGTGTGGCCCACCTCATTTGGGGGAGTCTCAATCCTCTTGCTGGAGTCCTTTATTAGAGAAGGAAATTCAGACAAAGAGAGGGAAAGCCAAGTTGCAAGGAACAGAACCCAGAAGAGAAGGGAGAGACAGCAGATGCCACCGAGTGCCTTGCCAAGTGACAGGAGTCCAGCATCACCAGCAGCCAATCTTTAGGTAGATGGTATTGTCTTAAAGATGCCCTGATTTGGACATTTTTCATGGCCTCAGAACTGTACGTTGTAAACCAATAAATTCCCACTGTAAAAGCCTACACATTTCATGTTATCTGCTTTTGAGCAGTTTAGCAAACTAGAAGAGATATCCTAACATAATTGTCATCCTGAATTGAGTAGAGAATCAGGGGTAGGCAGGGTGAATACTTTATTTTGCAAATCCCAGGAAGACATACCCCTTTCTTCTGGGGGGAGAGGGGAGAAGCAAACTTACTGATTTGTAAAAGTTCTTCAGTTTTCTTTGACTGATTTCTCCAATGAAGACATCGTTCTTGAGTGATTCAGATGTTTTCTGGCTCCGCTTAATTTTTTTTCTCCAACTTTATCTTATTTCTTCTTGCCAAGAGGGGGAAAATTTCTCAGGATTCATGGTAACGGAGAAGAAATTCCAAAACTCCAAATTGAATATGATTGCATTTTCTCCCTTCTCTTCCCATGGGTTTAATTTCTTCTTACGATGTTGCTGAAGAGAGTACCTTTTCTTTTTTTTTGTATGCTCTATGCCCAGGATCACATTTCATTCTTTTTCCATATGAGTATCCCATTATTGCAGCAACATTTGTTGAATTTTTTATTTTATTTTTTCTTTCTTTCTTTGCTTATTTGTTTGTTTTGGGGAAGTGCATGGGCCGGGAACTGAACCCAGGTCTCCTGTATGTCAGGCGAGAATTCTACCACCACCTTGTACCCCCTGAAGAGAATATCTTATATGGGCTAAGAAAACCACAACACTGCTTCAAAGTAAGCATAACTGTTTTATATTTTATGAATTGGCCATCTACATCCATGACGAATACATTTTACATACTTTTAAGTCCGACATCCAACTCTTTACTCTAAAGCTGTTGAAGGCAGGGTATTGAAATAATATAGTGAGTTTTTTGTTCCTCCAAATGAAGAAGAGAGTAAATATTAAAAATAGAAGGGGAAAATAGTAACAAGGAAATTGCTGTTTCCTATCTCTTCAACCTTCTATTTAAAAAAAAAAAAAACGACGAGCATTTATCAGGTTTGCCTCCTGTCACTGCCTCCTGCAGTGATATATAGGACTCTAACGAGGAGAATCCCAGGAAACTGCTTAGCTTCCTTTCTCCAATAGTATGATACAAGGGGTGTATCTTTTCATATTATTTCACATTTTCTATGACAAGTTCTAGCTATACACACTTTCGAAAGAAACGCAAATGTGTATATATCACAAAGCAGTAAATAACATCCTTTCTCCATAGCCTATCTTTCCATAGGCTGCCAGCCATCGAAAAACAAAAAAAGTAATAATAATGATCATTTGAACTATTGTTCTTGCTGAAAGATTAGCTCACTTTGATTGTAGCTACCTTCCAATTCTGGTTGCTGTAAGGAAATTTCATTAGACACCTTGAAACAGTGATATATGTTGGCAGACATGTGCTAATAGCTTCCATAAAGGAACAAAAACAAATTTTTATTATTGTTTACGTTTATGGTAGACTGAATTATGTGCCCCTATTCAAGCTGATTCTTCATCTTAATCTGCATTATGAACTGGACTTCTTGAAGATGTTATTTTTGGTTATGATGTGGCCAACTGAATCTGACGGGCCTTAATCTCAATTACTGCAGGTTTTACAAAGAGAAGAAACTGGAAGCCAGAGTCAGAGAAGGCCATTGCCAGAAGCAAAAAGAGAAAGAAAAGGACATTTCCATGTGATTGGCAATAGCCAAGGAGCCCCAAGGATTGCTGGCCGTCTCCTCTCTCCAGGGAGAAAGCAAGCCTTGTCAGTATCTAGAATTTGGACTTCTTCTCACTGCAAAACTGTGAGCCAATAAGTCCCTGTGCATGATGCCAACCCATGAGCAACAGGCAGCTCAGACAACACCAAGACAGGATCTGTTACTGTACACACGGGTGTTGTTCAAACAGTGTCCAGGCAAGTATGAATTCCTCCTGATACTACCAAGCAAAAGGTTTTGGTAGTCATATATGTGTGAGAAACTATAAATTACAAAAATTTATTTTTTAACCTGGAAGAAGTTTTAGAACATTTAATGTGTTGTCATGACGTTTTTTTCCAAAATATTTGACCATAGGAGAAACGCCCAGGATGGTGTCTGTGGAAACTTTAGCAAATTCTCCCCTCAACGCATGAAACATCTTTTTCGAGGGATTTATTTCCTGCCGGGGGAGTGGGCAGGCCCAGTGCTGGGCTGGCCACTCATCTGGGCTCTCAAGTGGACCACAAACATCCAGGACCACCCACTTGTTCAGGTGGTCTAAATACAGATGGCCTAAAGAATTAAACCGTAGCTTCAGGCACAATGCACTTTTAAGTATTTAGCCTCACTCTCATTTCTCTCATTGGGTCTTATGGAAATTGCATTTGAGGAGAGAATGAATATATTTGCCAGGGGAAGTAAAAGAGTTCACAATAGCTAGAAAATGGAAGTGAGAGCACTAGGAGCTCTGTGAGTTGTTATGGAATGAGTGATTTCTAAAACTTTAGAAGCCTTCCCAAGATAGATGCCAAATGCTCATCTATGGCCCTAGAAGATATAAGCGGTTCTTTTTGAGACATGATCTATTCATTTTTAAAATAAAAATGTAACAATAAGAAAAGTGAATATATCTTAAGCATAAGCTCAATGGATTATTGCAAGATGGTAATGCATGAATTTCTTCTCCCTTCAGAAATGTGAGCTGATAAATTCCTTTGACCCCAGGTCAAAAGATAGCTCATTACCCACACCCCAGAGAGACCTTGTGCCTTCTTCCACTCACCCTCACTGCCTTTTCTCCCCAGATACTTCTAGCACCATCCATTCAGTTTGTCACTTTTTGAACTTTATATAAATGTAGCTGTTTTGGTTTGCTAAAGCTGCTGGAACACAATATATCAGAAATGGTTTGACTTTTACAATGAGGATTTATTAGCTTACGATTTATAGTTCTTAGGCCGTGAGAATGTCCAACTTAAGGCATCAACAGGACAATACCTGGACTCGGAAGATGGCTGCTGGCATCGGGACACCTCTGTCACATGGGACACATGGCTGGCATTTGCTGTCCTTCACTCCTGGGTTTCATTGTTTTCAGCTTCTGGTTCCTTTGGCTTCCTCTCTGGGCTTCTCTGGGGCATTTCTCTACCTTTTATCCTCTCATAAAAGACTCCAGTAAAGGGATTAAGACTCACCTTGAATGAGGTCAGTCACATCTCAATTGAAATAACCTAACCAACAGGTCCCACCGACAATAGGTCTGCTCCCACAGGAACGGATATAAAGAACATGGCTTTTTTGGAGATATATAACAGCTTCCAACCATCAGTGTAACCATGCAGTAGGTACTCTGTTTTCTATCACTCAGTGTAATGCTTTCTGGATTCATCTATGTTCTTCTATATAACTAATTTCATTCATTTTAATTACTATATTGGAGTCTATTATATAAATACACCACCATCAATCTATCCATTCTACTCCTGTGGACACTGGATTGTTTCCTGTTTGGGACACTCTCACTCTGCACATTCTCATACCTTTTAGTGCACATGTAGGATTAGACTCAACTTCAGCATATAATGCCAAACCATTTTCCAGAGGATTGTACCAATTTAATCCCCAGTGGTAGAGAGGGAAAGCTCCAAAAGTTTAAGTTGCTCCACAACCTTGCTATATCTTTACAACGACATACTATGATTCCATTAAATAGAGTGTACAGAAGAATACTTAACTATTCTGAGAAATGAAAGAAAGGCAAAGAAGTATAACATGGCTTTTTAAAAAAATCAAAGCAGCTTACATTTTGGAACACAAGAGTAACACTAGCTCATTGTAGAAAACTCAGTAAACATATCTTTAAAAACAGCAGCAAAAATCTCCCCTAATGCCACCACCCAAAGATAATTATTGTTAATATTTTAGTGAATATCCACCAGTTTCTGTGTGTGTGTGCATTTGTGCGTCCTAACTGGACTCAAATGCATGTGTTAAGAAAATGAGATCTTCCTCCATATATTGCTTTGTAACCTGAGTTTTAACCCATTTGGGGGGTACTATTTGGTAACATTAACTATTCTTCTATATGTTATATTTAATGGAAGCATAGTCTGTCATTGTAAATAGGTAGAAAACATAGCCAGTTCTCTGTTGTTGATCAGTAATGGCATTTTAAATAAATGATTGTTCAGCATCAGTAACCAACCCAGAAGGAAACTGCTTTGGGTGGGAGGAGACTGAGCAGCCTGGTGGTACAAGAACCTGCCCATTTCCACCTATCTTGGACTCTCGGATGAGCAGTGTTTGCTCTGAGCTTCCGGTTGGGCTGGCAGAGACTTCCAGCATGTCTGATAGCTCCCCTGTTTGGTGCCTTTCCTTTTTACAGGTGTCACTATGCAATAAATGTTTTGCTCTCCTAATTCTGCCTTAGCATCTGCTTCCTTGAGAACCCGCTGACACACTCCCTCTTTTGAATCCCGAGAGAGTTCATTTTCCCATGTTGGCCTGCGGGTTGGGTTGCCAGATAAAATACAGGGTGCCCAGCTACATGTGACTGTTACCTAAACAAAGAATGATTTTTCTTTTTTGTATAAGTAGTATTTCTCATGCAATATTTGTTGTTTATCTGGCAGTCACATTTAACTGGGCATCCTGTATTTTTACTTGCTAAATCTAGCAACACTACTTATAAATGACTTATGTCATTTGTCTCATCTCTTAGATTTTAAGCTCCTTGAGAATATAGACCCCAGTCTTATAATCGTTTGTGCCCCCAGCAGCCCTTCTACAGCAGGGCTTCTGACTGAGGGGTCCATGCACAGTTTGAGCAAGCCCATAAAACCCCCCCTGAAAATGAAGTCCATGTTATATGACTGTGAGCATACCGGCCCTACTCTGCAGAGAGAGCTCATAGTTTCCTTAGATTCTCAAAGAGGTCTGGACTCCAAGAAAGGTTAATATTCAGAGTCGAAGGCGAAGTTCTTGGTTCAGATGCAAACGCCCTTGGAGGGCTATGACATAAACATACTCCAAACACTGTGAGCTCCTTTACCTTCTTCAATGTGTATTCCTCAGCCAGACTCATGTGTGCATAATCAATTACGGCTATACTGGTATTCTAGTTTGCTAGCTGCCAGAATGCAAAGTACCAGAAACGGAATGGCTTTTAAAAAGGGGAATTTAATAAGTTACTAAGGCCAAGAAAATGTCCCAATTAAAACAAGTCTATAGAAATGTCCAATCTAAGGCATCCAGGGAAAGATACTTTGGTTCAAGAAGGTCGATGACATTCAATGCTTCTCTTTCAGCTGGAAGGGCACATGGCAAACATGGCAGCATCTGCTGGCTTTCTCGTGGCTCTACAAAAAAGGATTTTCTCCAAAATGTTTCCTCTTTTAAAGGATTGATGGGTAGAGTCACATCTCCATGGAAGCGAACTGATCAAAAGTTACCACCCACAATTGGGTGGGTCACAGCTCCATGGGAACAGTCTAAATGCTCCCAGCCAGCAATGGTGAGTGAGGATTAAAGAACATGGCTTTTCTGGGGTCTACCACAGATTCACACTGGCACAATTGGCATTCCAGATTTTTACAAAACTCTGTGAAGTAAGCCTACCCCAACCCAAATCCCACCCCTAACAAAAAAATATCAATGTTTATGCCATTGTATAAGTTAAAATTAGATAGGGGACATGCCCAAGGTCACACAAAAAGTGTACCAAAGTCACGTTCTTAGGCATCAAAATCCTGTAGTCCTTCCTCTATAGGAAGCACTTAATATAATTTTCTTAATTGAAAGATACCCTCGAATTAACTGTGTGTAGAAACAACCTTGTTAGAAAGAAAACTAGAGACAAGAGTGCTCTGTCTGTGGGAAGCCCTGTAGGCATTCCTAGCTGAATGGAGGAACATGGTGAGTTTCAGATCCTCTGACCTAGGCTGTTATAGCATGAAACCTTTGCAAGGAATAAAATAAGAAGGTTCTGGGAGCCCTGGAGATGTCCTGATTGGGCTATTATATGCTATCTAAAAGTCTAATCCCAGGGCAACTCTGTTCCGAAATCACTGGAGTTTCTGTCATTTGCAGTGCATTTTTTTTAGATGATGTAAAGAAGAGGGGATAAGAAGGAGATAGGAGGGGGCAGTGGGACCCAAAAGCCTTGCTGGTCTACCCCTGCCAGAGTTTCTATTCCATGCTCTGGGACGTGGCCTGGCCTGCCTTGAGCAGATTGTCTATCTCTGCTGTCAGCATTAGTACAAAGAGAATTTCCTCCTTCCTTCTAAATGCAAATTGCCCTATTACAAAAGAAATCCAATATTCAAAAGTATGAACTCGTGAAGCATAAATTAAGAAAGACTATTCCCATTACAAAAAGATTATGTGTTCAAATGACTCCCTCTTGAAAAATCTTTCAAATGCCGCCTTGCTCTTTGTACAAGATCCCAACTCCTTAATAGGCATTAAGGACTTGACTCTCAGCATTATCTCCAGCCACTCTCATCTTCCACGCCCACAGCTTGGTATTCAGACTTTAGCTGACCACTAGCTTTTTCTTTGAAGATTCCACAAGCTTGTCTGTGCTTTTGTTTATGCTGGTTTCTGCCTTGGATTTTCTTATCTCTCTTTCCTTTGCTCCAAAGAAAAACTCCCACTCACCCTTTAAACCCAGTTGGGTGTGGCCTCTTCTAAAGAAACTCTCTTCACTTACCCAGGCCCCTCCTCTGGGGTCTCAAATATCTTCAAACCATATAATAACACTTAGTGCATTATATATGGCTTTGTGTTTAGATTAGATGCTTATTGCTGCTGTAACAAATGATCACGAATTGAGTGGCTTGAAGCAACACAAGTCTATTATCTGGAGGTGAGAAGTCTGAAATGGGTCTCACTGGGCTAAAATCATGGTTTCCATAGAACTTTGTTCCTTCCAGAGACTCTAAGAGAAAATCTGTTTTCTGCCTTTTCCAGATTTGAAGGCTCCCTGTGTTCCTTGGCTCACAGCATCCTCAGCCTTTAAAACCAGGATCAGAGCGTCTTAAAATCTCTCCCCTACTCAGACACTTGTGCCTCCTTCCTTTTTTCTGCATGAGCAGGCACCGGGAATCAAACCCAG
Organism: Tamandua tetradactyla; assembly: GCF_023851605.1. Taxonomy (NCBI): domain Eukaryota; kingdom Metazoa; phylum Chordata; class Mammalia; order Pilosa; family Myrmecophagidae; genus Tamandua; species Tamandua tetradactyla. Next base: position 5,751,982 of record NC_135347.1, on the reverse strand, counting down.
GTCCCCAGTATGGCAGGCGAGAACTCTGCCGCTGCGCCACCGTGGCCCGCCTGTCCCTCCTCTCAGAAGGACTCTTATGATTACACTGGGTCCATCTGTATAATTCAGTGTCCACCTCCTCTGAAGATCCTTACTTTAATCACATCTGCAAAGTCTCTTTTGCTATGCAAAGTAACATATTAACAAATTTAGAGGATTAGGGCGTGGTCCTCTTTGAAGGGTCATAACGCAGCCTACCACAATTCCCGGATTTGGTTTATCCAAAGTTCATCTTAGAATTTATTTGTTTCATGGTCCCTGTTTGCACTGAAGTAACTAACAGAAATTATAATCATTCACTCAGGGGAAATTGTTGGGATCTCTTAATCCATTGCGAACCACAGATCTATTTCTTGGTGATAATAATAACAACTCTGGGCTAGTTGTGAAGGTCAGATAGGACAATTCATGTAAATCATTTGGAACAGCGCCTGCTGCATCTACCGCACTGTCTGTTCAAAGTCTGGGGGCAAAGCAAATGGGGATAATGATGTGAAAGTAAATACAGCATGCTAGTAATTACTTCTAGGTTCTGCCCTTTCATAAAATCTAATAAAACTGGACTTTAAATGTCTGTCTTCATAACGCAGCTGTGATATTTTTGTTCTGGCATTACTTTTCTGTCTGTCTTGAATTTTAAAAGGTGCATTTCATTGGAAAACAGTACATTTTTTATTTTAAGTGGAATAGAAAAAAAATTGATTTTTTTTTCTAGGCCCTAATTGCAAACATGTCAAATAACATGTCACATTTAAAGGCTGTCATGGGAGCCAACCAGTGTAATTGTATATGGACAGTGCTATCTAATTTAGCTGGGCTGGTATGATTTACTAGGATGTTTTGCTATTGGTTGCATTATTTAGATCTTCAAAATTCCCCTTCTCTCCTCTAGAAATCTAAATCTGGAAAGTTTCTTCTTTTGCATCAGAATGTCATTTTTGTCAATCAAAATATCTGGAGGCAACAGGAACTGAGCCAAAAAAAAGAGAAAGAGGCTAGGAAAAAAGAGACCCAGCAAGTTAATAGTTTACAAAGCAAGAACTGACATGATAGGTACAGGATAAACGGATCAATCAGGTCTTTAGAGGTTCGTTTTCATATGCTTTGTGCAATTCTGTAATTGTTGAAAAAATTCATAACCAGATTTTTTTTCTTCACAAAGCCTTTTTATTTCCTAACATTTCTTGATGTAATATTAAATTGAGTCAAATCACTGATTTACCAAACGTGTATTGGGTTGTGACCTTTTCAACCAATTTGCTTTCAATATGAATTGAAAGCAAACTGCTTCCCAGTCTCTTCTGTGAAGTACATTAGATACTGTTCTAGTTTACAAGCTGCCAGAATGTGATATACAAGAAATGGAATAGCTTTAAAAAAGGAGAATTTATTAAATTGCAAATTTACATGTTCTAAGGCTGTGACAATGTCCAGATTAAAGCAAAACTATAAAAATGTCCAATCTAAGGCATCCAGGGAAAGAAACCTTGATTCAAGAAGGCCAATGATGTTCAGGGTTTCTCTCTCAACTGGAAAGGCACATGGCAAACATGGCGACGTCTGCTAGCTTTCTCTCCAGGCTTCTTGTTTCATGAACCTCCCACGGGGGCAGTTTCCTTCTTCCTCTCCAGAGGTCTCTGATTGCCGAGCCCTCCTGGCTCTAAAACCTTTTCCAAAATTATTCCCTTTTAAAGGGCTCCAGTAAGCAACCCCATCTTGAATGGGTGGAGACACATCTACATGGTAACCACCTAATCCAAATGTCCTACCCACAATTGAGTGGGTCACATCTCCATGGAAATGATCAAAAAGCTCCCACCCAGCAATATTGAATGAAGATTAGAGGACATGGCTTTTTTGGGGTATACCACGGATTCAAACTCATAGATATCTTTTTAAAAGTTTGAACTGGATTAGTGTAAATGACACAGTGTGTTTACAGGTCCACCACCCTGTTACAAGAACTCTAGGCTTGTAAAACACAGGTAGCCTTTGACAGTTGAGGCACCCATAAAATGCAATGATGTTAACGACTGTGGGTTGGAAATACAAGGCCACCTACACCCCAAGGTAGGGTTTGTCAATGTCAGGCCTCAGCCTACATACAGGACAGTATGAGCCTCAATTTCAATGGTCAGAGAAAAAAGCAGCAGCCATAGATGTAAAAGCCTAAAATTGTGGAATTGTAACCCATACCAAACTCTGAAATCACTTCTATAACTAATTGTTGCGCTGTGCTTTGAAATTTATTGCTTTTTTGTACTATGTTATTTTTCTTAAAAAAAGGGGGGGGGGGAGTCCATTGTGATGATAAAAAAAAATTTATTCCTTCTATCGTCCTATATTCTGGAGCAGCTAGAAGGAAAAATCTGGGAGGATGGTATGGTAGCCCATGACAAACTCTGGGATCTGTCCTGTAACTATTTGTTGAAGAGTGCTTTGAACACTATTGCTTTTTTATTTCTTTTATTTTTATATATATCATATTATACAATAAGAAAGTTAAAAAAAAAAGCAGCAGCTTAGTCAAAGGCAGCTGGTATGTCATTAAAAATTCTGGATATACATCTTCTAAATAATTCTGTTGTGAAATACATATGGTAGCCACTAAGACCCTTTTGTTTCTCCTGACCTGTAGTGGACTTTCTATCTAGAAGTTATATTGCCAACAGAGGTGTCCTCATGAGTAATTCATAAACTGGAAACCAGCTCTTAGGTAGGTAGGCTTGTAATGACCTGCAATAACCTGTAAAAATGGTTGGTTTTTTATCCCCCGAGAGAGAGGGAAAGTGGTCTATGAAAGAAAATCTCTTAGGAAATTTGAGGGCATGGCTCCAGACATCATATTATTATAACACTCTTTGATAAGTGAGGTGTACTCTGTGGAAAACACAGGGAGAGTCCAGTTCCACACCACTGGAATGAGGTGAATGTATTATGTACCCCCAGAAAGTCATGTTTTTGCTGGAGTTGCATTTTCTTTTAATCCCGATTCAATACTGTAGGTTGGAATTTTTTTGTTTGATTAGATTATTTCCATGGAGGTGTGATGCACCCAATTGTGGGGTGACCTTTTGATTAGGTGGAGATGTGACTCCACCCATTCCAGGTGGGTCTTAATTGGTTTACTGGAATCCTTTAAAAGAGGAAGCATTGTGGAGAGAGCCAGAAATGACAGATATAACAAAGCTGGCAGAGAGGGAGCTGACAGAAACTTCAGAGCAGAGCTGACACATATGCCAGCACTTGGAGAACAAAAACATCGATGTTTGGAGATGCTTGGATTCCAGCAGACATTGCCATGAGATGTCAAGCAAGCCAGAAGCTGGAGAGAGCCAAGGGAAGCCAAAAGATGAAAGCCAGCTCTGGAGAAGTGAAGGAACAGAGGCTGAAAGCTACAGAGACCAGCAGATGCCAGCCATGTGACTACCCAGCTGATGAAGATGTTTCTGACCCATCAACCTTTCCTGAATTAAGGTATCTTTCCTTGGATGTCTTGGTTTGGGCATTTTTATAGGCTTAGAACTGTAAATTTGTAACTTATTAAATTCCCCCTTTAAAAGCCTTTCCAGTTCTGGTATATCGCATTCCAATAGTTTACCAACTGAAACAGGTGCATTCGATGATAAACAGCTCTTGAAAAGGAAGAAAAATAGAATAGCAGAAACCACATTTAATTCAAAAGATGGGCTAAAGCATGAATCAGAAACATGCATTCTTTTCTTAAATTTTTTAACTTAAGACATATAGATGTTTATTCATTTTCTATACTGCTTGCTATAAAAGAAGTGGTTTTCCCAAGTCCAGGACACCTCAGCTGCAAAGTAAACCAACTGCATGTATAGTGTCCATCTGGGTCCATCGCCTCGCCTTCGTGGTACATGAAGACCTGGGAAACTGAAGCAAATATACTTATGCTTCTGCTACTTGCTCTGCCATGAATGATAAAAATCCTTGGTCTCTGAACTGAGGAGCTTGTGTCGTCTGCCAATATCAACGAAATAGGAACAAGCAAACTGATTAACCTGTAAGTGGGGTAAAAATAAAATTCAGATCCAACAACCATCTGTAAGCACACACTTCTACAGATAGATTTGGAAATGCATAAATGTGTAAGAACACAGCCCCTTTCCTGCATGCATTGTATGCTATGGACTTCAATCACATCACTGGTTTTTTAGTTGAAAGAACGTGGTTATTCTGTTCCAAGAATAGAATATGTGGTTTGGAACTTTTGATACGAGGCCACCTATACCCCAATGTAAGGCTTGTCAATTTCAGGCCTCAAGCTGCATGTAATTGCCTATACATAATTATAGGACAGTTAAGATAGCACAGGCTATGATAACAAAGAGTATTGTTTATTTAACATTTATAATAGTAAATGAGTTAAAGCTGATTGCATGATATAAATAATAGTGACTATTAAATTTTATGTATCTAATATAAAAGGAAATTGGCTATGTTTTCTTATCCTGAGGTTCATCCCCTAATATTAGTTGATTCTTTGTATTTTTCATGGAACTAGGCAACCATTCAATATGATTTTTAGGAGTGTTAAAAATCCAGCCAGGCCCTGCTGTTTGTCTGCAAAAGTCCTGGTAGATGTCACACACACAAATACAGGCTTTTAACGGGGCGGTGGTGGGTTGAATTATGTACCCCAACAAACACATGCTCTTCATTTCAATCCATGACCCTGTGGACGTGCCCCATCATAAATGAGACCTCTGGAAGATGTTGCTTTTAGGTGAGGTGTGGCCCAGCTGCATGAGGATGTGCCTTAATCTGGATTACTAGACACCTTATAAAGAAATCACAGAAGAGAGGAGAGGACATCATCAGGTGACAGGAGGCAGGGATGGATGCGAAGGAATCCCAAAAACCTTGGGCAGCCAGGACCAACAGACTGCAGTACTCAGGGACAGAGGAAGTTCTGCTGGCCTCTTGATTTGGGACTCCTTATAGCCTCAAACACATGAGCCAATAAATTCCTTTTGTTTAAACCAACTGATTGTGTGGCATTGGTGATAACAGCCTGGCAAGCTAAGACAAGTGTGTGTGCAGGAATCAACCAGTAACATTCTCCCCCCCCAACACACATACACTCGCACACACAAATCACATTTTTCACTGAATATAGCCAAACAGAACTATGAGGAAAATTTTCTTCTGCCCAACTACTTAGTATGTTTTATGAGCAAAACCTTATTTCTAGATGCCATCAACACTATGCATATTTAATTTGATTTTATAATATCAAATTTTATTTTTAATGTTTTCATTGCAAATGCTATGTGCCCATATGGTAAAGGAAAATGAAGACTATCCTTAACAATACAAGGAAGAAAATTTAAATTAACAATTATCTCCACTATACCAGATTAATGACTATACTTTGCTGGGTATTTTAGTTGTTTCCAATTTTTTACTATTATATAAAAATGCTGTGCATTAAGGTAATACTATAATAGATACACCCCTAAAATCTCAGTAGAATTTATTTTATGCTCATTTAGAGTCCAAACCAGTATTCCTGATCACCAGGCAGCTTTCCTTCAAATGGTGATTTAAGAATCCAAATCCAGAATTCTATACTACGGCTCCATATTATAGCTCTTTCACAAGGTCAACAAGAAAAGGGAAAAATATACAAGCATTCAGTGGTGAGACAGACCCAGAGATGGCACATCATACGTCACTTCTGCTAAGACGCTATTGGCTAGAACCTAATCCCGTGACCACCTCTAACCACAAGAACTGCAGGGAAATATCAGTGTGCTATGTGCCCTGGCAGATGAGAAAATGGGTTTGGTGATTAACTAATAGTTCCTGCCACATAATGATTGGAGATAATCCTTGTGGGTAAATCTTCTCACATTCCTGTTTATTTCTTTAAGAGAAGATTCCAGAAGTAGAGAATAATTGTAGTATTTTACAAGTATTCTGAACACGTTACACTTCTGACTTTTCATCACAGCCTTAGGAGATGGGTGGAATATGTTAATATTCTAATTGGGAATCCTGGCTTACTTGAACTTGGGAAAAATCATAGATTGGCAGACTCCCTACCCTGTAATCATTTCCCTAAAGTATGTTAGCTTTAAAATACATCATTGAATATGTTAGATTTCTTTAGATAAAAACGTGTAGGTGTGGGTGTGGTATGCTCATACAAATATATGTCTATTTGAAAACATTGTTACATATAATGTGCAAATATGTTTCAGTTATTTTTAGAGGCATATTCATGTTTCCACATTAGGAGAGGACAATTTACAATTTTTTTTTTTTACAGAATCATTTCCTTGGCTATAAATTTCTTTTTAAAACCTATCAAAAATTTTCAACAGTCCAAGGTAACTTAATTCAAATAGTAAACTTCTGAATTTCATCATTTCATTTTCAGTACAGACAAAAAGTCATCCTGAAATTCTTTTGAAATTCATGACTTATTTCTCTAACATTCATAATCAACAAAAAAATAACCAACAAATAAGGAAAATTCTTACAAGGGTGAATGGAAGTCCCTGGGGTGAAAAAAAGAAACTTAGAGTTACAGTGCTTTATATGTATCTACTTACTTGTTTCTTTTATGGTGGTGTTGGTTCACAGTACATGAAATCTGCCATCTCCTAAAGGTGATGTGTATTGGGTCCCCTTGACTTTGTAATTGTTCACAAATTTGATTATTGCTTTTGGCTTCTTTTTGACACTTTTCTTCTCTTTGAAAGATTGTGTATTGACTTAAGTTATTTGGAGGCTGGATATATTTTTCACACGGTTTACTGCATACATTTCTTATTTATAAAAAAATATTAGCTTGAGGTGCTACCTTTCCTTTTTTATTTCCACTTTAACGTGATGGTTAACACTTAACAATAATCCTGTCTTGAAATAGAAAATATGGTTCAGAGACTTGAACCAAATGAAATATCGATTCAGGTTGGGAGAATATTTTGATGTTTTCGTTTTGTTACAGTTCAGTTGCTTTAGAAAATATGTAGGCTTGAATTTAGTTCAGACTGGTTCACCGGGTTTTTTGTTTTTAATGGATTTGATTTATAGTTCTGTAAAAAGTTTAATATTAGATTTAGGTCAGAGAGGACACATTCAGCAAAATAGTTGTTTGTTTTCAATTTTGGTTCATGGGTCATTACAAGGCCTTGTGTGATAGTTATTTCCAGAGACACAGCATGAAGTTTGCAGGTCACTGTAGACTCTTCATCTAAGAGAAGGACAATAGTTGTCACTCATTCCCAGCAAAATTGTGACCACTCACAGTTGAGCTGACACTGTTGTGTAAACCCTTTGTGGGCATATTAAAAAGTTGCGCATTGGAGAATTGAGTTTGATATTATGCCAGGACTTTAATTTCCCACATATGGATTGAAGTTTTCCTATGATCTCAAATTTTAAACCTTTACATCAGCCTAAATTTGAAGTTGATGTCTTCTTTTTGATTTATTTAACCAGGCTATTCAGTAAGCTTTGCTTTTTTGCATATGTTCAGGAGACCCAACTGAAAGGCTGGTGCTCTAATCAGTTTCAGCTTTTCACTCTTATATTAATAGCTCAATATGATAAAGGGCTAATGTCATTAAGTATAGAGGTAATTGTAGTAATATAACTCTAGTCTAGGAAAGTTTTATACAAACTACACTTTAAAATATTGGTGGAGACGACACTGAGTATATCAATTTTCAAGGTGAAGAAAGGGGGCAAAATACTCTCACTAGAAAAACTCTTTAAAGGCTGGATAAATAGGAAAGAGTGTATTTAATGCAACTAATTTATAGATGAATGTGGTGCCAACCTAGAATACATTAACAAGGTAAAGCTTCAGGGTCTCTTGGTAAGATAATATATTGCTTTCATTAAAAAACAATCTGCATGGACGACATCCACCATCACTGGAAACTCTGCAGCTGTCACCTTTATCAGGGGAACAAGAGCAAGCCACTACATTTTAATCACTGGAGTTTGTCAGGAACGAAAAACAGCCAGCTTCCCACAAATCAACAGACATGTATCCTGATAAGGGAAGTGCATTGGAAAAGGACAGCTACATACCACATTACACCACCCATTCAAGGGTGATCAAAGCTCCGTAATTGTTGAAGATAAATCTACCAAATTGGGCTTTAGGATGAAGCAGTGGTCTTTGAACAAAACAGGCACACACTTACACAAATTCCTCATAACTGCAGCCATATTCAAGTCTGAGTATTTCCTGCAGTGTGAGAAGGAATGGACAAGGGAATGGCATCTTCACACTCTACTTGTTCCAATAACTCCTTTCTGGTTGTTATGCTTTAATTAATCTGGGATGCCATCAGGAAAAAAATTGAGGAAAAAAAAGCCAGTCGGGACCAGCATATCTGAACGAAACAAAACACACATACGCGAATGAGACAAGAATAAGAATGAATTTCCTGACATGCTCATATCTCTCATCCCTCTACTTATGAAAACAGAGAGAGAGTAGACTCCCTCAGTACCAATCCAGGTCTATTCCAGTTCAGCTGGACACAAGGTCCTCGCAATAGATCTCTTTGCTTAAGGTGACTTGGGAGAGTGTACTTTCAATGTAAGAATTTAACTTTAAAAGAAAAAGTTTCAAATAAGCAAAAACAAACAAAAAACTGGATATGTATAAATAGTATGATTTTTTTTTTAAGGATTGAGAAGTCATAATGAAAAAGCTGACGATGAGAGAGCAATGTAGAACTGACCAAAACAGGAGTAGGGATTTACAAATAAGAGTGCCGCAAACTCAATGACATCTTGAGGATAACGCAAGTGTAGAAAGATGAACCATACGAGGATAAAGCATGGTGGCGAAAGGGTCTATTTGTTCACAGAAAGACGAAACTGTGGAAGTCACTGAGTGTCTATACCTGAGGGATTGTCTTCTATTTTCAAAACCCAAGAAAGATTATGATCTCTGGCTTAAATTGCAGGTGTTCAATGCCGACTCCCCAAATATTACCAGAACAACCTGTAGATAAAACCAAACGAGTGTATTGCTTATTAAGGTAAGAGAGAACACCAATTTTATAGACTTTTTTCAAAAATTTTTTTGAGGTGAAAATCATATAGCATGAAATGAGCTATTTCATAGTGTACAGTTCAGTGGTTTTTAAGACATTGACAAAGTTGTGTAACCATCACCTTTATCTAGTTCCAAAAAGCATTTTCATCCCCCCCAAAGGAAATGCCATACCTCTTAAGTAGTCATTCTCTATTCCCCCTTCTCTCCAGTCCCTGGCAACCACTAATCTATTTTCTGTCTCTATGGACTTTCCTATTCCGGATATTTCATATAAATAGAACTATACAATATGTGACCTTTTGTGTCTGGCTTCTTTCTCTTAGTGTAATATGTTCAAAGTTCATCCATGTATCAGTATTTCATTCTCCTAATGGTTGAATAATATTCAATCGCATTATACCAATTTTGTTATCCATTTTTCTATTGATGGACATTTGGGTTGCTTCCACCTTTTGGCTATTGTGAATACTGCAGGCATTTAAGGGAAGGAGAATTGAAATTTTGAAGTCTAGGCTTAAGGTGGAGACTTGAATAAGATTGGATAAGGACTGTAGCTATATAAGTTTAGGATTGGTAGAAACATCAAATATTTTAAAGTTAGGGGTTCAGTGAGTCTCGGGTTATGAGTTACCAGGTGCAGTTTTCTACTGAAGAGTGAAGGGGTCTTTCAGAAAGTTCCTATAATGAGCAATCAAAGTTATTTGCCTGGACAAGAGATTCTTGAAATTGTTAAGTTATGCTCTTGTCATGCTAATATTGACATTAAGTGGGTGGAATAAGATGGTTTCGGTTCTCACAACATTTAGAGATAGAAATACCTAAAAGAGAAGCAATTTCTGATCATACTGATGGCAGAACTGCTCCCGAACCCTTTCAATTTTAAAATTCAACAAAACAAGTTAACCATGATCTATCCATTTAGTGCCTCTTATAAATGTTAAGATCCTTTGGAGGCAAGGGCCATGTTTTTTGGCATTTTGTGTCACAGCAAAATAGTAAAGGACCTAGTACCTAGCAGGAGCTTCCTAAGATCTCTAAGAAGTAATAATTATAATACATTCTTGCAATGATGACAAAAAACAAACAAACATTCATCTTAAGGTACTGTTTATTTTTCCAGTAAAAATGAGCATCATTTTATCATATCATCTGTGCTCATGGGAAGCTATTCCATCATTTAATAAACAATGATCCCTAACAGTTTGGACATTACCCGGTCTCTAAAAGGGCATGGGAGAAATTGCTATGTCCTTACAGCAAGACAGGCGCTGTAAAGTCTAAAATAAACTTGCAGTCAGGATAAGTATCCAATAGCCGATGCTGTCTGATAACACAGCATATTTATAATGAGAGTTTCCTGTAATTAAAGTAAAACTAACTGTAAAGGAGTAGAAAGAATGAATATGTCATTCCTGCTGCCTTTGGATCAATCAGAAAGAATTTTATTGCAAAAATAAGACTCAGCTGTTGACTTTCAAATAGGAATAATCAAAGCAAATATTGTGCGGCACAAGGGGAAAATATTTTGACCACATAGGGTGACTTATTCTGAAATCCTTTATTCCTTTTCTAGCCATAAAAAGCACATTAGTCTAGGGCGGGCCACGGTGGCTCAGCAGGCAGAATTCTCGCCTGCCATGCCGGTGCCTGCCCATGCAAAAAAAAAAGCACATTAGTCTAATTGCCACTAACCACTGCTGGTGTGGAAAAAAAGCAGAATTTACCCCAGGTCACTCGTCCTTGCAAAAAAAAAAAACACATTTGCTTCCTTTGGAACTGTAAAGAATTACCTTCACTGAAAATGAATATTCACAGGGAGTTTTTAAGTGAATTGGGGTACATTTTTGCATTTCACAAATATTTTTTTCCCTCTTTCTCCTTTGGTTTTCTCAGCACTCCTCTCTTTTCATCCTTGCTTCAGTAATGTAAGGAATTACACTTTTCAAATACAAAGTGCCCATTTTGTTTTACAAAAAAAACAGATGACAAAAGACGAGATAAACCAATACCGGCTTTTCAGTACATTTACAGGTATACTTGGAGAAAAATTTTAGTTTTGATTTTAATGTTTCTGAACAAGATTTAGTTTGCAACTACTTAAGAAGGGAAGGCAAAAGAATGTTCCAGTCTCTAACAGGGCTCACAAAATGTTTTAAGGAAGGCAATACAAAACCCTATTCTTGTTTTACCCCAACCCAGTGTTGCATAGACTGAGAAGAGAAAATCACCAGGCTGGTCAGCAGGATTCTGGCTTGACTTTTACCACAAATCCCCCCAGTGGTCTTGGACAAGTCATCTAACCCTTCAAAGCTTCAATCTCTGGACTGGTAAAATGAGGAGATCAGAATTTCTTACCTCTTAGGTTTCAGATATCCTTTAACAAGCAATGATCCTCAGTAATTATCTTCGTGGATAAAATTTTAGAAGTGAAGAGTGAAGAGTTAGGCAGTAATCTTGGAACTAAAAGCAATGTAGAAATTGGAAGAGCCCAGTCATAAAAAATCATTCCATTTCATGTATTTTCTGTGGATTGAAAGAGAGATCGCATGAAACACACACATTAGAGCCCATGGCTTGCTCTCTGTTTTGTGAAAATATTGACAGGGAGAAAGCTGAGGTTTATCATCTCTAATCTGGCTCTCTGTCATGTAGTTCCATCCAAAACATTATTTATCAGCAGAGGTTGTGGGTTTTGAGTGTTTCCTGGGTTATCTGGGATTCTTGGTTAATGGACATTCCAGGAAACCTGTCTAAGGAACTTGGGAACTTAAAGGCAAGAGTACATTTATTCCCTAAGCATTTAGGCCTTGATTCTTTTAAAATTATGAACAAAAGGAAGCTAATAGCTAAAGAGACTCCCTTTTGGACAAGAATTACGATCTTCTGATGTAATTCATTTCTATGGTTGAAGTAGTTCAGAAATATCTAAGCCACCAATTATTAGGCGAATTTTTCAATGTTTTCCTTTTTTTTTAAGCATCTGTTATTGTGAAATATAACATATATATACAAAAAAGCAATAAGTTTCAAAGTACATTTTAACAAGTCATCATAGAACAGATTTCAAAGTTTGGTATGAGTTGCAGTTCCATAATTTCAGGTTTTTCCTTCTAGCTGCTCTAAGACACTGGACACTAAAAATAAATATCAGTATAATGATTCAGGAGTCATACGCGTTTGTTAAATGCTAACTTCTCTATCATAAAGCCTCCTTCACCTTTGATCATTCTCCCAATCTTTAAGGATATTTGGGTTATGCTAATTCTAACTTTTTTTTTTTTTCTGAAAAAGGGTGTCGACAACATGGGGAATGGAAGTGGTTGATTTTCTTGGAGAGAATGGCACCTCTGGGTTTCAAGACTTACCTGGCTTCAGAACCATTTGAAGGTTTCAGATTTCTGAAAAGTAAACTTAGTGCATGTAACTTTTATAGGATCTCAGATAGAGATCTTTAAGGTTAAAAGGAATGATGTTGGTTGGGGATAGGCAAATCATGGCAGTTATCAATATCTAGCTGAAACTTGCAAAAGAGTAGCCTCCAGAATAGCTTCTCTACTCTATTTGAACTCTCTTAGTCCTTGATACCTAATTTTGTTACTTTTTCCCCCCTTAAGGCATTGTCAATTCCACGATGTCAAGGCCAGGCTCTTCCCTAGGAGTCATGTCCCACATTGCCAGAGAGTCTCACACCCCTGGATGTCAGGTCGCATGTGGGGAGGTGAGTATAATGATTTAGAGAGAGAGAAAGGCCACATCTGAGCAACAAAAGAGGTTCTCTGGATGTTACTCTTAGGCATAAATACAGGTAGACTCGATTTCTGCACTACAGAAATAAGTTTCACAAGAGCAAGCCTCAAAATCAGGGATTTGGCCTATTAACTTGGGAGTCCCTAGTGCTTAAGAGGGCATCAGTGGTTTCCCAGGTAGGAAAATTTAATAGTTCCACATTTTTTCTCCAGTTCCCCAAGGGACTTTGCCAATAACTTTTTTTTTGGGGGGGGGGGGGGAGTAGGGGTGCATGGTCCAGGAATCAAACCCAGGTCTCTAGCTGGCAGGTGAGAATACTCTTTAATTATTTGCCCAATATACTCTAGGATGTATCCAGGTATTAAATTAAGCTATACAGAATTACAAGCCCTTATTCCTATTCTGGGCTCCATGTGTTTGGGTTAAGTGAACTATTCAGACAGGTTGAATTAGATTGTGTGCTACAGAAAATTTGGGTTTTGGACAAAATAGGCCTCTCTTCCTTTGGTCTCATATAGTAGGTGAAGTTCTAAAATACAAACACTGTCATCCTTTACCTTGTATTCTGATTTACCTTATCCTAACCAGGTCAGCCTTTTCTCTTTTTCAGTATCTTTAACGGTTGTTAAATGTAGCATTGACGACTTTCAGAGTTGCAGAACCCCAACTCTAAGTCTTAGAGTCACACAGATACTCAAAGTTCCAGGGAAATATCAGATTATACATATACAACATCTCAGAACCTAGAAATAACACTTAAAGCTCCAGATTAAATGTGACTGCTCTAAGAGTTTACAATCTAGGCCCCAATTTTCTTATGGGTATTCTCTAAAAGAGATGATACAATATGTGCTGGTTTGAATCTGTGGTGGACCCCAGAAAAGCCATGTTCTTTAATCTTCATTCAATATTGCTGGGTGGGAGCGTTTTGATTGTTCCCATGGAAAGGTGACCCACCCAATTGTGGGTGGTAACTTTTGATTAGATGAATTCCATGGAGGTGTTGTCTCCACCCATTGAAGGTGGAGCTGCTTTCCGGAATCCTTTAAAAGAGGAAATATTTTGGAGAGAGTCCCTTTTGTAGAGCCACAAGAAAGCCAGCAGATGCTGTCATGTTTGCTGTGTGCCCTTCCAGCTGAGAGAGAAGCATTGAACTTCATCAGCCTTCTTGAACCAAGGTACCTTTCCCTGGATGCCTTAGATTGGACATTTCTGTAAACTTGTTTTAATTGGGACATTTCTCAGTCTTAGAACTGTAAACTAGCAATTTATTAAATTCCCTTTTTTAAAAGTCATGCTGTTTCTGATATTGCATTCTGGCAGCTAGCAAACTAGAACAGATTTTGGTACCGGAGAGTGGGGTGCTGCTACAGTTTGCAAATACCAAACATGTTGGAATAGCTTTTTAAATGGATAAGGGGAAGAATCTGGAGGAGTTGTGAGGAGCTTGAGAGAGAAGGCTTAGAATGCTTTGAAGAGAATCTTAGTAGAATGTGGACTCTAAAGATACCTCTGACCAGACTCTAGATAGCAATGAGACGTGTGTCATTACAGACTGGAAGGAAGGCAATCCTTATTTTAAAATGGCAGATAATCTGGCAAAGTTGACTAGTGGCTTTGGCTGGAAGGCAGATTTTAAAAGCTATGAACTTGGATATTTAGCAGAAGAGATCTCCAAATTAAATGTCAAAAGTTCAGCCTAGTTTCTCCTTGCAGCTTACAGTGAAATGCAGCAGGAAAGAGATAAACTGAGAACTGAACTCTTGGGTACAAAGAAACCAGAAATTGAAGTTCTAGAAAATTCTGGCCCTCCAGGAAGGAAGACCCCAGAAAATAGTGCCCCACATGAGGTCTTGGCCAAATGTGAAACCAGTCAGCCATTTCAGAGAAAGCCAGGATTGGATATGGAGTTATCCAGGAAGGATTTGTGAAAATTCCTTATGTCTGATGGGCATGATCCAATGCCACTGCATAGAAAGCCAACGAGAGTGCTTTGGGACCTGTATAAACAGAGCCACTGCCAATCTAGACTCGGGGGTTCAGAGAAGGGACACATTGGAGGAAAAATAACTTAAGAGGCAAAACCCTGGAAGCTGAGGTCTGTAGTCAAGAAGCCTCGGGCCAGGAGAGCAGACTCACCCAAGCCCATTGAGAGGGTGAGTTTGCCCCAAAGGCAAAGGATGGGCCTTCCACCTCTTTGTAATGGAAGAGTCATGCTGCCTTAGACCTTGGAGAGGGTGAAGCACATTCCTTGGGGTTTGGGGAGAGCCTGGCTGCCACCACATGAAGTGATTGAGCATGTGCCCTGGAGATGGGAGAGAGCCCGGTGCAGCCCCGATGCTTGGAGAGGGTGGAGCTGAGAAAAAGGTGGTCTCCCCAAAGTCCCCCAAGGTTGCATTCAAAGAGAGGCAAGCCACTGCATAGGCCCTTGGAAAGGGTGGGACTGTTGCTTTCAGAAACCCCAAAGATGAATGACTCTCAGAGTTTGAAATCTAATGGACTTTGCCCTGCAGGTTTTTGAAATTGCTAGGGTTCTGTGACCCCTGTGTTCCTTCCTCCCTATGGAAATGGGCATATGTATCCTATGAGTATTCCTCTTTCATATGTTGGCAGTACATAACATGTTCTGAGTTTTACAGGTCCAGAGTCAGAAGAGAATTCTGCCTCAGGACAGACCATTCTTTTAACTAACTTTGATGAGATTTTATATTGTTTCTAACTTTGTATTGTATTTGTGTGATAACTGAAATGGTTTAAGGTTTTCTAATACTGTTATGGAATTAATGTAGTTTGCATTTGGAAAGAGCATGTCTTTTGGGGGTCCAAAGGGTGGAATATGCTGGCATGAATCTGTCATGGACCCCAGAAAACCCATGTTCTTTAATCCCCATTAAATATTGCTGGTGGGAGCATTTTGATTGCTCCCATGGAGAGGTGACCCACCCAATTGTGAGTGGTAACTTTTGATTAGATGATTTCCATGGAGGTGTGTCTCCACCCATTGAAGGTGGAATTGCTTACTGGAATCCTTTAAAAGAGGAAGTATTTTGGAGAGAGTCCGTTTTTGTAGAGCAACAAGAAAACCAGCAGATGCTGTCATGTTTGCCATGTGCCCTTCCCGCTAAGAGAGAAGCATGGAACTTCATCGGCCTTCTTGTACCAAGGTATCTTTCCCTGGATGCCTTAGATTGGACATTTCTATAGACTTGTTTTAATTGGGACATTTTCTCAGCCTTAGAACTGTAAACTAACAATTTATTACATTCCCTTTTTTAAAAACCATTCTGTTTCTGGTATATTGCATTCCAGCAGCTAGCAAACTAGAACACAATGTTTGTCCTTTTGTTTCTCACTTATTTTGCATAACATAATATCCTCAAGATTCAGTCACCTTGTTGCCTGCCTCATGACTTCATTCCTTTCTGTAACTATGCAGTAGTCCATCATATGTACACACCACAGTTCACCTTCCTGCTTTTCAGTCATTGTATATTTGACTACCTCCGTCCAATGGGCATCATGGATAAGGTACAAAATAAACAATCTATGTCTCACAGTATCCTTCCTTAGTTGTACAATCATTATCACTCTCAATTTTAAACACTTTCCATTGCTCCAAAGAAAAAAAATAACAGATAAACACACCCTCACCAAAAAGAAAATCCAAAACTCCCCTTAACTCTTGTCCCTCTTCCACCTCCAATTATTTACCCCAAGTATTACTGTGGTACTGGTGATGTCTTGTTGTTAAATACAGGACATAGCAGGCAATGGTAGTGTTCCCCCTTCCTCTTTTATTATTGACTCTCTGTATAAGATTCAAACCTTCGAAGTGGTTCATACAAAAACTTACTTCTATTTGTAGTGTAAATTGGTGAGATACATGGCTCTCTACAATCCCTTTCAATCATATTCACCTTCAATATGGCAATATTACTTACAAACCCATTAATGAACTACTGTCACTTTTGTCCATTCCCATACATTTAAGTTCAACCTCATTAGCTAACCATTCATCCATCTTTAGCTTCTGTGTAGCTCTAGGTCCCTTATATTCCACATTATACAATTTTGAGTTTACCTTTATGAGGGTAATATTAGAGAAGTCATACAGCATTTATCCTTTTGTTTCTGGCTTATTTCACTCAGCATTATGTCCTTAAGATTTATCCATGTTGTCATATGCTTCAGGACCTCATTTTGTCTTATTGCTGCATAATATTCCATTGCATGAATATACCACATTTTGTTTATCCACTTATTTGTTGATGGACACTTGGCTTGTTTCCATCTCTTGGTGATTGTAAATAATGCTATCTGTGTCACTGCTTGCAGCTCTTCTGGGTATATCCCGAGTATGGTATTGTCAGATCGTAGGGCAACTCAATGTTTAGTTTTCCGAGGAATCACCAAACTGTCTTTCATAGTGGCTGTATCATTACACATTCCCAACACATTTGTAGTTTCCTGTTTGTTTAATAGAAACAATAGGACACGGGGCCATTCTTATAGGTATAAGATAATATTTCATTCAATGATTTCCTTTTAATTCGTTGTCCTAAATTCAAGGTCCTTTGGTTATTTTCATGACAGACTAAAGCACTGGTTAGAAACTAAGATTTTGGAGTGAGTTGGATATTCCAACTCTGTTATTTACTTTGTGCACTTGGACAAGTCATTTAACCTCTCTAAGCTTGACTCCCTCTAGCCTATAATCCATAAAGACAAGAATTCAGTGCAGTGTATGGAATATAATAAGTAGCCAATGCATATTTGTGGAATGCATTAATGTTTTGTCCTTGCTGGGCATGCAATATTCTTTTCATGGCTATCACTGACAAATGATTTCGGCAGGATTTGGTTTCCACTGAGCCATTTTTGCTACCCAAAATGTCCCTTGCATATATGGTGTGTAGCTTTTTTACTAGGCTGCTCTACTTGCATTCAGGAGAACTTTTTAACTAACCAATATCTTGAGAGTAGAACAGGTGTTTAACAGCACACCCCCAGACACACTCACTACTTTTATTTTTATTTTTTGGTAAGGGGTGGTGCATGGTCCAGGAATTGAACCTGAGTCTCCTGCATGGAAGGCAAGCATTCTACCACTGAACCACCCATGCACATTACAGTCACTAATTTTGATTGGAGCTTTTATGGCTAAAGGAAAAAGAAGCTCCATCCAAACCCCATACTAATCAAGGATTCATTTCCCATGACCATGCCCACTAAAAACATATGTGCGTTCTTGTGTAGTCCTATTTGTTCATCTTAAATCCTGTGATTTATATTGCAAATTGAGGATATTTTCCAGGATAAGAAGAAATACTTTTTGCTCAAGTCTAGGAAAGTCAATAAAGGGAAATAGTTTATTAGAAGTCAATATTTAAAGGTGGTGTTATACTCTGATAACCTGAATAGAACAAGAATTAAATGGTTTTCTTTGACTATCGTTTTCTCTTGGAATAAAAATCTCTGTAATCCATCATTCAGAAAACTACTTAAATAACATCACCAATTGTCTGTTGACCAGAATAGGAAGCCACGTTGTCTTTTCTTTTTTCTTGTACTTTTCAAGAGAGAATCTGAGTATTTCATGTTGATTGCTTGATTGGCTGCAGAGGGACTCTTTAAAAATACTAAAAAAAATCAGGAATCCAGTACAAATCAAACATAAGCTGCTATCAATCATGTGCTCGGGGCATTATGTGAGGTTTTTACCCAGAAAGATGTCATTAAAAGTTGCAGAAATTAATTGGTGCCATTGAATGTAATGGCCTTTCCTGCCATAGTTTCTCAAATGTAAAGAAAAATTATGGATAACGTAAATTCCTCGTGGGATTCTTATAGATGTCTGCTTTGTTCTGTTATTGTTTATTGCAAATGTTATTACTGTGATCTATTGCCCTATCACGCTTTGTCTATACTGCACTGCCATTCTGCAGCCCACAACAACGGAGGGTTTTACTCACAAGCTCAGACTGTGTTTATTTGGAAATTCTTTGCTTTATATATTCCAAAAGTGTCTCAAGGTGTTCATTTTGTGTGTTTAAATTTTTATACAAAAACAGATTTGTTCTGATTGATTAAATATTGGCTTCCACCATTCTTACAACAACTCTGAATCTTATTTAAGTTCAGGGTTTGTGTTCTGCTTTCCCAGAAGGTTTGTATTCAATGTAATAATGGCTATTACTTTGAGCAAATCGATGCACCAGGATCTGCAATCTTTCTCAATAGCAAGATGGGTTTAATTAGTAGTGTTTTTTAAATTTGACTCTTAATTAAGGGCAATTTTATATCTCAGAAAAAAAGTTTAAAGAAAAGGGAAAGGAACTTTTTCTTTGCATATTAAATGCTGTCTTATATTGCATAGTCTATAATTTCATATTTAAATGATGTTAAAATTTCATCTCACATCCCTAAAGATTGACCTTTTGTTTCTAGATATTTTGAAGGCAGTGGTGGATGCCTCATTATTCTTTTCTGATGCTATGGTATGAGATTCTAGAAAGTAATGAATGGCATAGTATGCCTCTTGGAAATTTTAGTGAATTAAACTTAAAATTTTAGTTTTTTCACCATCCTTTGGTTTGGCTTTGTGAGAGTTGTAGCATTTCTGAATTAAATTGTTTAAGATGTCTCTTGAGAATCTTAATTAGTTGAGACCATGTTAAATTTTGAACAATCTGTAATAAAATGCTAAATGAAATTCAAGTTCAAAATGGCTCCTTAGATACACACACCCCCTTAGCTCCAAAATGTAGAAATGGTGGAGGAAAGAATTACCTCTCTTATAAAAATATGTGAAAATTAACTTTGGTGCATATAAAAATAATAAAAAATCTAGAAAAAACAACAGTATTTGGTCTGGGGTTGTTCAATAATATTTAAAACCTGCTAAGTTTCATGGCATATTTGGGAAAAGGATAGAAATCCTGAATATTTATATTTTGTTAAATAGATACAGATACACAGATTTTTTTCAAAGAATGTCCACAAATTACATAGATGCGTTTTATAAGTTTCAAACAAGCAAAGGAAAATGGGGAAATGTAAATTTTAATGCCCAATAAAATTCAGAAAAAGAGGGGGGAATGACAAAGAAATAGGAAATGTAAACAGAAAATCCAAAATTAGATGATATAGTTATGATATATCATGAAATACAGAAATTAAAATCACCTATTAAGAACAATTTTTTTAAATGCATTTTGAAAAGCTCAGCTATATCTTGCTTATGAGACAGCCTGAAACAAAATAACATAGAAAAGCTAAACATAAAGAAATGAAATCATACATGCCTGGATTATACTAACCAAAAGGTCCCTGCTCCAGCAATGTTAACCTTCCAATAAAATAGAATTTAAGGCAAAAAACATTAGTAGGAATAAAAGAGTCTCTAAAAGAAGTTATAACAATCATGAACTTACATGCACCTAAACGCAAAGACTCTAAATAGATAAAGCAGACCCTGAGAGAATCATGGGGAAGAATTGCTAAATCTACAGTTGGAATGAGAGATTTGAAAACTCTCTATCAGAAACTGATAGAGCAAGGAAAATTTAATAACATTACAGAAGATTGGAACAAAACATTTAAAAAGGTTTATTTACTAGATACAAGAATATAATCCTGATGTCAATTACTAAATTATTTTCTGGTACATGTGATAATTAACAAAAATTGACCATATGTAAGGTCATAAAGAAAATCAATACATTTCGAAGAATAGATATCATATAGATTATATCTATTGTCCACAATGCAATTATACTTTGAAAACCAATAACAAAAAGATAGCTTTGTACAGAAAAGTTTTTAATTAAAATATTTATTGTACCTACTATGTATAAGTTACTGTACCAGGGGCTATTTAAACCAATGATTTTGATCAAGCCAATGAACAAATTGGAGTGAGTAGCTGATCTGCTTAGATATTTTCCTACAGAGTTAAAGGGTGTGAAGAAGTGAAGGGACAATGTGTCTTATAAACATTTCCTTCTGTGCCTATAGATTAATGTATATTTCTTACATATGAATCAAAATTAAAAAACTAAAATTCAAAGAAAACATTCATTTGTATAATAAAGTCCAAAATGTAGCTAAACTTTCTGTCTTTGGTTTGTTAAAACAGAAGTATGTCTGTTTCGTTTAAAATAAGTTTTGAGAGATGCAACGTTTATGAAAAATTAAGCAAAAATGAGACAAAATAAGTTTCAGTAGCACAGAGATTTTGGAGTAGAGAAGTTATCTTGGAGGTTATTCTTATGCATTATGTAGATATCCCTTTTTAGTTTATGGTGTATTTGGAGTGGCTGGAGGGAGGAATCTGAAACTGTTGAGTTGTGTTCCAGTAAACTTGATTCTTGAAGATGATCGTATCACAAGATAGCTTTTGCAATGTGACTGTGCGATTGTGAAAACCGTGTGTCTAATGCTCCTTTTATCTAAGGTATGGACAGATGAGTAAAAAATATGGACAAAAATAAACGAATAATAGGAGGGACAAAGGTTAAAATAAATGGGGTAGATGGAAATACTAGGGGTCAATGTGGTAGTTAGATTTAGTTGTCAACTTGGCCAGGTGAAAGCACCTAGTTCTGTTGCTGTGGTCATGAGCCAATGGTAGGTGAATCTCATCTGTTGCTAATTACATCTGCAGTCGGCTAGGAGGCGTGTCTGCTGCAATGAGTGACATTTAACTTAATTGGCTTGTGCTTAAATGAGAGATTGCAACGTAGCACTGCTAGCAGCTCAGCATTCCTCATCTCGGCACTGGCAGCTCAGCCCAGGCCTTTGGAGATGCAGAAAGAAGTCATCCCGGGGAAAGTTGTTGGAACCCAGGGACCTGGAGAGAATTCCAGCAGAGACCATCCTGTGCCTTCCACGTAAGAAAAGAGCCTCAGTGGAAAGTTAGCTGCCTTTCCTCTGAAGAACCAACAAAATAAATCCCCTTTTATTTAAAAGCCAATCCGTCTCTGGTGTGTTGCATTCCGGCAGCTAGCAAACTAGAACAGTCAATGAGTGCAAGGAGTAAGGGGTATGGTATGAATGAGTTTTTTGTTTTTATTTCTTTTCCTGTAGAGGTACAGATGTTCTAAAAAATGATCATGGTGATGAATACACAACTATGTGATGACATTGTGAGCCATTGATTGTACACCATTTATGGAATGTTTCTATGACAAGATTTATCAATAAAAATATTTTTTTAAGTTAATACCCACATTTGGGTGTATCACATCTCCATGGAGATAATCTGATCAAAGGATTCAAACCTACAATATTGAATCAGGATTAAAAGAACCAGCTGCCTCCACAAGACTGAATCAGAATTAAATCATGGCTTTTCTGGGGTACATAACATATTCACACTGGCACACCAACCAACACCATTCCTGTTGACCCTAAAGAACACCTACGGCTCCAACTGAGATTCTACAAAAGTTTCAGCCACTAACTTTACTTTCCAGAAACTTATAACCTCCAGATGGTCCCTATGCCAATAAAGTCCTGAAACCCAGAGGGCCCAGCTTCTCCAGTGCATAAACTGGTTCCATTCCCCTCTCCCATGTCAATACCCCTTTTCCACAATGGACATAGCCCAAATGCCCCTAAATATAGGGAGAATGATCAAAGGAGAAGGAGGAGTATATCAGAGAAGATAGGATTTAACAGCTGAACGTGACTGCTGAATCATTATATTGATATGTCCTTCAGTCTCCAATGTCTTGGAGCAGCTAGAAGGAAAATCTTGAAATTGTGGAACTGTAACCCATACCAAACTTTGAAATCTGTTCTATAGCTATTTGTTAAAATGCACTTTAAAATTAATTGCTTTTTTGTATATATGTTATATTTCACAGTAAATGATGTTACAAAAAGGAAAAATTAAGCCAAAAGAATTTAGTCCAAGAGGAAGTTAGACAGTCAGGACTGTCTCAGTCAGGGTTCAACCAGACAGGCAAAACCAGTAGGAGATACAGATTCAGAGGTTTATTGAAAGAACTGGCTTGCCATAAAGAATAACCCCCTTTACTTAGAGTCAACTGATTACAGACTTAACTGAATCTACAAAATACCTTCACAGCAACACCTAACATTAGTTTTTGATTGAATAGCTGGATTGTACCTAGCCAAATTGAAAAATTAAAACAAAACATAAAATGTGAGAGTGACCAAAATTTGACACTATTCAAAATCAAAGTAGTTATCTTCTTGTCTATATTTTGGGAGGCCACTTCTCTTTAGCCCCTGAATGGGATATTATCCTTATGCCTAAAAGTCAAGTCAATTGCTATTCTAAGAGAACAAAGATTTGATTTACCAGCACCACACCTTTCTATTCTTGGGCATCAGTTACTATGGATAACTGGCTACTGCAACTCTGAGCAACCCTCTCTACAAGTTTGTGTTTGCCATCTGTTCTAGTTTGCTAGCTGCTGGAATGCAATACACCAGAAATGGAATGGTTTTTTAAAAGGGGGAATTTAATACCTTACAAGTTTATAGTTCTAAGGCTATGAAAATGTCCCAATTAAAGCAAGTTTATAGATATGTCCAATCTAAGGCATCCAAGGAAAGATACCTGGTTTCAAGAAGGCCAGTGATGTTCAGGGTTTCTCTCTCTGCTGGAAGGGCACATGAGGATGTCTGCTAGCTTTCTCTTCCAGCTTTTCATTTCATGAAACTCCCTGGGTGGCATTTTCCTTCTTCTCCAAAAGTCACTGGTTGGTGGACTCTCTGCTATGTGGTTCTGTGGTGTTCTGACGCTGTTCTAGTTTGCTAGCTGCCAGAATGCAATACACCAGAAATGGAATGGCTTTTCAAAAGGGGAATTTAATAATTTGCTCGTTTACAGTTCTAAGGCTGAGAAAATGTCCCAATTAAAACAAGTCTATAGAAATGTCTAATCAAAGGCATCCAGGGAAAGATACCTTGGTTCAAGAAGGCCGATGAAATTCAGGGTTTCTCTCTCAAGTGAGAAGGCACATGGCAAACACAGTCAGGGCTTCTCTCTCTCGGCTGGAAGAGCACATGGCGAATACGGCATCATCTGCTAGCTTACTCTCCTGGCTTCTGGTTTCATGAAGCTCCCTGGGAGGCGTTTTCCTTCTTCATCCCCAATGGACTATACGCTTTGTGGTGCTGCAGCATTCTCTGCTCTCTCTGAATCTCTCTGAATCTCCAAAATGTTTCCTCTTTTATAGGACTCCAATAAACCAATCAAGACCCACTCAAATGGGTGGAGACATGTCATCCCCTAATCCAGTTAAACAACCATTCTTGACTAAATCACATCAACCGGGGAGATGATCTCATTACAGTTTCAAACATACAGTATTGAATAGAGATTATTCTACCTTTAAGAAATGGGATTTATAGCAAAACATGGCTTTTCTTAGGGGGCATACTTCCTTTCAAACCAGCACAGATGCTTTCTCCAAAATACCTCTTTTTTTATAGGATTCCAGTAAACTAATCAAGACCCGCTTAGAATGGGTGGAGACACATCTCCATCTAATCAAGTTTAATACCCACAGTTGATTGAGTCACAGCTCTGTGGAGATAACCTAATCAATTCTCCAACCTATAGTACTGAATAGGGACTAGAATAAACCATCGCTCTCACAAGATTGTTTAGGATTAAAACATGGCTTTTTTAGGGTACATAAATCCTTCCAAACTGGTACACCATCTCTCTCAAGATTGCCTCACCACTGCAAGGTTACTGTTCTTTCTATAGGCCACGGTGAGGTAAGGAGATTCCACAACCCTATTTGAATAAAAAATGGACAAAATGTCTCAGTATCCCATTCACCAAAGAAGTTATACAGGAAACAAATAAGGGCACAAAAAGTTACTCAGCATTTTTAGTCATCAGGAAAATGCAAATTACAATTTCAGTGAGCTACTACTGGTACCCACCTATAAGAATGGCAAAATAAAAAAATTTTAAAAACACTGAAAAACCCGTTTTGGGAAGACCTGTGTCATGTGAGAGGCATTATTCTGAGTACTTTTTATGTATTATCTCCTTAAAAGAACCCTATGACTTAATTTTTCTGTCTTACAGATGGGGATAATAAATGATTGGAACTTCTGACTTCCATGCCTTTAATTTCTATGCAGTACTGCCTAAGACTCTTCCTTTGATTCCTCTCAAACTACAGGTTTTCCTTCCACGATGTTATATATATACACACACAAGCAAGGGCTACAAAAACTCAGGTCAGTTTTACAACTCCTGCATAATATTTAAGGCCAATAATTGTAGGTGAATTTGTAAATAGTTTACACTTTCTTTCTATATTAATCTTTTCTTTAAGTTTTTTTTAGAATTAGTCCATTTCCAGACCATTTCTATATTTTGGAGTTTAAAGAAATGTACCATGTTAATCCAAGAATCTAGCTCATTCGGGGATCTAAAAATCTATCATTTTTTTTACAGAATGTTTCCTTTAAATAATAATAGAAGATGAATTTTTGAACAGAAGTAAAGACTGCAAACAATTTCCCTGTTAAATGGGAAAAAGATAAATGATCTCTCATTTTCTACTGACTTGATACTATTAAAAAGGTAAAAAATAGTACAAGCAGCTATTGGGAATAAAACAACATAGGAAGGGTGGACCACGGTGGCTCAGCAGGTAAGAGTGCTTGCCTGCCATGCGCGAGGACCAGGGTTCAATTCCCGGTGCCTGCCCATGTGAAAAAATATATAAAAAATAAATAAATAACCTAGGAAAACTTGCTCACTGACTACTAGAAAGATTTTGTGTGGATATCCCATCTCCCTAGGTCAGAAATAAATGTGTCAAATCTTGAATCCAAGACTGGAGTTTGAAATGAAAAATGCTTAAGTTTTAGAGGGGAATAAACTAACACAAGTTGTTTCATGTCATGAAAAGATCCAGTCTTAGTTTTGTTTGTAAAGCAGTTAAAATTCATGATGTTCATAAAGTTGTCATTTATTTCATAGAAGTCCACGGTAATCATAAGGACGACCCTTCTCTTAGGCACCACTGTCACAACAGATACCAAAGTGGCATTAAGAGCCCTAAGCAAAGAGACCTACTCCACATAAAATAACTCCATACTTCTCTCCAAGAAGATAAGCTTTTTAGAACCATTAACACATTTTGACTCTTCTGACTGGAACCAAGACAAAGGAACTGCAAACCAGACAATGGTGAAATCAGCATTGAATTTCTACTAGAACTAACGTGAGCCTCACATGATTCCTTTGGAGTTTCTCCTCCAACATTGCCCAGTGGTACTGGGTTTGGAGAGGATATGTCTTCTGGGTGTAACTTATTCAGACTTGGTATAACTGCTTCTCTAGACTTGGACTGGGTCCTAGGGCAAACTAAAAAGTAAACCCTCTCTGTTGCCTAGATGAGAGCCCCATGTTTTCTTATTGCTTCTCTGATTTCTGAAGCCCCTGCTCTTCCCATCTCAAGATAGAAGGAACATACCTCCAGCTTGGACTCTTTGCAATTTCATTTTTCATTTTTTGTTCCTTCTTTACCACCTCATCTCCCTAGCCAAACACAGTAAAGCTTCCTTTCTAAAGAAATCATCTCCTTTCAAAATTAATAATATATATGTTTGTCCATTTTAGATTCTACGGATCAAGTTCATACCTCCTTCAGGCATGTGAAAGGATGCGCTCTTCTTGGGCTCAACCCAAACGACATTCTATATGTAGATAAAAGGATCAGCTACATCTTCAAAGAAGAAAAATATAATGATTGTCCAACCACTTACCTATCCTAACATTAACGTTTTCAGTTAAAATTTTTTTAGACTTTTCTAAACCTCAAAGATACATTGTAGAAAACTTCTAAAAGCATTTCATCCTTGTTACTCAAAGTCAAAAGTTATTGTTCAATGGAGATCATGCATTTTATAGTGCTGTTTCTGGATAGTTACAATGCTGCTGAAATTTATGGGTAAATATTGAGATCTCAAGATCTTGGAAATCTGAAAGACTTGGCAATGCTGGACAGCCGTTCTGTCAGCTAAGTCATGGCTGCCCCCTGGCATGCGCTTGACAGTTCCCCATGGTCTCCACAAGTGTGTATTCATTGCCCTTTATCATCTTTTGTCTTGATCTGTTCACTCCCTTCTGTTAGCTGCCTAACCCCTGAAGGCATCTGAGTTCGCAACTGCTGGCTGTATTCTATTGCATCTCCAGATGGGACCAGACTTTTATAAGGTTAATTCAGTAAGGGCGGGTTGCTTCTCTGACTTTCTCCACACTCCAAATCAAAACATTGGTGCCCATAACAGAGGGTGATCTTTTTGGTATAATAATACGCTAAAACTTAGAAGAGTCTTATGAAAATTAAGAGAGTAAAAGATGTGTTAGAAATGATATAGCCCAAATCTTGCCTAAGTACAACAATAGACAAGTACTGAAGATTTGGGGTGTTCTGGGACACATTTGAGGAGCTTTTCTCCAGAAAAAAAAAAGCAAATTTAATACAATAGCATCACAAATTTTCATGCAGTTTTGGAAGAGTCCTGCTCTCCTTGAGGTCCATCTTTGAGGAAGTTTGGGGTCCACGAGCCTCAGGTTTGGACGCCATGCTATAAAAAAGAGATGGACACAGATGTCAGATTCCCTTCCCTCCCCACTAAAGAACCTGCAGATTAACCTTTACCTAGTGTGACTGAGCAGATCATTCTAGGTCATTAACTCAGATCTGCCTCTATGTCCTCCAAGGTTGGGTCTCCCTGCCTTCTGTTTTCCACTCCTGGTGTTTCTTGTGGGTTTAGTCAAGCCACATTCTTAGTTTCTCCAAGGGATCTGCCAACATGGTTGTTCTGTGCTGATGCTAATCTCCATCTCTCCCATCTGGGAGGCTGTATCCATCACCCCTCGCTGCAAGATGAGTTCCTCTTGCATGGTGAAGGGAAGATTTTATAAATTTACTGGGAAAAATCATGGCTTGGAGCAGAAGCTGGGTATAGCCCTGCAGACACCACTGCACTTTCTGTATAATGCTGCAGAACATTCTCTTGGTACCAAGAGCTCAAATGTGTCTTCTGGATTATTCTCCATTCATTGTCTATCTCGGTTATACAGAGATGGCTTAGAAGAGAGATCACTGCAGTAAAAGCTGACCATAACACAGTCAGTCTATGGGTTTCTGTGAAATGCACGCCACTGGGGCTAGTTTGAGGTTTGGAAATTTTATTGTGATGTGTCCACTCATGTCCATAAATTTTCTTCCCTCTCTGCCTTTACCCAATCAATTCCACACTCCCTTCTCATTCCGGTGTCTTTCAATTTTAACATTCCAGCTAAGTAGATGGGCTCTGAGATCCTGAATAACGCATATAAGTAATCCTTTACATTTCCAACAATATATTTTTCCCCTAAGCTTTTTTCCATTAGAAAGCTGCAACTAAGCAATTCTGTGTAGAGTGGGTTGCAGAACAATCATGAAAAGAGCTCAGGAAAAAAAAAAAAAGGGAAATTCATCTCTTTCTTTTAAATGTAACTTCTTCTGTTTTCCCTGTAACATAAAGTCTTTAATCTTTAGGATTATAACCTCTAGCCACGTGAGAGTTGACATGGCTTCCCTTTGATGATGATGCTTTTTGAAGGGGCATATGCCGAGCTTTGTGGTTTTTTCAGGGGCTTTGGATTTCTTATGCTTTTTGATGTTTTGCCTCACACAGGCCGGATAAGCAGATAGATGATCATGATAAATGGAAATAATGGGAAAGTGATAAGAATTCAGGGGTTTGGCATGAGTTATGTCCTCACTCATACAGGAGAGAGGATTCTCTTATCTCTACACTTTAATTTCTTAATTACAAAAAAAAAATATTTCCTATCTAAACAGAGAACATTCACAAAATAGTTTGTGGTGGTTGTCTGATACCAAAATACCTTGCTTTAGGATCCTTTCTTTCTTCAAGTTTTTTTTTTTTTTTTTGGTAATTTTGTTTGTTTTGTTATGGTTTATTTCATTTTTAAGAAAATATAGCATTTCCTATTAAATAGTGTAGCTGTTTTGCTTTCATAGAAACACTTTGTTACTGAAATAGCAAACAAGCAGCTGTTGTCATCTAGCATGGGCGTTGGTAATAGGCATTGCATGTGTAAATAGTCCTGTCCTCTCCCTCCTTTCCCCTCTAACCCAGCCCTGTCACACAGGATTTCATTGCCCCTAGCGTCACTGCCAAAGCGCTCAGCTTGCATGCAAACAGGGATTCTAATTTACTCCCTCAGTCTCCCCTCCTTCCACCTCATTTTGCCAAAGGAAAGGGGCTAAGATCTATATTAACTCATCATTAATCTCAGGTAGCAAATGTTTTTCTGGCACAGAAGGAAGTCTAGGAAAATGAAGAAGACAAATAGAAGACATGGTCAGTTTCAGTGTACCTCTGAGTGTCCCCTTATTTCCTCATATTTTCTTTATGCTGTCCCTAGGCAGCCAAACCCTATTCCTGCTGTTCCTTCTTTTGTGCAAGGTCTCCCTTCTCTTTCATTGGAAACAGTCGCTTCCTTCTTGGGTCTCCCATAGCCTCATGCTTTAGCAATAGATGAAGAAGCCTTCAGAGCTGGGTTTAAATTCTGGCTCTGCCATTTATTCAGTGTATGACCTTGGGCAGACATTACTTAACCTCATTGAAATTCAATCTTATCATCTGCAAGATGGGAAGAGTAACAATTCTTTACAAGATTAAGGTGATGAGTAGGAGGTAATACCCCCGGACGTGCCGATGGCAGCCTCTGGTGCACTGTAGCACTCGGTTGATGTGAGATTCCCCATAGATGGTGCATTGGCAGCAATATGCATTTCCTCGCAAATTTCCACAAAGAGGAAATCTGATGAAATGATTACATTTATATTAAACCAGCTGCCTTAATGGTAAAATGTAAGAAAGTATTAGGTATACTAGTTTCTTGTCCGTACAAATTGCACGTTTTTTCCTTCTGAGTTAGAAAAAGAAAGAAAGAAAAGCAAGCACTTGTAAAGCATGGCTGACTGTGACACTTGAATTACATCACTTCAACCTTGGATGTTTTATTCACCAATACAGAACCCAATTTTTGTTTTATTTGCCTGCACAGTTAACATCCACCTGTGAAGAGAAATTTTATGTCCATGTAATTTCTCCCTTCATAAATATTTCTTTAGTTATAAATAACCTATGGTTATCCCCTTGTTTTATTTGACTTTGCATTGTGGCTAGTCATTTACATGTCCATTGCATCCGCTGGACTGTCAGCTTCCTGAGGTCTCTCTTGTTGTCCAAAGTGCCAAGAGAGTGATTTTACACATACTGATTAATTGCTCTCTCTATCAATCCTCTAAAAGAGAAGTCTCAAAGTAAGTATTTTAGTTGCCCCAGCCTACTGTGTTGGTATAATAATGGTTCTTATAATCAGGAAAGACTAAGGTTACTTTAAAATTTGTAGCCTTCTCTTTCTTTAAATATGCTTCTCTGGTTTGCCTCATTTTTCTTCATTCCTAAGGGTAGGTCTACAGAGTCTAGATTCAGTCTTTGTGGCATTGTATGACCCATG
This sequence comes from Tamandua tetradactyla, assembly GCF_023851605.1. Classification (NCBI taxonomy): domain Eukaryota; kingdom Metazoa; phylum Chordata; class Mammalia; order Pilosa; family Myrmecophagidae; genus Tamandua; species Tamandua tetradactyla. The sequence continues at coordinate 5,721,587 of NC_135347.1, read as the reverse complement.
TCCCTGTCCCAGCTCGCTACTATTTCCCATATGACCTTTAGAAAGTCCTTTGTCCTTTCTCCACTGCAGTGTCTCCATTATATCCAGGACTCTCGTTTTAGAGATGGTTTCTAACACTTTATGGCAAGCATGAAAATCCACCTTGTGAATTTGAGGGATGTTGCCAAGCTTGGCCAGACTCAGGACCCTGTCCTGAACTTCCTAAGAAATCACATCAGAACCTTCAGTGCTAAGCAACGGCTGTTGGGACTTCCATGGACCACCAAGAGCTTTAGAGACTTTCTCATTCTTAGACAAGCAAGAGCGATGGAGCCTGCTAATTTCTAATTTCTTGTTGTTGACAAAGCCACCCAGTTTGTCTCTGGCATCATTTAAGAGCTCAGATTTGGAATCTTCTTTACTAGATCAAGAAACAAGTCATAGCATATTCAGGCTTATTCTGTATAGGAAGAAAAATAATTTTACAATAATCACCCTGGTTTGATGGTTTCTAACATGGAGATGGTATTCTGTAACTCTTCAATATAAACACAGAGAGCTGGGAAAAAAAAGCTAATTTCCCCAGTTCCCCCTAAATGAAAAATAATATAAGAGCTGGGTGGCTTTTAGCACATAGTAAGCCTATAATAAAGTTTTGCTGTTGAAACAAAACATACACTTTTTACACCATTCTCATCAGCTAAAAGCTTACCTGCTTCAAAGTCTTCACGTGGCTGGAATTTTTATCTCCATTTTAAGCATCTCTTTATTATCCCTATAAAAGTCACTTCTCTACATAGTCTTTTTCAATATAGCGCCCTATTGGGGTATTTTCCTTTAAAAAGTCTATATCTTTCCCTTTTATTTTGAACAGGCCCCAAATTGCACAAATAAAAATATTGCATGCAATTCTGGGTTCTAATTTGGAAATATGACATATTATCAAAGACATTAAAGAAAGGTAGTATAGAGGTAGGAATGGAGAGAGAAGCTTGTATATAAATGGTATCCTTAGAAATGCAAAAGGGGAGCATTTGTACCCATAATTATTCAGATTTCATTAGTCTCCTTTCAACCAAGATTTGTTTACTAGAGGCATTACAATTTAGTGAGACAAATTAGACTAAACTTTTTTATCTCGGGTGGTTTGCACATGCACTGATTGAACTAGTATTTCTTCCAAAGATTGCCTGGGAAGATAAATGAACAGGAGTAGCAATTAAGGTAAGGAAAAACTAAAGATTGGCTGACATGATTTAAGTTTACCGCTAAGGCAGTTTGTCATTTTGTCTCTATAATCTCTATCAGAATCGACTAAAACAGTAAACATAAATCATTATACTAATTTATTTCACTACACTGTGGTCTGGGAAAAGAAGATTTCATTTTTTTCTGAGAGACTTTGGGGATTCAAGCAGCCACTTGAACTTCTTTTCATTTATATATTGGAAAGGAAAAACCCAAACAATTCAAAAATGAGTACCTCGGGTTCCTCAAAACAATAATTTTTGGTGACAAGCCAAGTTATTTTTATTACACTGTGCTAAAATAACTATGAGTTGTGCATTAAAAGCAGCTCAACATTGATCGTGTTAATAAAAAAAAAAAACAACTTAATTCCTAAGGTAGAGATGTAATCAAATGTACTGCCAAAAGTGATTTTTCACACAGTAGTTAATAAGCCTTTAAGTTTCTTCTTAGAACAAGCCTCTGTGGCCACAGAGAATCAGAGTGCCATAAACTGTCTGAGAGTTCTTTATGTAACACCAACGCTCTTGAAAATTAGGACTGCAAATATGCCCTCTGAATAGAGAATGCAACATTGCTCTCTCACCAAAGCAGAAGTACCATCAAAAGATCTTTGGACATATGGCCTGTTTGGTTACCCAAACAAAACAATCATTAGTCAACTTGTGGAGGTAAGGTATGGATCTGTGTTTTTGTTGTTGTTGTTTAGTTTCATTTTGTTTGGGGGCTAAATATTCCTTTTAAAGATAAATATAATCATGGAACTATTAGTAACGAATAATTGTTTCTGGAATTTTCACACACTTTCTGATATTTTCTGGTATTTTCATATGCGTATGCATTTATATATCCATCTATATGTGTATGTGTATTTCCAGCTTTACTTAAAGATGAAATTAAGGTCTTTATTAGAAGTATGGTTATGATTTTTTTTAGAGTTTAAGAAATTTCAAAATTATAGGCAACATACACAAACTTAAGATGCTATGGAAGTTGTTGAGTATACTCTCATAGAAACATTTTGTATGAGGGGAATAGCCAAATGGGTTTTAGAATATAAAAGTTCCTGCCCTAAAGGAAATTACAACCCTGGATAGAAAATAACACATAGACATAAATGGCTCTGGTATAAGGAAGAATCTAAAGGGTTCTTGGGCCAAATATTAACAGGCTGCTGGAGACCCAGATGGAGATATCAGTTGACTGCAGTTATTGGGGGAGGTTCCATCAAGGATGTAGCTTCTAAGGTGAGTCTCAAAGGAAGGGTGAGATATCAGCAGGTAGCAATAGCTCTTTTGAAATAATAGGAAATGGCACAAGGGAAGAAAAGTTCAGGATACTTCTGGGAAATGAGGAAGAGCCCTGGCCATAACAGGGTTTGGAGAATTTGTTACTCCTAAGAGATAGCAAGAGCAGGAGGGTGAGTTTAGTAAGGACCAGATGAGGATTTCGACTTTAGTTTAACCAGTTCAACTTACTTTTTTTTTTTTAACTTTTTAAATTGCAAAATATAACATATATAGAAAGCAAAGAAAGAAAAAAGCGATAGTTTTCAAAGCACTCTTCAACAGGTAGTTACAGGACAGATCCTAGAGCTTGTCAGGGGTTACCATACCATCCTCTCAGATATTTCCTTCTAGCTGCTCCCAAACATTGGAGGCTAGAAAGAATAAATATTTTTTTATCATCACAATCAACTATATTTTTCTTTTTTGTGAAAAAGAACATATATACAAAAAAAGATTAATCTTCAAAGGACAGTGCAATAATTAGTTGTGGAACAGATTTCAGAGTTTGGTGTGGGTTACAATTCCACAATTTTAGGTTTTTATTTCTAGCTGCTCTAAGATACGGGAGACTAAAAGAAGTATTGATATAATGATTCATCAATCATACTTGTTTGTTAAACCGTACCTTCTCTATATAGCTTCACCATCACTGTTGGTCTTTCTCCCACTCTTTAGGGTATTTGGGTTATGGCCATTCTAACATTTTCATGTTGGAAGGGGCTGTCAATAATATGGAGTAAAGAATTCTGCCACTGAGTCACCATTGCACCACCCAATAATATGGAGCAGAGAGATGGAACTAGCTGATGTTTTGGAGAGGCTGGCCCCTCTAGGTTTCAGGACTTAACTGGTCCTGGGACACATCTGTAGGTTGTAGGTTTCTGGAAAGTTAATCTAGTGCATGGAATCTTTGTAGAATCTTATATGATGCCCTAGGAATTCTTTAGGAGCAGCTGGAACGGTCCTGGTTGGGGGCTGGCATAAGAGTGACCTCCAGGGTAGCCTTTTGACTCTATTTGAACTCTCTCAGCCACTGAAACTTTACTAGTTACACTTCTTTTCCCCCTTTTGGTCAAGACTGCATTGTTAATCCCATGGTGCCAGGGCCAAACTCCTTCCTAGGAGTCATCTACCTTGCTGCCAGGGAGACTTTCATTCCTAGAGGTCATGTACAGCACTGGGGGGAGGGCAATGATTTCACTTGCAGAGTTGGGCTTAGAGAGAGTGAGGCCACATCTGAGCAACAAAAGAGGTCCTTCAGAATTAACTCTTAGGCATACCTATAGGTGGGCTAAGCTTCTTCGTTACATATATAAGTGTGCCAGTTTGAAAGGATGTATGTACCCTAGAAAAGCCATGTTTTAATCATAATTCCATTTTGTAAAGGCAGCCATTTCCTCTAATCCTTATTCAGTACTGTATGTTGGAAACTTTAATTAACTTATCTTCATGAAGATGTGGCTTAATCAATATGGGTATTAAACCTGAGTAGGTGGAGACATTCTCCATCCATTCCAGATAGGTCTTGATTGGTTTTACTGGAATCTTTTAAAAGCAGAAGCTCTTGGACAAAAGCTAGAGAACAAGAAAGAAAGCTGTGAGATTCTGAGAGAGCAGAATGCTGCAGAACCCCAAAGACGAGAGCCCACAAGCAAGTGACTTTTGGAGATGAAGAAGGAAAACCCTTCTGGGAAGCTAGAAAGTTAGCAGATGATGCAGTGTTTGTCATGCCCCTTTCAGTTGAGAGAGGAACCCTGATTGTGTTTGCATGTGCCTTTCCACTTGAGAAAGAAACCCTGAACTTCATCGTCCTTCTTGAACCAAGATATCTTTCCCTGGATGCCTTAGATTGGACATTTCTATAGACTTGTTTTAATTGGGACATTTTCTTGGCCTTAGAACTGTAAACTTGCAACTTATTAAGTTCCCCTTTTTGAAAGCTGTTCCATTTCTGGTATATTGCATTCTGGCAGCTAGCAAACTAGAACAATAAGCTTCTCAAGATCAAGGGCCTGGCCTATTGATTTGGATGTCCCTAATGTTTGACACATTATCAGGGGATTCCTTGATGGTCAAGTGTAATAGATCCATATTTTTTCTCCCATCTTTCAAGGGACTTTGCCAATACACTTTGATTGTCTGCTTAATATACTCTGGGATGCATACAGGCATTATATTAAGGTATACTGGATTAAAGGCCCTCATTCTTATTCTGGGCTCCCTGTGTTTTGACTGTTTAAATGAGCTATCCAGACAGGTTGAGTTAGATGACACGCTCAGAAAATTTACATTCCAGACAAAATACACATTTCTTCCACTAGTCTCAAAGAGTAGGTGAGGTTCTAAAATATAGACAATGTTTTCCTTACCCCTGTGTTCTGAATTACTTTAATCCCAATCTGATCAGCTTCACTCTTATCTCTAAATACCAGGTTATGCAAACATAAAACAGCCTCTCAAAACCCAGAAATGAAAACTATCCCTCTGTCAACTTACTTTTGAGTCCTTGTAAGATTTAGCTTAGAAAAAATAAGATAGCTGCTTCAACACAAAACAAGCACACACTGACACACACACATTAAAAAGTTTGATCAACTCTAAGACAGACATTATAGAGTATTAACTCTGAAAGCACTGCTGGGCCCCCCTTGTCAAGAGCTTTGAATGCCCACCCTAACAGGGCTTTGAATGTTATTAAGGAGAGGATGGGGACAAGATTGTTACCTAGGAGAATGCCACCCTCAAACTATGCTTTAGGGAGATCAGTCTAGTATCTGGGCTTGAAATGAAAGCAGACGGGGATCTATTTGAAGTAGTCTTGAAAAGGGGTTATAGAGTTCTAAACTAGGATGTGACTGCAGAAAAGTAAAAGAGTAGATAGATGCAAGCCATGTTATGGGTATAGAATTAGGACCAAATTACATGGTATGGCAAGGCAATTCATACCCAGGAGAGTGCTGCTATGATTACTAGGACCACATCTTGAGATAGAGGCAAAGATTTGGGGATAGGGATAATAAATTCATTTTGGAATATTGAACTTGACATACTATTGGGACACCTAGAGAGAGCTGTTTAGCAGAGTAAGAAATATGGAGCATCTAGATAGAGATAGGGTATGTGAAGTAGGGGACTGGAAATGTTTATGTTTATTGAATTTATTTGAGGTCTACCTCTTTCCATAGGGAAGAAGAGAAAAAAGAATGAATACTGTGAATTCCAATTCAGCACCCACATCAAGTCACATGTCATCTCAGTTCATTGTTACAACACGCCAAGATATATCATGAGCACATCTTACAGTGAAAACATTACTCAGTGCCAGCAGTAGGATCTGTCTGGTTCTAAGACTCTTTCTAAGACAAGAAAAAGATATGAGTTAGTCAATTAGAGGGAATTTTTTTACATCATCTGTTAAAAGGTGAAAATGGAAGCAGATGAGAATGCCAAAGGGAAAAGTTAGATGGAGAATGGCTGAGGGTTGAGAAAAGAACCTTGGAGAAAGACAAATAAAGATAGGGATGAGTTCTAAGCAAGGAGTAGCCAATATTTTGATGTTCCACAGAGATGTTAAAGAAGGTGAAAACTGAGAAATGTCCATTGTATTTGATCTATAAGGACCCATTAAAGACTTTTGTGAAGGAATTTTGCTTATAACAGTGAGAACAGACACAAAATTGCAAGCAGCATAAGGAGATGAGAAGGAAAAAGATTGAACTTAATTACTGTGAAAGATTCTTTCAAGAAGTTCAGCACTGAAGAGAAACAAGAGTCATTATCCTTCAAGTGGGTAGCAGAATTGAGGAAAGAATGGTTGGTTTGCTGTTTTATCAAAAGGAGACCCTACAGTTTATTCGGACTCCATAATTTCATTGAATTTTGAATAGGAAGTAGAATCTTGTGGGTTTTCACAGGTTAGTGTGATGCCCAGATATATCCCAGAGTAATTTAGGCAGAGAATAAAAAAGTATTTGCAAAGTCCCATTGGAGGATGGGGGAGAAAGGAGGAAATATTAAACTTCCCCATCTGGGGAATTTCTAATATTCTGGTAAGCATTGGGGACAATTTAATAGGCTGAGTGCTCGATCTTGGGGTTCACCCCTACGAAAATTATTCCTGCAAAAGAGAAGCTAAGCCCACTTAAAATTATGCCTAAACGTCACCCCCAGAGAACCTCTTTTGTTGCACATCTGCAGCCTCTCTCTCTAAAGCCAACTTGGCAGGTGAACTCGCTGCCCTTCCCCCCTACAGGGGACAAGAAACCTGGGGGTGTAAATCTCCCTGGCAACATAAGATACAACTCCTGGAGATAAGCCAGAACATAGCATCATGGAATTGAGAAACCCTTCTTGACCAAAATGGGGAAGAGAGAGTTAAGATAAGACTAAGTTTCAGATATTGAGAGATTTCAAACAGAGTCCAGAGATTATTATTGGAGGTTATTCTTAGGCATTATATTGATATCCCTTTTTAGTTTATGGTGTATTGGAATGGCTGGAGGGAATTACCTGAAACTGTCGAACAGTATTCCAGTAACCTTGATTCTTGAAGACAATTCTATAACTATATAACTTTTACAATGTGATGGTGTGATTGTGAAAACCTTGTGTCTGATGCTCCTTTTATCCAAGGTATGGACAGATGACTAAAAAAATAAGAACAAAAGATATTTAAATAATTGTGGGGGGATGAGGAGTAAAAAACAATTGGGTAAAATAAACACTAGTGGTCAATGAGAGGGACAGGTATGGATTATGGGATATGGGATTATAGGTTTTTCTTTTTATTTCTTTTTCTGCAGTGATGCAAATGTTCTACAAATGATCATGGTGATGAATATACAACTATGTGATGATATTGTGAGCCATTGATTGCATACTTTGGATGGACTGTATGGGGAGTGAAGATATTTCAATAAAAATATTTTATAAAAAAGGAGACCTTGGGCGGGCCACAGTGGCTCAGCAGCTAAGAGTGCTTGCCTGCCATGCCCAAGGACCTGGGTTCAATTCCCGGTGCCTGCCCATGTAAAAAAAAAAAAAAAGGAGACCTTAGCATGTTTTCATTAAGACTGGAAAGCAACAGAAAAGGAAAGATGAAAGACATGGATAATTTATAGAGCAAGATCTCAGAACAGCAGGAAGAAAGAACTGGACTCAAAAGTAATGATAGAGTCAGTTTTGCAAAGCAAGGATGAATTTGCCTCTGAAAACAAAAAGCTAAAGACCTTTGAAGGCACAGAGTAACAATGACACAATGGAAGGGAAAGTTATCAAAGCCATCCAGGAGGAACAATCATTTGCCAAGAGAAGCAGAGGAAAAAGACATACCTTAATGCAGTCTTTCTACCTCACTGACAGAACGTAAATAGAAAAAATAAACCAAACCAGCTAGATTCCAAACCAACATTAATGGCCCCATGGACCAGAAACACAACATGACTGACCTTGCAGCCTGCTGGTTTACCAGTCTAGAATTAGGCAGAGTTGGGAATTCAGCTCCTATGAGGTATGAAAACTAAGTTTTCCATGTGATCTAAATTAAGCTCACACTATGAAGCCAGGGGTTATAATGGGGCTCCTCAAAGAGGGAAAGGAAGCTGAAAAGGCTGCTGAAGTACCCTGTTTGGAGCTGTGACTACAGAGGTATGAAAGCAATGACCTAGTCTAGGAAATAGGAATTGTTGGATGGGTGACAGCATCTTTGATCCAATGTCATCATAGAAATGAAATCCACCTATTTCTAGGCTAGCAGCCCCAGAAGCCCAGGAAGAAGCAACCACAAATCTAGTGGTATGTTTCAGTTTGCTAAAGTTGTTGGAATAAAATACACCAGAAACAGATGGCTTTTAAAAAGGGGAATTTATTAAATTGCAAGTTACCATTCTAAGGCTGTGAAAATGTTCAAACTAAGGTATCCAGGGAAAGATACCATAATACAAGAAAGGTCCATGGGTCCAGAACACCTCTGTGAGCTGGGAAGGTACATGAGACTTTGGCCTCTCCAAAGATCTCTGGCTGTGTAGACTCTGTTGGCTTTAAAACTTTTCTCAAAATGGTTCCCTTTTAAAGGGCTCCAGTAAACAACTCCACCTTGAATGGATGGCAACACATCTCCAGGGAAACCATCTGTGATAGTTAGTTCTGACATCAACTTGGCCAAATGATTATGCCCAGTTGCCTGGTTAGGGAAGCACTGGCCTGACTGTTGATGCAAGGATCTTTGATGGCTGGTTGATAAACTAGAAAGCTGGCGTGTTAAATCATCAGTGAGTTGATTGTATCTGTGACTGATTACATCTGCGATCAACTAAGGCTTGCCACCTATACAAGATAATCCAATCAGTTGAAGGCTTTTAAGGAAGAAGAGAGACTCTTCCACTGCTTCCTCAGCCAGCGAGCCTCTCATGTGCAGGTTGTCCAGACCCTTCATGGGAGCTGCCAGCTTTCCAGCCTGCCCTAGGGACTTTGGACTCTTCCATTCCCACGGTTGCAAGAGATATCTTTATAAATATCATTTTTATAGATTTCTCCTGTTGGTTTGTTCCTCTAGAGAGCCCTGACTAACACAGGGTTGCTCTGAAGAAGAGCTAGCTTCTCTCTGTCCACCACTGCTTCCTCCCACTGCCTCCCACAGACAATCGGGTGAATTGATCCACTTTTGCTTCAGTTTTTTAAGACTCAGTTTTATTTATTTATTTGTTATTTGCTTTTCTCCTTGGAACCAAGAAGGTTTTCTAAGGTATTCTAGTTCCACATGGTATGGAATTTGAATAGGACAGAGAGAAGTCCAGTGGCAAGGAGATCCATCATACCCCAAAACAACAAAGAAACAACAGAAGCCTCAGACCCCACAGAAACTTCACAGCAGAGCTGACACAAATGTGGACATTTGGAAAACAGAGGCACAGATGTTCAGAGATCCTTGGAACCCAGCAGTTCTCACCATGAGATGTTAAGCAAGCCAAAACCTGCTTAACAGGAGCTTAGGGAAGCCAAGAGGTGAAAGCCAGCCCTGGAGAAGCAAAGTGAGGAACCTCCACAGAAACAGAGGCTGAAAGCAAGGAGCCTAGGAGCAAGGGACCAACAGATGCCTGCCACATGACTGCCCAAATGACAGAGGTATTTCTGACACACTGGCCTTTCTTGAGTGAAGGTAACCACTTTCTGGTGCCTTAATTTGGACACTTTCACACTTCCTTAGAACTATAAACTTGTAACTTATTAAATCCCCCTTTTGAAAAGCCATTCCGGGGCAGGCCATGGTGGCTCAGCAGGCAGAGTACTTGCCTGCCATGCCGGAGACCTGAGTTCAATTCCCAGTGTCTGCCCATGCAAAAAATAAATTAATTAATTTAAAATATACTGCATTTCAGAGCTTTCAAACTAACATACCATCTAATCAGATGAAAGCTGTCCTGGTTTCAGCTCTGAAGGAGAAACCCGCAATTGGGTAGGTCACATCTCCATGGAAACAACAAAAAAGATCCCATCCAGCAATACTGAATGAGGATTAAAGAACACGGCTTTTCTGGAGTACATGACAGTTTCAATCCAGCACATGGGAGTTGAGGATAATATCAAACGTGGAGAGAGAGAGAGAGATCCCATTTAAAAGTAGACTGAAGTATTAGGTATTGAACAATAATCAAATACTATACTTCAAAACTTGTGAGATGCAGCTAATATGGCACTTAGAGGTAAATTTATAGTCTTAAATGCATTATTAAAAAACACAATTCTGGTTAAAGTTGGCTAATGGTAAAACTCTCATCATTTTGAGATAAATTCATTGACTCTGTAGAATACTTAAGAAGGTAAATTAATAAAATTTTGAACCTACAGAGTTCATTAAGAAGGCTAGTTATGGGAACAACATAAACAAATAATTGATAACTTTCTTATAATTCAGCAATAATCCACTAGAAAGTCCAATAGAAAAAAATAATTGTATTTACCATGCCAACTAAAAAATCATTAAAAACTCAATAGCAAATGAAAAACAAATATAGAAACCTCCAAAACCTTTACAACTTTACTGAGATCCTTAAAATAAGACCTGACAAATAGAAATAATAAACCTTCTGGGATGGGAAGAGTAAATATTGTAAAGGTGTTAATGTCACTAAGAAACTAATCTCTAACCCCAATGTAATCAAGTTCAAAATCCCAAAAGTTTCTGTTTTAAAAAATAATAACAAAAGAGAAGAAGAAGAAAGAAAGCCAAAAATCCAGACTCTACTTCTTAGGCTATTTATAAATGTGTGTATATATAAAGATAGAGAGGTAGGTGAATAGATAGGGAGGGAGGTAGATAGATAGATATGGATGATAAATAAAGTATAGCTAGCTAGCTAGATAGATAGACAGACAGAAAGGTAGAAGACAAAAAACAAAAAGTAAATGAGCCACTGTTGTTATCTCAGAGAAGACTGGGATGTATGGAGAAGGTGAAAGAGAGGGATTTCAGATTTATCTGTAGCCTTTTATATATAAGTATTATATATATAAATATAATATACTTATATATTATACTTATATATATATAAGTATATATATTTATGTATTACTTGTACATTCATTTTCATTATTATTTTAAAATAATAAAATGGTATCAACACTCCTGTGGTAAGCAAAAAAAAATGACTTGCCAAAAATGTGCATGTCCTAACCCGCAGACTCGATGAATGTTTCCTAAAATGACAAAAGAGTCTTTGCAGGTGTGATTAAGGATCTTGGATTATCTGGCTGAGCTCAATGTAATTCCAAAAAAATGAAAGAGGAAGCCAGGAAAGTTGGGGGTTAGATATATGAAGATGCTGTGCTCTTGGCTTTGAAGATGGAGGAAGGGACTATGAGCCAAGGAATTTAGGTGGCCTCTAGAAGCTAGAGAAGACAGGAAGCAGGTTCTCCCTTACAGCCTCCAGAAGACACGTAGCCACCCACACCTTGATTTTAGGAAGGGAAACCTATTTTGGACTTCTGTCTCCAAGAACATAAAATAATAAATGTGTGTTTTTTAAGCCCCTGAATTCGTGATAATTTATGACAGCAACACAATATATTAGGAAACTAATATAACCTCATAATTGCTGAGTTACTTCCAAATTTCCAATATCTCAGTCAGGTTGATGATGGCACATTTGGTACTAAATGCCAATTTCACCTCAGGATTTACTCTCCATCTGTGGGGCTACTGTATGTAATAATGTAATGTAATAATGTAAAAACCTAAAAGTATAAATCCCAAATAATTGGGTTCAGCCTTGATTAAAATTGTATGAAAAACCTTATTCCCCAAGCCACAAGAGTAGTTAATGAGCAACCCTGAGAAACTTGAATATTTTTGACAACACAAAGCACTGGGCTAGTCTTAACATTTTAGTAAATGTAAAATCAAAACGTGGTGGCTATTTCTAAGTGAGTTACCATAAAAGCGCAAAGATTAAGAGCCATTAGCCATGCGGGAAATATATTCCCTATTATGTCACTAAAGTGACCTCAGATTTGCTCTTCAGTTAGTCTCCATGCTGGTTTGAAATTTAGGTACCCCCAGAAAAGCCCATGTTCTTTTAATCCACGCTTGTGGGTATAGACCTATTGTGGTGGGACATTCAGCAAGGGTTGTTTCCATGGAGATGTGAACCACACAGCTCAAGACTGATCTTAATGCTTTACTAGAATCCTTTATGAGAGAATAAAAAGACAGTAAAAGCCCAAAGGGCAGGGAGTTGAAGCCAAGGGAAGGTCACAGAGAGATGCTAGGAGAAGACCCACAGAGCATAGAGAGCTCAGTGAGGTATCTAGAGAGAAGCAAGCAAGGACACATGAATCCTAAAAGCAAAGGAACCCAAGTTTTACTCCTCAATCCAGCAGATGCTTTCCCATATGTTAGAGGAACCCCAGAGGCCATCAACTTTTCTCAGAGAAGGTATCTTCTTGTTGATGCCTTAAATTTGGACATTTTCATGGCCTTAGAATTGTAACTTGTAACTTAATTACTCCCCATTGTTAAAAGCCCACACATTTCCAGTATATTGCACTTCAGTAGTTTTAGCAAACCAAAACAGTCTGTTTGCTGAGAAGGATGACAAACTCTTCCTTGGTTTTCTGCCTTTTTAAAGAGACAGAGTTCATATTACCTCCTATGGAGAGTACCCTTAAACTCATACTTTAGTTTACTCTTTGAGGCATGAAATTGCATTAGTACACTGTGTGGTTTTATAGGAAATTGTATTCATTTTAACATGCTTAGCTATCAAAGCTGTAACAGACACTTCAGTATGATGGTGATGACCTTACTACATCTTTACTAAATTAGTTTATCAATAACAGATTCATTTTGTTTTTATTTTCTCATTATAGGTCCTTTAGAAATCACTCAAAACTTTGTGATTCAGACAGATTCATTTGTGGAACATAACACAAGGCCTCTTTCTTTAAATAATAAACAGCACCTTCTCCTTTATTCGCATGGAAATATCAAAGGCCTACTGTGAGACTGTGAGAGCTGAAACCAGGACAGCTTTCATCTGGGGCAGAAGTAGCCCCAGCCAGAAGTCAATCTATCACCCATATTAAATTCGTGTGAAAGGAAGAAGGGCTTCATATTCTTTATTATTTATATTGAAGTTTCAAAATTTGGTGATAGAAAAACCAGTTTCTTTATTATCCTGCATACCTGTGTCTCCTGAATGCATTCATTAAAAATACATCAGAGTTGAGTAAAACACACATTTGGCTAAATACCAAATTTTAAGGTAATACCTTACCTTTATAGTAATTGATGAACAAAGAAATCCTTCAGAAACACTAGAGTTAAAATTATAAAATGAGAAAGACCTTCAGAAAAATAAGAATTAAAATGTTAATATTAATGAAGAAATGATCATTTTTAAAAGTTACATAGTCATATATTTAATTATTCTTATTTTTCTAGGTATACCTTTCACACGGGTAACACACACACACACATATACAGAGTTGGATTTTTTTTTCCATCTTCTTTTCTTATATCACATTTTCCATGGTGAATTTGTGCCTTTTTTGCCCCTAGAAGTTCTACATTCACTTCCTAAGGCGGGAAATTCTTCCAGACGAGAAGGTATAAGCCTTTAGACTACTATGAGTTAAGAAGAGAAGTTTTAGTTAGGAAAACTGATTTGATGCGCCACTGAATGAATACACTGTCAGAATGCCCCCAAATTGCCATCTTGGCCCCCATATCATCAGCCTTCACATTAGTGCTTCATGCTGCCTTTCCTTGCTGTGACCTGAAATGTATCCATCTCGTTAGGGTTTCTGCCATGATGACGCATAACCAATACAAGTACTGAGGACCAAGACCGGGAATTCTAGTTTCAACTTTGTCCCTGGCTCTTTGTGTAACTAGATCGCCAGTACTTACTGCCCACACCATACTTAGTACCTATCTAATTAATCCTATTTATATCTAACATTAACACCTGAGTTGGGCACATGAGTCTATGAATCAAAGATATAGTTAATCCATAACCTGGGCTCAATTTCTATGGCATGGAAGTTTCTTCTTTATCACCAAAGCCATATGTTGCATGTGCAGAAGAGGGTAAGCACGTTGACTCTTCATTTGGGGGGCATGATTCAGAAAATTAGCCCTAGTGTGTGTGACACACGTTGGAGACCAAAAAATACTTTCAGATGTTTTGTGTGTGATAAGTTCCAAATGATTTCAAAAGAGACTCTGAAAGAGATGCTAATTTGACAGGTTTCTGAGTCTTGATTTTCCTAATATCTACCCAGATGTCATAAAGTTGCATGCAAACCCTAATATGATCAAGAATTTCTAAACATTGTCATAAACTGAAACTTTCCAAACTACAGGAAACCCTGGCAGATTTCCAACAGAAAGCCACCGACTAATCACCATAATTCTTTACCCTGAATCCTGAAACTTCTGCAACTAATTCTCACTCATTAATTTCCTTTGTTGGCTTAATGAAATCATTACCAGGGACTTCCTACTAGGTGTTATTTTCTAAGCCTGTGCGCTGCTTTCTTCACGATAAACATCTTCCTCTATTACTGGCAAGCTAAGCCTCTGAATTTTAACTTTATTTTTTTCATTCTTATCTTAACCTGTCATACCTGTGGATATATAAAAATTTCCAAAATGGTCAGTAAAACACTAATTCTTTACCAAAGTCCTAGCCTCGGAAAAATACACATTTTCCCACAACCCTATATTTCTTAAAGTCATATAATAGAATGCTTCAGAGTTTAGACTTCGGAGATTTTAATTTCAAGCTAAATCCTTTACAACCTTTAATGTCATCATTTGCTAAATGAGGATATTAAACTTGAGGAAAAAAAAGCTGTTTGGGCTCATGGATTATGCATTTTATAAATAAGAGCTTTTTACATTTTGCCCCTGATAAAAATATGTTTTAGACTCAAATAATCCTCATAATTAAGACCTACTACTAGAGGAGAAGGAAACAGGGATTTGGGGAGGCAAGAGGTATTTTACTTTTAAGCTGGTTGTAAATGTTTTACTAAATAATTTCTTTGTGATTTTTCTATAATTCCAGTAAAATTCCTTCTGTAGAATTCAAGCCAAAATTTTAGAAACATCTATTAATCTGGTTTCTAGACACTGATTATCTCTAATGAGGGATGGAATTATCGGATGCCTAATTGAATGCAATCTCTAACCATCATGAATGTTGTTACTCATCCTTGGCTAGGGAAGTTAGCAATTATGTCACCTTCTATACTACATATCATTATGTTTTTAAAAAATATTTTTATGCCATAGATTTTTCTTTGTTATGCTGCCAGACTTTCTTTGGCTTCTTTGCCTGTATATCTGCATGTATAGCTATGAAACTCAGTGTTTTAAAATGTGAACAAATGCAAATGTTCACGAATGCATACTCTCTTTCAAACATAACCTAGATCACAATAAAATAAATATGGTTACAGCCACAAACTCACTAAAGCAACAACATTATCACATCCCAGCCAATGGCCTGAGTAAAAGTAATTTCATTATTTAAAATTTCAGTCTTTACTCACATCGTGTTCTGGATGGCAGTGTTTTCAACCTATTTTTAACCCCAATCCATCTATGGGATATAACACATGTCAGTACCACAGCAGCAATTCTCATCTGCTGGAGGATGGAAGGGAACAGGGAGGGTATTTCAGTTGCGAATCACTGACTTGTAGCAAAATATTTTCTTATGGTCCATCTCATATTTTAAGAGGAAATTTAAAGTATTAAGCTAATTTTGGTAGGAATTTCATGCAATCAGCATGCCAAAAAGAGGAAAGTGAGTCAAGGTACCACTTCAATTTAGTGGGAGATAATATGTGTGGCAGAGAAAACAAAGTCTTTCCTTTTCTTAAAA
Source organism: Tamandua tetradactyla (assembly GCF_023851605.1). Lineage (NCBI taxonomy): Eukaryota > Metazoa > Chordata > Mammalia > Pilosa > Myrmecophagidae > Tamandua > Tamandua tetradactyla. The sequence continues at coordinate 5,705,680 of NC_135347.1, read as the reverse complement.
AAAAGTCAGTAGTTTACGTATTAGAAAGTGTAGTTAATCATACTTAACCCAAGAAAACACCATATCTTTATCGTCTTTAAGTGACTGATGGTGGTCAGCAATCAGGGCTCTACAGCTGCTGAGTAGGGCACCCTTAACAAAGTTTGGAAGTAAGCCTAAGAAGCAGACACTCTCTGAGTTGAAGTAAGGATTAACTTATCAACACATAGAAGGTAATAGAACCTAGGTAGTTTTCCAATCTGATATTTGAAGCCATGATGTAGCTTACTTACCCAGTTATTGGGGCACAATTCAGACATGAGAAGATGATAATTTTTGATAAATTATTTAAGAAGAAATTGGAGAGGATGGATTGATCAATTTCCTTCTCCATGTTGGTTACTGGAAAGCTCAGATTCAAATTTGCAGCCCACTTCTGTTGAGTGTAAAGCCAAACATTGAGTTATTTTTCCTTTTCTTTTCTTCTTTTTGGATCCCATTTTCTTATTTAAAATTTTTAAGATCTCCTCATTTATTGTGTGTATTTTTACAAGCAATTTTGAATTGCGTATGGAAATTATGAACATCTAACGCTTCTCTAGCATCATACAGGGAGCGTTTTCTCCACAAAGAATGGACATGATTACTTTAGGAAGGTGCATTTCCAAGTACCTTTACAGCCCTGGAGAACATTTTTTCTCAAATTCTCAAAATTCTCAAAAGCTTAATTTCAACAGCATTGAGATCATGTGTCTACCTACTTGGACTCTTTATTCTGAAGCAGCCTTTTGGTACTAACTCACATTCCTCCAAAGGACAGGTTGTACTGACCGGCAGACTTGAGCATTCTGGAAGGCTTGGTATAATTTTCTTTTTAGATTTGAAAGTTGGCATTCAGTCTGTTAATCGGTCTCTTCTGCGTTTGACTCACATGAGTCAGTCCTCAAAAACCTGACCAATGGAGCAGTCTGGTAGAATTTCATTGCTGGTCACGTGCAAGTGATAAGCAGCCCCAGAAACCAGTGTGCTGCCCCCAAAGTGCTTGGTTTAGAAGGTCTCAAGGAACAGTCCGAAAACCACCCCTTGGTCCTTTTCCACTTACAGCATTCATTGCTGAGTTCTGACTAAATTCCAATACAAAAGAAAACAATTCACTGTTCATTTTACATTCAATATTAGTCCATTTGGGCATGCCTTTACAACTTCAGTATTTCTCGACATGAAATCTTCTACCATACCACTCTGGTGAGGACAACTGTGGGAGTTATTCCAGATACCAAAAACACAAAGCAGGGTGGTATGATGGCGCCTCAGTGGCAGAGTTCTCGCCTGCCATGCCAGAGACCTGGATTCAATTCCCGGTGCCTGCCCATGCAAAAAAAAAAGTGTAAAGCAAATGTGTTTAGATCTGAAGTCCATCAAAAGCACCATCTCTGGTATTTTTCATTCCTTTGCAAAAAAAAAAAACTTATTACTTTGGTATGTTCTTGAATAATCAATCAGGTGCTTTTGAGTAGTAAGCTCATTTGTTTATTTAGTCATTCACAATAAACAGCATTTATTGAGAAATACTATCCAGTAAACATGATGCTCAATGTTAGATCCTATCTTACGGAACAAAGAGTCTACAGAAAAATAACGTGTTATTCTTTTAAAAATGCATGATGTGTTCTTATTCATTGTGAAAAGAGCCATGATAAATAACTTTTGGATGCTGAAGGAGAAAACAGCGGGGGCTACCATGTTAGATTGTGCAACCAGAGACATCTCCCCAACTCCAAAAGATGCTTTTAATAGGGATGGACATTTACATGTGCCTATTTGATGGGGACTGTTCAACTAATACCAGTTGTCCCAGCGTAAGTATTAATAGAGCCTCCTTTCCCACTAAAAGTACCCTACTTAAGATAATGAATTATATATGGTCATGCTAATTTTAAACAAAGTGGAAACTCAGTAAAGTGCTAGGACCTATAAGGGATAATGACTTGTACGTACTTTGGAAAACATTCTGAGGTGAAGATAAGCATCAGTAGTGTAATGGGCTGAGATTAACTTCATTCCTGGCTTAATCCCAAGGAAAAGTCACAGCTTCAAACATAATGTATTTAAGGGCATGGAATCAATGTTAAGTGAAGAAAAAAAAGGAACAGGCAAATCTTCAGTAAATAAAGCTTGAATCATTTTCTACGTGGTGAAAGCAGAATTAGCAAAAAAGACACGCCCTCAGCCCTCAGTATAATGAAAACCTAGAAACTTTTCATAGGAAAGCAGATAGGAGAGTGTAGTTGTAGAACATGGAAAGTGCAGGAACCATGAAGGTCAGTTCACAGATCCTTCATCTTAGAGTGAACGATGCCAGAGAATGTACATGCGAATGGTACACTGAAACAGTGAATCGCTGTTCTCATAAAATGCAAAAAAATAAAAGGACATGGACTCAGGCCACGGCATTCCAGTCCCACTTCCGCAGGCCTCAGTTTCCTCAGATGCAAAACCAGAATCAAAAGACCCTTCCTACGTCCTCCCCCGGTTGTTGCAAGGATTAAATAAAATCATGCAAGGGATAAAGGGCTTTGAAAATGTACTTGTTGTTAGGAACACATTCATTATTTTATCAAAAAAAAAAAAATCCAACGCTCCCTTGATGGGTTGTGGCATGTTTCTGTGCCCTTTGGAGCTGAAAAATGAGGTCCTGGCTTGGGTTTTGCAACTTTCATAGCCCTTCCTTTCCCCTTCCCTCAAGGTTCACCAAGTCAAATACAAATAAAAGATGAACCTCAGGCAATTGACAAGAATTAGTGCTTTCCACGCAGTCTGATTTTGGCGGAAGAGGCATGTCTATAAAGGAGGTCATCTACACAGAGGCCTTCCCTTCCCTTTTAGGACGGGGTCACTACAAACCCAAACAGATTCAGCAGCTGAAACCACTAAACAAACCCGAAATAAGGAATATAATGCAGAGTGTGAAATCTGAGCTTTTAATATGAGCAAAGATTATGCAAAATAAACAGTCCAGCTTAAGTGCTGTGACTAGCAGTACCAAGAATGGCAAGAACCAAGGTCTGGAAAAGTTCTCCTACAGATAGACCAGTATCTTATTCAAGCTGGACAAAATATTCTCAAGTAAATACAAGAGATATGTTAAAACTTTTAAGGAATCAAATGAATGTGATGAACATATTGAGTTCAGGGAAGCTAGACCACAGAAACAAAAATGCTTGTAAGGACAAGCATCATAGACGTTTATTTCTCTTTCATGGAAGGACCCAAGCAGATGTTCCTCACTGGTGGGGCTCTCCTGTACACAGTGACTTGGGGTCTCTCTTTTCCCTTCCCCTAGGACTTTATCATTATTTGCATGCAGTAAGGTGGGAATACTTACCACCATCAATCACTTAAAGATGATTTAGCTCAGATTTCACACTCTGCATCTTGTTTCCATAATAGACAAGGAAAAATACTTGAGGAACAATAGGCACTTCTTAAAAGCTGCAGCCCAAACTCAACTCCAAAGGAGTTGGGGAAACATGTTCTAGGTTGTAAGGAGAAAAGAGCATTAATTTTACTAAGCAACTAACATCCTCTACTACAGATAAGAATTCCAGTTTCATGAATGTTATGGCAGGACCAGCAGTTATATGGAAGTAAAATTAAGTAGGGGAAAATGCTAAGAAATGACTCACTTTCCATTTGCCATGTTCCCCAACCTGCATTTTACCCAAAAGAATCCCTAGCTCCTTAGAAAGCTAACAAAGTATGAACAAGGGGCAGAGTTACTCTCCTGCGATCTTTCCTTTATATCTAATACTTTACCAATGGTAAAAGGGATCGGTTTAGAGTATATTGACCTTGTGTTGACATTAGAGAAAAGCTGGCCAGAACATGACAAATCCATTCCTGCTAACCGAGACGGGGCCATGCAAGCGACGGGTGTATTAGGATTTTTTATTTGAAAACCTTCGTATACCTTGGCAATAATTTGCAACCAGAATAATTTTCAACCATAGCCTTCGAAACTCTAGACATTGAGGCCTTCAGGCCACAAATCAATTTTAGTTGGGCTCCCACTTTACTCATTATTCTGGAAAGTGATCTGACTTAGCCACAAAAGACTGAAAGCAGAAAAAGCATTGGGAAAGAACTCAAGGTTTGGCTGCAGGGCTTAGTATTTAACTGAAAGTCAATACTTCAGGAAATTGTGAAACCAGCCATCATTAATGGTGTGAAGATGGAGCATGTTGTCTAAAAATATAAGACTCTGGCAGAAAAAATTACTTTTCAGCTAAGATTTGTGTCTCTGATTGTCTTTCTACCTACTTCTCTTTTTCCCTAAATGAGGGATAAATAAGATCCTTAGATTTAAATTTTCCTTGGCTGTGTAATAAGAGATTTATCATTTTGACCAAATTATGTTTTTTTCATCTTGTTTTGTTCTTTTTGGGAAACACTTCCAACTTTTACTAATAAACTACTAATCAGAACTGCAAAAGCCACATATCAATAACAAAGCAAGATGGAAATAAAACATTCCAGAGACGTCTTTGAAAAGTTTCAAAGGAACACATCACTAGGCTACAATGTAGAGTTAAACTGTGGTTGCACAACAGGATGTGTTCATTCCTGTGTTTTCTCAGTGGAGTACTTCCTTATATCTGCCTTTCTCTTTTCCAACTTGTAGAGATTTGGCTTGCATTCAAAAATGTTCTTCCAATCTTTGTCCAGTTTTAGCTTGGTGATAGCTGCCTTGTTGGGGTGAATACCCACGTGGACAGTGGTGTCATTAGCCTTCTCAGCCGCACCCTCTCAATGAAGATGACTTGGTTCTTCCTGTACACCTGCACTACCAAGCCAACTTGCTGAGCTTTGTAATGTCCTCAAACTTCCTGGACCTCTTTATCCTTGCAGGTGGACACAGAGTGGACGTTTAATTTCTGCTGCAGGTCCTTGGAAAGTGGGGACAACATGACATGATCTTCCTGTGCACCTGCAAAAGGACATTGAAGTGGCGTTTGTGATTCTTGCTGTGGTCTGAGGTCACAAAGACAGAGACTTTCGTGGTGATCGTCTACCTCCATGCTAGACAACCCAAATTATGTTTTTAATGCAAGCAACAAGGGTATTTTCAAGAGAATGAGTATAATGATGTACCATGGATTCTAAGCAGGACAAGAAGTGGAAGTGAAGATGAAGGGATAGGGTACAGAGAACATGGCAGAGGGGAGAGAAGCTGCCTTGTTGGAGTCACTGAGGTGCCAGTCATAACCTTTCGCCTACAGGTTCTGAACCAGACCCAGAAATAGGCATGCAACTTGGACCTATGACCCCAGAGAGGTTACTTAAAACTGTACACACCTTGAATTGGATTGACTTGTCTATCCACTCTTAAGGTGGCTGGTCTGAGAGGGAGCATCTTTGGAAGCGAGGGCAGGAAGGGCAGGGATTGATGGAGAAGACAGAGATGTAAGCAGCTAAGAGTTTGGGACATGGCAGCTGACCTGAGAAACTTGTGGTGAACTGGAGGAACAGATATCAGAGCAGAATGGATTTGGTCCTGATGATGCTCAGCCCTGAGAGGATCCAGCTGCAGGCAGGCAGGGAGACAGGTACGTCTGGCTAGTTTGAGTGCCACAGTCAGGAGATGGTAGTTAGCATCAGGGAGCAATGCAACAGGAGCCACCTGATCTTCATGTGGGAGGCAGTGGGATTGACAGCAGCTTCTGGCTGGGTTGGATTGCCCTTCTTCATGATTAGCAAACACATTCTCAACATTCTCAAGATGATGGGGAATTGGAATTGTAGAAAAACACACGGCCTCCAACTGAGGAGACTGTGTTTCAATGTGAATTTGCCTCTAAGCCGTTTTCCAAAATATTGGAGTCTCTCTCTCTCTCTCTTTCTCTCTCTCTCATAGAGTGGATGCTGATTCAGAGCACACACAGTCTCTTGGAAAACAATGCCCCAATCCTGTGAGGTATGGCCATCTATTGGCACCGTAATTGGGTCTTCAAAAGGTTATTCCATCATTCTATCAAATCAGCTGCTTCAGGATGATGGGGAGCATGGTAAGACCAGAAAATTCCATGGGCATGTTCCCATTCCCACACTTTTATTTGCTGTGAAGTGGATTCCTTGAACAGAAGCAATGCTGTGTGGAATAGCATGATGGTGGATAAGGCATCCTGTAAGTCTGTGGATTGTAGTTTTGGCAAAAGCATTGCAGGCAGAGAAGGCAAACCCATATCCAAAGTATGTGCCTATTTCAGTTAGAACAAATTACTGCCTGTCCCATGATGGAAGTGGTCCAATATAATCAATCTTTCACCAGTTAGCAGGCTGATTGCCTTCAAGAATGGTGTCGTAACAGAGACTAAGTGTGGGTCCCTGCAGCTGGCGGATTGGGCACTCAGCAGTGGCTGTAGCCAGGTCAGCCTTGGTCAGTGGAAGTTATGCTGAGCCCATGTATAAACTCCATCCCTACCACCATGCCCACTTTGCTCATGAGCCCATTGGACAATGAAAGGCGTGGCTGAAGAAAGAGGCTGACTGGTATCCACAGAACACGTCATCTTATCCACCTGATTATTAAGTCCTTCCTCTGCTGAAGTCACCCCCTAGTGATCATTACATGGGACACAAATATCCTCATGTTTTTTACCCACTCAGAAATGCCTATCCACATACCTCTTCCCCAGATCTCTTTGTCACCAATTTTCCAGTCATGCTTCTTCCAAGTTCCTGACCATCCAGCCAAATCATTAGCAACAGCCCATGAGTCAGTATACAAACGCACCTCTGGACGGCCCTCCTTCCAAGCAAAATGAACAACAAAGTGCACTGCTCAAAGTTCTGCCCACTGGGAGGATTTCCTCTCACTCTGTGTTTCAAGGACATCCTGGAAAGGGATTGGAGTGCTGCAGCTGTCCATTGCCAGGTGGTACCTGCATATCATGCAGAATCATCTGTAAACCAGGCCTGAGTTTTCTCTTCTTCAGTCAATTAACTTTAAAGAACTCCCCAAGAGGCCATAGCTCTGGGCTGGGAAAGAGAAGATAGTGTGGCAGGAGTGGAGACCATGGACATTTGGGCCACTTTCTCATGTAGCTTACTTGTGCCTTCAGAACCTGCTGGAGCCCTATCTCATATACTATTTCCACTTTATGATGGAGTGCTGCTGTGTATGCACAACTTTATGGCAGGGTGGGTCAGACATCACCTAGTTCGTGATTGACAACTCAGGTCTCATTGTAATTTGGTGGCCCACTGGCTACAGCCACTGCTGAATGCCCCAGTAGCACGCTGAAAGTTGTTTCTCAAAAGGAGAGTTATTATCTGCAGAGGATGGTAAAGCTTTGCTCCAAAATCCTAAGGGTCTGCATTGTGATTCTCCTATAGAGACCTGCCAAAGTCTCCGGACAGCATCCCTATTTGCCACTGACACGTACAGCACTATTGGATCTGCTGGATCATATGGCACAAGTGGCAGAACAGCTTGCATAGCAGTCTGAACCTGTTGCAGAGCCTCTTCTTGTTCAGGTCCCCACTCAAAATTAGCAGCTTTTCTGGTCACTCGATAAATGGGCCAGAGTAGCACACCCAAATGAGGAATATGTTGGATCTAAAATCCAAAGAGGCCAACCAAGACAGTGTGACTCTTTTTTTGGTTGTAGGAGGGATCAGATGCAAAAGCTTATCCTTCACCTTATGAGAGATATCTCAACATGCCTCACACCATTGGATACCTAGAAATTTCACTGAGGTAGAAGGCCCCTGTATTTTTGTTGGATTTATCTCCCATCCTCTGACATGCAATTGCCTTACCAGTAAGTCTAGAGTAGTTACTACTTCTTGCTCACTAGGTCCAATCAACATGATATCATCAATATAATGGATAAGTGTGATGTCTTGTGGGGGTCGAAATGATTAACGTCCCTGTAGACAAGATTATGACATAGGGCTGGAGAGTTTGTACACCCTTGAGTTAGGACAGTAAAGCTGTACTGCTGGCCTTGCCAGCTGAAAGCAAACTGCTTCAGGTGGTCCTTGCTAATAGCAGTTGAGAAAAAAAGCATTTGCTAAATCAATAGCTGCATACCAGGTACCAGGGAATCTGTTGATTTGCTTAAGCAATGATATCACATCTGAAACAGCAACTGCAATTGGAGTCACCACTAGGTGAAGTTTATGATAATCTACTGTCATCTTCTAAGACCCATCTGTTTTCTGCACAGGCCAAATAGGAAAGTTGAATGGAGATGTGGTGAGAATCCTGCATCCTTCAATCCTTAAGAGTGGCACTAATCTCTGCAATCTCTTTAGGAATGTGGTATTGCTTCTGACTTACTATTTTGCTAAGTAAGGGCAGTTCTAGTGATTTCTACTTGGCCTTTCCTACCATAATAGCCCTCACTCCATGAGTCAGGGAGCCAATGTGGAGATTCTGCCAGTTGCTGAGTATATCAATTCCAATTATGCCTTCTGAATTGGGGAAATAACTGCAGAATGGGTCTGAAGAACCACTGGACCAACTATGAGACTAGCCTGAGCTATAAAACTCCATCAATTAGGCAGGCCACGATGGCTCAGCAGGCAAGAATGCTCGCCTGCCATGCCAGAGGACCCGGGTTCGATTCCCGGTGCCTGCCCATGTAAAAAAAAAAAAAAAACTCCATTGATAACCTGACCTCCATAAACCCCACTCTGACTGGTGGACTAGAGTGACCTTTTGGGTCCCCTGGAATTAATGTCACTTCTGAGCCAGTGTCTAACAATCCCAGAAATATCTGATCATTTCCTTTTCCCAAAGCACAGTTACCATGGTAGAAGGCCATAGGTCTCTTTGGGGAAGGCTGGGAGGAAGACTAACAGTTTAAATTTTGAGCAGTGTAGAAGGGTCCTTGCCGAAGGGAAACTGGCCTTCCCCCATTCAAGGGGCTCTGAGTCTGTAACTCTTTCAAGTCTGGGAATTGATTAAGGGGCCGTGACTCTGTTTTTGTCATTCAAGTTAGACTTTGTTCACTTGACCTAGAACACTTCTGCTTATACAGCTCAAACAGAATTTAGTAGACTGCCCATCTATTTTACTTCTAGGTACCCCGTGATCTACTAACACACACCACAGATCTCTGTGAGTTAGAGTATTTTTGACTGCTGCTTTGAGTCTGTGGTCTATTACAGTAGTCATGCTCACCCTGTCTTTGCTGATTTTAAGTGCTGCCCCTTGGCTTCTGCCAACTTGGAATCACATCATCCCTCCTGTTTAAGGATTCCAGCTCAGTGACAGCAGTTCCCACAGTAATATCTGACCTACAGAGAAGGGCAACTACAGCGCTCTTCAGGGATGACAGAGCTAGTTTCGCAAATTTATTCCTCACAATCCTGGTAAAAAGTGTGTCCTCTAGACACTCCTGGGTGTGTGAGCAGGCTTTCCATGAGAAATCCACTCTAACATTCCAATCTCTCTGAACCTTTAGATCCCCTCATCTACATTATTCCAAGGTAGTTCTGGCATTTCAACCTCAGATAATGTCAGTCACATTTTGATCCATGTTTTAGGTAACCATCAAAACAAGCTGCTAATGCCCTTTCTGGCCCCTTGAACAATGACATTGAATCCAGAACCTCTGCTTAGTGGGCCAATATCAATAAATTCAGCTTGGGCCAACTTTATATTCCTTCCACCATTACCCCACACCCTTAATATCCATTCCTGCACATATTCCCCTGATTTCTGTCTATACAGATTGGAAAACTCATGCAGTTCTTTTGGAATATAGCATACCTTCTCATGGGTCACACTTTGTACCTCATCTTTAGGGGCCTGTTGGGACTTTTTTGGAAGAAAAGAGGGGTTGTAGGGGTAGGCCATGAAAAGAATTAGAAATGTCTTTCAAGCCAAGAACCTCAGGGCATTCCCTTGCAGCCTCATCTGGTGAGACAGGATTATTCTCTCCAGACAGAGGAGTGAGGACTGCCTGCTCAGAGAGGTGGGTACAGGGTTAGCAGGCACTGAAGGGTTAATCTCTTCAGGTGGGAAGATTGGATAGCTGACTCCTCAGGCTGGACTGGATGTTGGGAAGCTGTTTCCTTAGGGCAGTTTGGATGTGGAGAGGCTATTTCCTCAAGGCAGAGTGTTACAAGTTTATCTAGCAAAGGCTCACCAGAATCTAGGGTTTCAACATCCCCAATCCCAATTTTCAGGATCCCATTTCTTTCCAATCAATGCCCTCACTTTAATAGCAGACAACCTACAAGGCTAAGAATTTAGTTTACATTGTAAGTCTGCTACTCACACAATGAGACTCTGGGTCTCGTTTTTAAAGAACTCAAGTTTGAAGGCACAAGAAATAAGATTTTCTTTCAGGACATATATAGACACTTCTGTGTCTTTCATCAGCACTTAAGCTGCAGATTTGAAGCCTTCATCTCATTCCTTTCTTTTAGAATAGTATCCAGTGTAACCAGGAGCCACCAGTCAGCATCATCTTACTTTTTAACTCCACGAAACTCTGTTACAATGTCAAATACACTGCCATCTAGAGCTTTGCCTCATGTAAGTGTATGATTAGCGGAATCAAATGGTGATATTTTGTGTATCTCTATTGCCAACTGAAGCTATGGACTGTCAGTGCCATCTCGATTATTGGAAATAGAATCATTGGTGCTTTTGAACCTAATCAGAGTACAAAACTAATTTCAGAAACCCATTTTTAAGATTCTGTTTCTTGAGAACCGCTCCCAGAACCCAGGCTGCATTAGTCAGGGTTCTTGAAGGAAACAGAACCAATAGGAGCTATGCATAAATACAAGATTTATAAAAGTTCCCATGCAACTGTGGGGATGAATGAGTTCAAATTCTGTAAGGCAGGCTGCAGCTAGCAATCCAATGAAGGTCTTTGATGAATTCCCCAGAAGAGTCTGGCTAGCTGAAGTGGAGACAAAAGTTCTCTCTTCTCCTGCTGAAGTTATCACCTCTCCCTTACAAGCTTTCAATTGATTGGAATAACAGCTCTCATTGCAGAAAGCACTCCCTTTAGTTGATCATAGATGTAACTGGCCATAGAAGCAATCAACTGACTGATGATTTAAGTCCATGAAATTGTCCTCACAGTAGCAGTAAGGCCAGTGCTTGCTTGACTAGACAACTGGGCATCATCACCTGACCAAGTTGCACATGAAACAAACCATCACAGCTTGGTTCAGGAATCCCACTGTTTCAGGACCCCACTGCTCCCGACTTCTCTGGTTCTGCCTGCACCTGCAGCTTTTCCTTCACCATGCTCAATTACTTTGCTTCCTGGTAGCATCATGCATTTCATGTGTCTGTGTTTTTCCTCATGCTGATTCTTTGTAGGTTTCCTTCCTGTCAAGGCTTTACTTCGTTCAAACTTTATTTCCTCCAAGAAGTATTTGACTAAGCTGTCCCTTCTTGGTGGTTCCATAACCTCTTGCTGCTTTTATTCCACTATATACTTAGATCAGAGTTTATTAATCCTCTCACTCACGAGGTATCATATTAGGTGGACACATGTTTTTGTTTGGTTTGGCTTTTTTTTTGGTAGAACTACATGAAATAATATATGCTCAGATAATTTGGTTGAATGAAGTGTGAATGTCCACAAACTTACAACTTATTTCCCCAGATCCTGAAACTTGAAGAAAATATCTAATTTTTGTATATTCATTCTTTAAGGTACAGAGAAATTTGCTCTTTAATCTTTTGCTGTTTTTCTGCATTCAACGTCTTTTAAAATGGTGTTGATAATAGCTAACAATTACTAAGACCCTACACGGAGACAGGCACCCTGCTAAATGCTTTACATATCTAGCTTAATCCTTGAAACAATCCTTAGAGGATATGATATTGTCACATTATAAAGATGAGAAAACAGAGTAGAGGTTCTCTTCAATTTACTTGACTGGTAAATATAGACTTCACATACAAAGCAAGTTTGTTTTAAACAGATTTCACCTGAATTCCAACTGAAGAATTAAACTTCAATATCTAAAACACATCACATTTTTAAATTAACTTTCATCACTTCTTATTCTTTCTGGCCCCAAATCCTATTTCTGCTTTCTCCAACAACCATCTGGTGGCGTTTCTCCTAACTTGCCAGTCCCTCTTTGGTTCTTCCTTTTCCGTGAGTTTATTAATAGTCTCAGTGCTTAGAATCACTGAATAGCAGCTGGACCCACAGTTTTGCTACCCAGATCACTCAGAAGGTATATCCCTGCCTGTGTGGATTTTAGATTGAAATAAAATAAGATGACATGAAAGTACAGAGAAGATGAATAGCTTGAGCTGACGGGCAGCATTTCGGATTGGGTTTTGTTTTCTTGGAGAACTGAAGTGTCATTTTTCTTTGTCTTTTCCTGTCTTTGCTGATTCCATCTAGGGGATGTCTTTTAACATGAAAAATTGAGTAATAGCTTCATGAGAAGAAGTTCTGAGAAAATGCCTCCTGGATCCTATCTCATTCTCAATTCACATACCTACTTCTAGGGAGTAAAGGGCTGTTTTTAGTTCAATTATGCCTCAATTATATCCCAGGAAATCAGTTTCTGGGCTAAATGAAAGCCAGTTGCAGGTAAGAAACAAACAAGACACATCATGTCTTTGCCTTGGACTTTTTGGATGAGTCGTTTCTTCTTTAAGGAGTTTTGGTGAGGTGGTTCTAAGTTTTCAGAACTTTCAGCTATAAATCAGAACCTGTCAGTGTCTTTTTTCTAGGACTCTAAATTGGACATGAGTGAGGTTAAGACATGTCCTCACACTAACCATGGACTAAAGAAAACTAAAGTAGATCACACTGATTCTTAAAGCCCAATAAAATCAAAGTGTTAAAGTAATTATTTTGCCCACATTAAATGCTAATGCACACAAAATAAAAGAACAGAATAAACACTAAAATGCCAAGCTCCTCCTCACTCTCTTTTTCTCCCTGCACAATGACCAAGGCATTAATTACAGCCATTTTCACCCAACTGGAGCTTAGCTAATGTGACCTAGCTGATTATCAGAGTTATGCATGGAGTTCTAAAAATACAAATATTCCTCCCCACAGATTCTGATTCCTGGTCTAGGAGAATCTATATATTGTTAAAACTCCATCTATGTTTTACCTGACCAGTAAAAATACAGGAAGAACCTTCAGCAAGTTCTCTTCTCTCCACCCATACTTTCAACACCAAAGAAAGACTCCAGGATCCGTACCAAGTCTTGAGTTGGTGAAAGCCTCTTTTTCAAAGAAGCTGAACAAATTGAGTAAATCAGTAGATATAGGGATTCTATATCCCTTCTCCTCAAAGCAGCATCAGCATCAACTGCATCACTGGTAGCTTGTCAGAAAGAATCTTGGGCTCTGCTCCTTCCTAAATCAGAATCTGCATTTTAATAAGAGCCCTGTGCTGGTTTGAAATTGTTATGTACCCCAGAAAAGCCTTGTTCTTCTAATCTTGATTTGGTATTGTAGGGCGGGACCTTTTGATTAGAGTGTTTCCATGGAGATATAATCCACTCAGTTGTGGGTGTGACTAGATGGTTGTGATTAGGTGAAGATATGACTCCTCCCATTCAAGGTGGATCTTGATGAATTTCCTAGAGTCCTTTAAAAGTAGAAACATTTTGGAGAGAGCTCAGAGCCGACAGAGCCTACAGAGCCAACATGAGACCCAGTCGCTTGGAGAAGCAGAAAGCAAATGCCCACCAGGGAAGCTGCTTAAAACCAGAATCCAAAAACCCCAGCAGGTGACAGCCACATGCTTTCCCAGCTGACAGAGGTGTTCTGGACCCATATGCCTTTCTTGAGTAAAGATGTCTTTCTCTGGATGCCTTATTATGGACATTTTTGTGGTCTAGAACTGTAAACTTGCAACTTAATAAATTCCCTTTATAAAAGCCAACCCATTTTTGGTATGTTGCATTTTGGCAGCTTTAACAAACCAATACAACCCTCATGGGATGTGAATGCACTTTAAAATTTGGGCGGCTCTGCTCTATCTTGCCATCGTTGATAGCTTTCATGTTGATTCTTATAAGTCAATCCGAGCCGTGTTCTTCTGGTTACAGACTTAGCCTGAAAATTGCCCTGATCTTGAATCTCTCTTGGATCAGGTCGTTCCCCAATTTTTCTAGCAGAGAAAGTCTGAAGGCTTGTCCTTAAAGCTGAGCTCTTGGCTCTGAGCCCTGCTTCCAGCCCACAAAAATCCCTGATGCCAAGGAGGATTTGGAAGCCAAGATGGTAGCATAGGAGGCTGAGGGGATTTGGTGGGGGTCAAGGCCAGGAGAGGAGGCTTCAGAGGAGGCAGAGGAGGAGGAGGAGACCACATGTCACAAGGAAAGAGGGCGACATTTGAATAGTTTCTTCTTTCCCTTTCTGTCTATCCCTCTTCCATTTGAAATAAAGGACTCTGGGGTTTTCACTCAGTTACCTGATCAATGACAGAGCCTTCTGAGGACATTCCAAAACAGTACAATGTCCTGTGGTCTACTTGGAAATAAAGTATAGATAACATTTCAAGGGAGATGCCCTGTTGGCTTTGCTTGGATATTCTTAAACTTTTGAAAGAGATGAATGATACAGCTAACCCTTATGTGTAAGTTTTGAATTTATATTGTTTCATCCCATGTACAAAAGAATTTTTTTCCTAAGAATAGTTTGGGTTTTTTTTTTCCTGTAAAGGAAAGCAGAATATTTTATCATGATTTTTGCTTCAGTGACTTTGGGACAAATTAAAAGTCATAAACTTCGAAAAAAAAAAATCCCTGCTGCCAATATGGACCCTTCCAACCTGTGCCTCCATCGCAGTCACTAGAGCTGGGTTCCATTAGCCTTTGCAGCAGGACTATGTTATTAAATTTCAGAAATTTCTGAGGACAGCTATTTGTCCAAAATACCACCTGTTTTCTGCTTTCTTTATGATATAGTAGATGTGATCTCGAGTTATTCAAGAAATAGGCATGAAATTTTGTCACAGCTTTGTCATTGTGCTTTGCAGCTCCAAAGTCCAATGCTAAACAACAGTCTATCTTGATAGAATGCAAAGAGCTATTGCACCAAAAATTATTAATGTTGACACTAAATCAGAACTCCAAATCAGTACTAGGTTGGATTAATCAGATTCCTATAAGAATTTACTGAGATAATACCATTTAATCTATTGAGGAGTAACATGCAGGTCTTTGAAATACTTGGAACACTGATTGAGGGTAAATATTAACAAATTGACATTTGGCATGTTGAAAGTTGTCAGAGTACGTCTCTTTGATTTCACAGTCAGCTCAGTTCCAAGTTTAATTAAAAAAGGATTATCTGCCAATCAATCAAATGCTAACTGAGGATTTACCAGGCTCATGAATGATATAAATGTGGGGAATGCCCATTTTTCATTCAACAAATGTTGTTGAAAACCTATTATGTGCTAGATATTGTGCATTAGGTAAAATGCTGAGTAAGACATGATCTCAAAGAGTTTACGGCCTGCAAGAGAAAGACAGAAACATAAACAAAGAAATGTGATGAAGTTCTATATAGCAATTATTGGTTACCAGAGGGCTATAAAAAAGGAGGAATCAATTCTATATTAAGGAGGTTGTAGTTGTGTAACCAAGAAATTAGGATTTAAGAGATGATTTTTATTACTGAATCATTATATGGATATTCCTTTCTGCTTTCTGGTATGTTGGAGGAGACAGAGAGAAATACCTGAAATCCCTAAATTGTAATCCAGCTGCCTTGATCTCTGATAATGAGATAAACTTATAGCCTTTATCTAGTGCCCTGTGATTATAAAAACATTGTGACTAACCTTCATTTGTACCCATTTATTGAGCTGTTCAACTTCAAAGTCTTGTAATCACTAAAGACGGTCCCTAATGTTTATTAATGAAGGGTCCTGGGTCAGTCCCGAACTCACCCACCCCAAGTCCAATGTTATCTTGATAACCGAGACTGGATCTAAGCAAAATGGGCCCTTCTGTCATGCGCAGTAGCTTCAACTTTAACCTCCAAGTCACCCTTGCCTCATTATGATACTAAAAATCACACTCATCATCATATTAAGGCTGCCTTTTCTTACATACGGTCCTGGTCTAAGCATGCAATCAATCTCCACGTCGCCAATGATTAGATCACCTCTAATTATATCACCTGGGGCCACTGTGCTCATTATCCTAAACCCTGCCCATCTTTTTCTCTAATAAAACTATCAGAATTTGCAGTTCGGAGAGACAGATTTGGGGCCGATAGGTCTTCTGCTCTCCTGCTATGTGCCTAGTAATAAACTTTTTCTCTTTGACACCCCAATGTTTCAGGAGTTGATCATCTGAGTGCTTTGGGCAAAAGAATCCACTGCCTTTGTCCGGTAACAGTTGCGTAAAAACAGTAAAAGTTTTTCCAGGCAGAGGGAATAGAACAGCAAAAAGAATAGAAGCTCGAAACAGCCTGTCACATTCATGGACCCGTGGGCAGTGTAGTATGCTCAGTATTTAGTTTTGTGAGGGGATGCAGTTAGTACTGGGACAGAGGCAGGAGCTAGATCATGCATGTTAATGTTTTCAGTCTTATTTTCTACAAATAAATGAGAAGCTATCAACTATTTTTGAGCAGGGAGAAATATCAATTCCTGTGTTAAGTCCATTACATATGGTAACTCACCCAATTCTCAAAACAACTCTATAGGGCAAGTATTATTCTAATTTTCACCTGCGAAAACAGAGGTTTAACTGTTTCACAGTTAACAAATAAAAGAGTTTGGACTCAAAAATAGGTCTGATTGACTCTGTAGCCTGTGCTGCTACATAAAAGCATGAAATATGATCTCTACTGTCAAAAACTAAAAAAGCTAGTTGGAGTTTTGAGACTACCATAAATAAAGTGAATGGAAAGTAGTGAAGCCCCATCCTATTTTATACTGGCTAGGAGCAAGACGAGTTGGGTGTTGTGCTGGTTTGAAAATATTATGTACCCCAGATTATGTATTTGTTAACCCTGATTCAATCTTGTGTAGGCAGCTGTTTCCTTGAATCCTGATTCAACACTGTAAATTGGAATCTTTTGATTAGATTATCACCACAGAGATGTGACACACCCAATCGCAGGCGTACCCTTTTGATTAGATGGAGATACAACTCCACCCACTTCAGGTGGATCTTGATCAGTTTACTGGAATCCTTTAAAAGAGGAACCATTTTGGAGAGAGTCAGAAATGACAGAAGCCTCAGAGCCAACATTAACTTCAGAGCAGAGCTGACCTTCTAAAGATTCCAACCTTCTTCCTACCTGTGTTAGTTTGCAAGCTGCTGGAATGCAAAATACAAGACCTGGAATGGCTTTTAAAAAGGAGATTTTGATACGTTACAAGTTTACAGTTCTAGAGAAGTGGAAGTGTCCATTCTCTTCCATGGACACATGGACAACCGGGACACATGGAGAACCGAGACACATGGAGAACAGAAACATGGATGTTAGGAGATGCTTGGAGCCCAACAGACATTGCCATGAGATGTTAAGCAAGCCAGAACCTGGAGAGAGCCAAGGGAAGCCAAGAGATGAAGGCCAGCCCTGGAAAAGAAAAGTGAAGAACCCCCACAAGACAGAGACTAAAAGCAAGGGAGCCCAGGAGCAAGGGACCATCAGATGCCAGTCATGTGGCTTCCCAGCTGACAGAGGTGCTCCTGACCCATCGACCTTTCTTGAGTGAAGGTAACCTCTTGTTGGTGCCTTAATATGGACACTTTCACTTCTCTAGAACTGTAAACTTGTAACGTATCAAAATCCCCTTTTTAAAAGCCATTCCAGGTCTGGTATTTTGCATTCCAGCAGCTTGCAAACTAACACAGGTAGGGAGAAGGTTGGAATCTTTACAGTTTGGGGCAACATGGATCATGTGAGACTGAATTAGGAAGTGAGAAAACAAAATCTCAGGACCTTGACCTCCCTCGAGCTGACGATGCTGCCTCACACAGTTTAATGTGTGTATTTGTCCCTATCTTCCCTCAATGCTTTTGTTTTATTTTATTTTGTTTCACACAACATTCCCTCTCCTGGCCAAACCGTGGAGAAGGAAATTGATTTTCCTCCCTTTCCAAATGTTCTCTTTCTTTTTCCGATAGTTTCTCTGACTTGAGAGAGAGAGAGAGGGAGAGAGGTAGAGAGAGAAGAACTTCTTCTCGTCTTTTCCTACGCTCATTACCGTAGAACATCCCCAGCTATCACGGGGAGACAGGAATCTTTTCTATTCTGTAAGAGGAGAACTCAGTGAGCTGGATCCTACTGGCCTGGTGTTCTGATATTCTAAAGGGGAAACTAAAGAATCTATAAAATATCATCTATGGTAGTTTGAATTATATACCCCAATTTGGACATGATCTTGATCTTAACCCCATTCCTGTGAGGGCGAACCCATTGTAAATAGCTTCTTGAAGGTGTTGTGGTTCAGCTGAATGAGGGGAACTTAATCCATATTACTGGAGGTCTTATTTGAAAAAAAGAAACTGGAAGCCAGAAGATAGAGATGGTCAGTGGGAGACACTACAAGTCTGTAGAAACTGAAAGAGCTGATTAAAGGAGAAAGAAGTGACCATGGATCAGGACACAGAGATACAAGCCCAGGAACCCCAAGAATTGCCAGCAGTCAGCACCAGAACACATGCTGCAGACCCCAGAAGGAAGCAAGCATTGCTTACACCTTGATTTTGGACTTTTTCTACCCTCAAAGCCAGGAGCAAATAACTCCCCGTTGTTAAGCCAGTCCACTGTGTGGTATTGTCTTAACAGCCTGGCAAACTTAGACATCATCTCAAAACTGGTTTATGAGGTTATTCTTCCTTTATAAAGTTCTATTTTGCATGTGACAGAAGCTGAAGAATATGTTCTTTCTACTGGTTTTCTTTCTGTTACAAATCCTAATCTTCCTTTAGGTAGATGGATTCCTCAGGTGATTGGGCAATGTTAATGTGTGTCATGGTCAGGTTCATCTGTCAACTTGGCCAAGGGGTGGTACCTGTTTGTTTGGTTGGCCAAGTGCTGGCCTGTCTGTTGCAATGAGGACATTTCATAGAATTAGATCATGATCGCGTCAGCTGCATCCACAGCTGATTCCATTTGTAATCAGCCAAGGGGAGTGTCTTCTGCAATGAGTGATACTTAATCTAATCATGGGAAGCCTTTTAAAGAGGATTCAGAAGAGACAGATTCTATTCCTGCTTCGGCTGGCGAGCCTCTCCTGTGGAGTTCATTCAGACCCTCCATCAGAGTTGTCGTCTTCACAGCCTGCTCTGCGGATTTTGGACTCTGTGTTCCCACGGTCACATTAGACACTTTATAAATTTTATCTTTGCAAGTGTTCCCTGTTGACTCTGTTTCTCTAGAGAACCCTAACTAATACAATGAAAGCATAGTACGAATAAAGTATTTGCCCCCAGTACTTATCATGTGTGGTTGTCTTTAAGAAATATTGCATGGTCATGGGAAAATATTGAGACTCCAAGATGATGTAAATTTACTTACAGATGTGATTTTTATCCAAATTCTTGTTACTCCTTAGTTGGGATAGAACTGCAAATTTAAGAGAATTTGCCAATGTCATTTCTTCCCATTAAAATGTAACATCTCCACAGTCACCATATACTCAGGCACACTGCAGTTACCTTGCTTATACATGACACTGCCCATTCACAGCAGCCCAACTTTCACACTGAGCCTTATTTTGTAAATAAACCCATATTTTTACAAGGATATTTGGGGTAGGGCAAGGGGGTCAAAGGTTGCATTATGTCTCCAACTAAATCTATGTCTAAGTCCATCAGGAACTATTTTTAGCTATTTTGCTCATTGTCTTTTTTTAATATTAAGATAAAGTATTGTCACTATGAACAATCATAATGTGGTTAGTATGTTTCAGCTTTAAATTACAGTTTTCTTTTGTCTCATCAATGGGATTGAATGATTTTTACTCATAGCTGTTAATTAAAATTTCTGGCCCATTTTTTTTAAAGATATTCTACTTAAATAATAAATTGTCTTTTTGTCAAATCTGTACCTGTTTAAATATTTAGGAACAAGAGCCTATACATTCATTTCTATGTCAAGAAGCTAAGAATGGGGTGTAAATCTCCCTGGCA